>NC_137906.1:21094354-21664354 GCF_963455335.1 Martes martes
TTGCAGAGTACAAGATTAACACCAAAAAATTGAGCTGTGTTTCTGCATATCAGCTATGAACAATCTAAAAGGAAACTTCCACTTACAGTAGCATTAAAAGGAATAAAATACCTAGGAATAAATTAAACTAAGGAGTTGAAAGACCTGTATGCTAAAAATTGCAAAACATTATTGAAAGAAATTAAAGAAGACCCAAATTAGTGGGAGGACACCCTTTGTTTGTGGATTAAAAGACTTAATATTGTTAAGATGGCAATGCTAGCCAAAGTGATCTACAGATTCAGTTGCAATCCCTGTAAAACGCCAATGGACGTTTTTTTGTAAAAGTGGAAGAGCCAATCCTTAATTTATGTGGAATTCAAGGGGTCCCGGAGAGCCAAAACAATTCTGAAAAAGCAGAACGAAGTTGGAGGATTCATACCTCCCAATTTTAGAACTTATTGCAATACTACAGCAATCAAGACAGTATGGTACTTGCATAAAAATAGACAAATAGATCAATGGGATAGAAATGAGAGTCCAGGGGCACCTGGGTGGCTCAGTGGATTAAGCCTCTGCCTTCGGCTCATATCATGATCTCAGGGTCCTGGGATCGAGCCCCACATTGGGCTCTCTGCTCAGCAGGGAGCCTGCTTCCCCCTCTCTCTCTGCCTGCCTCTCTGCCTACTTGCGATCTCTGTCTGTCAAATAAATAAATAAATAAAAATCTTTTTTAAAAAAAGAAAAGAAAAGAAATGAGAGTCCAGAAACAAAGGCTTACATCTGTGATCCTTTGATTTTTGTAAGGGTGCCAAATCACTCAATGTGGAAGGAAATGGTGCTAGGGCAACTGGATATCCACATGCAAAAGTGTAAAGCTGGACCTATACCTATATCACATATAAAAATTAACTCATAATGAATCAATGATCTAAATAAAAGAGCTAAAGCAAAACTCCTAGAAGAAAATAAAGTGGTAAATCTTTCATGACCTTGAATTTGGCAATAGAGTTTTAGATATGATACTAAAATCATGACTAACAAAAGAAGATAAATTGGATGTAATGTAGGCACTTCTATCTGGAAACTTCCCTCTAAGCACTGCGTTAGCTGCATCTTATATATTTTATATGTAACATTTTCATCTTCATTCATTGCAAAATGTCTTCTAATTTTCATTGTAATTTTTTCTTTGATCCATTGGCTATGTAAGAATATGTTCCTTAATTTCCACATATTTGTGAATTTCTCAAATTTCCTCCTGTTACCGATTTCTAATATCATTCCATTTTTGTCAAAGTTGTGGGAATCATTTCACAGTGTATACAAACACCAAATCATTACATTCTACACTAAAACTAATATAATGTTCTACATCAATTATACCTCAAAAAAAGTTGTTTGATTCAATCTTTTTAAATTTACTGAGACCAAAAATAAATAATTAAATAAATAAACAATAAAAAACAAAAAACAATAAAAAATAAATAAACAAACAAATTTTTAAGATTTGTTAAATAAACAAAATTTTAAGATTTACTGAGACTTAAAAAAAAAAAAGATTTACTTATTTTAGGGGCGCTCATTCCCCCTGAGGGTGGCTCAGTCAATTAAGTGTCCACCTTCAGCTCTGATTCCAGAGTCCCAGGATTGAGCCCCATGTCAGGCTTCCTGCTCAGCGGGGAGTCTGCTTCTTCCTCTGCTCCTCACCCCAGTCGTACTCTCTTTCTCAAAGAAAAATATTTAAAATCTAAATATTTAAATTTATTACTTAAATTTAATATTTATTTCTTTGAGAGAGAGAGAACATGAGCAGGGGGAGGGGCCGAGGAAGAGGGAGAGAATCCTGGATCAGACTCCCAGGTGAGTGTGGAGCCCGATGCAGGGTTCTATCCCAGGACCCTGAGATCATGACCTGATCGCAGGGAAGAGTTGGACCCTCAACCGACTGAGTCACTCAGGTGCCTTGAGATGTATTGTGTGACCCATGTATGTTCTCTCTTGGACAACATTCCATACGCACTTGATAAAAACATGTATTCTGCTGTTGTATGGAGCGTTCTACAAAGTTCTGTCTGTCTATTCCATGAAAATAGAATGCTACTAGACAGATTGTCTATTTCCTTGTTAATCTTCTATCTAGTACCTCTATCTATTATTGATACTGGGGTATTGAAGCCTCCAACTATTATTGTTGAATTGCCTACTCCTTCCTTCAATTCTGTCACAAAATAAACTGTCAACCAAAAATTCTATACGTGGAAAAATTATCCTTCAAGAATGAAGGAGAAATTAAGACATTTCTAGATAAAGGAAAGCTGAGGGAGCTCATTATTTGTAGACTTGTCTGTAAGAAATGCTAAAGGGAGGGTCACCTGGGCGGCTCAGTAGTTAAGTATCTGCCTTGGACTCAGGTCATGATTCCAGGGTTCTGGGATCGAGCCCCACATTGGGCTCCCTGCTCTACAGGAAGCCTGGTTCTCTCTCTCCTGCTCCCCCTGCTTGTGTTCCCTCTCTCACTGTCTCTCTCTGTCAAATAAATAAATAAATAAAATTTAAAAAAAAAAAAGAAAAAGAAAGAAATGCTAAAGGGAGTTCTTCAGGCTGTAATGAAAGAACACTATGACTCAAAATCATAAGAAAAAAATCAAAGTTTAATACTAGTAAAACTAACTTCAAAGATAAATATAAAAGCCAGTATTATTGTATTTTTTGTTTGGTTGGTAACTTCTCTCTTTTTCTTGTATGATTTAAAAGGAAAATGCATAAAACAATAATTATAGATCTATTTTAATGGGTATATATGTATAAAGATGTAAACTGTGACAATAACAGTATAAAAGGCAAGAACAGAGATATGTGGGAGGAAAATGTTTGTATAGTATTGAAACTAAGTTGGTATTTTTCAAACGAGATTGTTACAAGTTTAAGATAGTAATTGTAACCCTATGGCAACCACTAATAATAATAATAATAATAATAATAAAATATACATGAAGGGACTCAGAATGGTACACTATAAAAAATCAACTGAATAAAAAAAATGGTAAGGGAAGAACAGAAGAACAAAAAACACATAAGACACACATAAATAGCTAAATGGCAGAAATAAATTATTCCTTCTCAACAATCACATTAAATCTAAACAGGTTAAATCCTCCCCTTCTATTAAAATATAGCGATGGATAGATTGAATTAAAAAAACAAAACAAGGGTTTCTGGTTGGCTCAGTCATTGGAGCATGCGATTCTTGATCATAAGGTTGTAAATTCAAGCCCCATACTGCGTGTAGAGATTATTTAAAAATAAAATCTTTGGGTGCCTGGGTGGCTCAGTGGTTTAAGCCTCTGTCTTTGGCTCAGGTCACGATCTCAGGGTCCTGGGATCAAGTCCCGCATCAGATTCTCTGCTCGGCAGGGAGCCTGCTTCCTCCTCTGTCTCTGCCTACCTCTCTGCCTACTTGTGATCTCTCTCTGTCAAATAAATAAATGAAATCTTTAAAAAAATAAAAATAAAATAAAAGCTTTAACAACAATGAAAACAACAGGATCTATCTGTATGCTGTCTACAAGAGATCCACCTTTTTTTTTTTTTTTTAAGATTTTATTTATTTGCCAGAGAGAGAGAGAGAGAGTACACACAAGCAGGCAGAGAGGCAGGCAGAGGCAGCGAGAGAAGCAGACTCCCTGCCAAGCAAGGAACCCGATGCGGGACTTGATCCCAGGACCCTGGGATCATGACCTGAGCTGAAGGCAGTGGCTTAACCAACTGAGCCACCCAGGCGTCCCAAGAGATCCACCTTTTTAAAAGATTTTATTTATTCATTTGAGAGAGAGCATGAGTTGGGGGGCAGAGGGAGAAGGGGAGGCAGAGGGAGAAGCAGACTCCCTGCTGAGCAGGGAGCCCAACACCAGGTCCTGGGATCATGACCTAAGCAGAGAAGGCAGACACTTAACCCACTGAGCCATCCAGGTGCCCCAAGAGAGCCACATTAGATATAAGAACATAAAGAGGTTGAGGGGTGCCTGAGTGGCTCAGTCAGTTGAGCCTCTGACTCTTTTTTTTTAATAGTTTTTTTTTAAAGATTTATTTAAGGGCACTGTGATGGCTCAGTCAGTTAAGCGTCTGCCTTCAGTTGGGGTCATGGTCCCACGGTCTTGGGATCAAGCTCCACATCCTGCTCCCTGCTCAGTGGGGAGCCTGCTTCTCTCTCTCCCTTTTGTCCCCATTCACATTCTCTTTCACTTGCTCTGCTCTCTCTCTTTCTGTCTCTCAAATAAATAAATACATCCTTTTTTTAAGTAAAAAAAAAAAAAAAGATGTATTTATTTATTTTTGCAGAGGGAGAGAAGGGAGAGGGGAGGGAGAGAATCCCAAGCAGACTCCTTGCTGAGCTCAGAACCGAGGTGGGGCTCAATCACACAACCCTAAGATCTCAACTTGAGTCAAAACCAAGAGTCAGAGGCTTTAAGCAACTGCACCACCCAGCCGCCCCCATGTGTTGGACTTGATTTCAGCTCAGGACATGATCTCAGGTCCGGAGATGGAGCCCCATGTCAGGCCCTGCACTCAACACAGAGTCTGCTTGTCCCTCTCCCTCTGCTCCCCCACCCACTTGCACTCTCTCTCTAAAATAAATTTTTTAAAAATCTTGAATAAGGTGGTTGAAAATAGAAGAACAGAAAAAGATATTCCATACAAATAGTAAACAAAACAGGCCTGGGGTGGCTTAATTACTATCAAAATGGAATTTATATTTATTAGACAAAACAGACTTTAAACCAAAAAAGACAACAAGAGAGGTGCCTGGGTGGCTCAGATGGTTAAGCATCTGCCTTCAGCTCAGGTCATGATCCCAGGGTTCTGGGATGGAGCCCTGCATCGGGCTCTCTGCTCAGTGGGGAGCCTGCTTCTCCCTCTCCCTCTGCCTGCAGCTCCCCTTGCTTGTGCTCGCTCGCTCTCTCTCTCCATCTGTCAAATAAATAAATAAATAATTTTTTAAAAAAAGATAATAAGAAGGGTGCCTGGGTGGCTCAGTCATTAAGCATCTGCCTTCAGCTCAGGTCGTAGTCCTGGAGTCCCAGGATCGAGCCCCACATCGGGCTCCCTGCTCCACGGGGAGCCTGCTTCTCCCTCTCCCACTCCCCCTGCTTGTGTCCCCTCTTTCGCTGTATCTCTTTCTGTCAAATAAATAAAATCTTTAAAAAAAAATAACAAGAGACAAAGAAGGACATTATATGTTGATAAAAGATTCAATACAAAAAGACATAATAATTGTAAACATATGCACATTTAACAAGAGAGTCTCTAAACATATGAAGCAAAAATTGACAAAATTGAGGGGAGATAGATTTGTGGTAATAACAGTTGGAGATTTTACCCTACTTTCAGCTATGGAAAACAGGTCTGGTAGTTCCTTAAAAGGATAAACATAGAGTTACCGTAGATTCAACTATTTCTTCCTTCCAAGCAACCTGAAAGCAAGGATTCAAGCAGATACTTGCATGCCAATGTTCACAGCACCATTACTCACAGTAGCCAAAAGGTGGAAATAAACCAAATGTCCATCAACAGATAAATGAATAAAAATAATGTGGTGTACATACTCAATGGAATAGTTTTCAGCCATATAAAGGAATGAAGTTCTAATACACACTTCAACATGGGTAAACCTGGAAAACGTTATGCTAAGTGAAATAAGTCAGATGCTAGAGAACAGATATTGTGTGATTCCACTTACATGAGGTATCTAGAATAGGTAGATTCACAGAGATGGAAAGTAGATTAGGAGTTACCAGGTGCTGAGAACAGAGAGAAATGAGCAGTTATTGCCCAATGGTTACAGGGTTTCTGTCTGGAGTGATGAAAACACTTTTGAAATAGATAGTTGTGATGGTTGCACAACATTGTGAATGCAATTAATGTCACTGAATTGTACATTTAAAAATAGATTAAAAGGCAAATTTTGTGTTATATATGACCAAAATTTTATTTTTTTAAAAGATCTTATTTATTTATTTGACAGAGAGAGAGAGGGAACACAAGCAGGGGGAGTGAGTAAGGGGGGGAAAGGCTTCCTGCTGAGCAGGGAGCCCGATGAGGGGCTTGATCCCAAGACCCTGGGATCTTGACCTGAGCTGAAGGCAGAGGCTTAACTGATCGAGCCACCCAGGTGTCCCACAATTAATTTTTTTTAGTGTTGTTGTATTCTGAGACCTTGCTGAATTCACTGATTAGATCTAGGAATTTGTTGGTAGAATCCTCAGTATTTACTCTGTAAATGATCATGTTATCTGCAAGTAGGGGACCTTTCATTTCTTTCATTACAATCTGCAAGCCCTTGGTTTTATTTTCTTGCCCTATTGCATGAGTTAGAACTTCCATTATTTTCTTGTGTAAGAGAGGTGAGAAGAGAAATTCTTTAAATTTTATTTTCCAAATGTTGTTAATGTTATACAAAAATTACAACTTAAAAAACGAATACTGATTTTTGTATTTTGACCTTGTTTCCTAGACAGAACTAAATTCATTTATCAGCTCTAGTAGCTGTTTCACAAGTTACCTTGTTAATGTCACCTGCAAATGGAGACCGTTTACTTCTTCTCTTCTGATACTTATGCCTTTCCTTTTTCTTGACTTATTGCACTGGCCAGTACCTCGGGACTATGTCAAATAAATGTGATGAAAGGGGTCATCTTTGGCTTGTTCACAATCTTAGATTGAAAGTATACAATATTTCACCTTTAAGTATGATTTTGGCAGTAGATCTTTTTTCGAAAAATTAATTTTTTTTTTTTTTTGAGAGAGAGAGAGAGAGAGAGAGAGTGTGTGTGTGTGTGTGTGTGTGTGTGTGTGAAAAGGAACAAGGGAGGGGCAGAGGGAGAGGGAGAGGGAAAATCTTAAGCCAACTGGCACTGGGCATGATCTCATGACCCTGAGATCATGACCTGAGCAGAGTTCGAGAGTCAAATGCTTAAATGACTGAGCGAAACAGGCGCCCATGTAGATTTTTTTCTACATATATTTTGCGAGATGAGGAAGTTCCCTTCTGGGCGCCTGGGTGGCTCAGCTGATTGGACAACTGCTTTCGGCTCAGGTCCTGGTCCTAGAGTCCTGGGATTGAGTCCCGCATCGGGCTCCCTCTTCAGTGAGGAGTCTGCTTCTCCCACTGACCCTCCCCACCTCAGGCTCTCTCTCTCTCTCACAAATAAATAAATAAAATCTTTAAAAAAATAAAGGAAGTTCCCTTTTATTGAGTTTTTAGTTTTGGTTACTATATTTGGCTATTTGTATTATATTTGTATTCTATTTGGCTTTTTCCAAATCTGTTATGTCATTTGGTAGTGGTAGTGGTGGTGTTTCCTGCTTCTTGCAATTATTTTTCAAGTTTATGTCTTATTTTTTTTTAAACATAATATTCAGGGGCACCTGACCGGCTCAGTCAGTAGAGCATGTAGTTCTTGATCTTGGGGTTGTGAGCTCAAGTCCCACATTGGGTGTAGAGATTACTTAAATAAACATAAACAAACAAACATAACAATAATCAGAGATTATAGTCTTGGTTTAATAATTCCAATATATGAAATATTTACAAATGTTGGCTTCTTCTTTCTGTCATTTCTCTGTGTGCTGGGTTATTTCTGACTGTATATTCTCTTCGAAAACTTATCTGAAGGAATTTGCTTCTACCAGTTACCTGAACACTGCCAATCTGCAGTCACTTTAAATATACAGCTTGAGGGGCGCCTGGGTGGCTCAGTGGGTTAAAGCCTCTGCCTTCAGCTCAGGTCATGATCCCAGGGTCCTGGGATGGAGCCCCTCATCGGACTCTCTGCTCGGCAGGGAGCCTGCATCCCCCTCTCTCTCTGCCTGCCTCTCTGCCTACTTGTGATCTCTGTCTGTCAAATAAATAAATAAAATCTTTAAAAAATAAAAAAATAAATAAATATACAGCTTGAGTATTTTTCTCTTTTTTGACCACACAAATGATCTAATTTGAAGCTACATATCCACTCCAGGCCTGGCTTTTCATCACAACTCAGAAATAGTTTCTTTCTTCTCTTCTGCTCAGCACCTAGGTACTTATTTGTAATCCCCTAGGACAAAGCACCTGGGTTAGGTTACCCTTGACTCATTTTTGAATCCAGCAGGGGGCATCTCTTCTTAATCACTAGGATGGGTTTGGATTTCTGTTCTGAAATGCCTGCTCAAGTTGACCTAGTTTAGCAAATGTTTTCAGGGTGAAGGGAGTTTCAGTACTCGGGTTCCTCTCTGGGCTCACATTTTCATCTAGATTTTAGACTGGTAGTTCCTCTTTGTTCTTCAGTACTTTCAAAAAAGGATTTTATTTACTTATTTGACAGAGAGAGAATATAAGCAGGGGGAGATGCAGAGGGAAAGGGAGAAGCAGGCTCCCCACTGCACAGGGAACCTGACCTGGAGCTCCATCCCAGGACGCTGAGATCCTGACCTGAGCCAAAGGCAGATGCTTAACGGACTGAGCCACCCAGACCTCCCTGTTCTTCAGTACTTTTAAGAAGTTTATTATTATGTGGAATTTAAGAAACAAACAAAACAGATGAACATAGGGGAAGGGAAGGAAAAATAAAATAAGAAGAAAACAGAGACTCTTCACTCTAGGAAACTAACTGAGGGTTACTGGAGGGAGGGTGGGTGTGGGGAAGGAGTAAGTGGGTGATGGGCATTAAGGAGGGCACTTGAAGTAATGAGCACTGGGTGTTGTATGCAACTGATGAATCATTAAATTCTTTTTTTTAAGATTTTTTTTTTTTTTTACTTATTTGAGAGAGAGAGAGCACACACATGAGCAGGGTGGGGGGCAGAGGGAGAGGGAGAAGCAGACTCTCCCCTGAGCAGGGAGTCCGATGTGGGGTTCAATCCCAGGACCCTGGGATCATGACCCCAGCAGAAGGAAGATGCCCAATTGACTGAGCCACCCAGGCGCCCCAAGTCACTAAATTCTATCTCTGAAACTAACAATAACTAGTATATATTCATTTCTAAAAATAATTTATTATTATATCTTTTAGTCTGCATTTTTATTGTTTTCAGTAAGCAGATTGGTTTGAATACCATGCTATATTCACCAGAAACGATTCTCTGCTTTTAAGCTTCCAAAAAAAATTTTTTTGTTTATCTGTTATTGCCTCTCATCTCTTCTGTAGTTCTCTTTGTGTACTTAAAGCTGTTCAAAAAAATTCCTTCCCAGGGCGCCTGGGCGGCTCAGATGGGTAAGCATCTGCCTTCGGCTCAGGTCATGATCTGGGGGTCCTGGGATCAGGGTCCCTGCTCAGCAGGGAGTCTGCTTTCCCCACTGCCTCTGCCTCTCTCCCCTGCTCATGCTCTCTCTTTCTCAAATGAATAAATAAAATCTTTAAAAAAAGTTCCTTCTCGGAAAATAAAAATGTGACTAAAAGAATAAGAGTCTAGAGGCTGAACAGGATCCTTCTCCTCAGTCCTTTCACTTCATGGCTGATTTCCAACTTGGGGGAAATAGATGTTGCACAAGATGAGCACTTTCCTAGAGAGCAGATACCCTTCCCTTCCTCATTATCTACAGTGTTCACTGATGGATGGACTGGATGCGCTGTGGCAGCCACTGCTCGCACCACCCTTTCCAACCCCCACCAGTAAACAAGAGTTGGGGGAATAAAGATCGGCTCAGTGGTTTTATGTATTTATTTATTTATTTAGAAGGCACGTGCAAAAGCAGGGGGAGGTTGGGGGAGGGACAGAGGAGAGGGAGAGAATCTTTGTTTATTTATTTATTTTTAAATTTTTTTATTAACATATAATGTGTTGTTTGTTTCAGGGATACAGGTCTGTGAGTCCTCAGTCTTACACAGTGCACAGTGCTCACCATAGCACATACGGTCCCCAATGTCCATCACCAAGCCACCCCATCCCTCCCACCCCCCTCCACTCCAGCAACCCTTAGTTTGTTTCCTGAGATTAAGAGTCTCTTATGGTTTGTCTCCCTCTCTGGTTTCTTCTAATTTCATTTTTTCCGGAAAGAGAAAATCTTTTTTTTTTTAAGATTTTATTTATTTATTTGACAGACAGAGATCACAAATAGGCAGAGAGGCAGGCAGAGGGAGAGGGAGAAGCAGGCTCCCCGCTGAGCGGAGAGCCCGATGTGGGGCTCGATCCCAGGACACTGGGATCATGACCTGAGCTGAAGGCAGAGGCTTTAACCCACTGAGCCACCCAGGCGCCCCCGGGAGAGAGAAAATCTTAAGCAGGCTCCAGGCTCTGTGCAGAGCCTGACACGGAGCTCAATCTCACCAGCCGGAGATCATGACCTGAGCAGAAATCAAGAGTCGGACACTTAAGCAGCTTGAGTCATCCAGGCGCCCCCTCCATGGCTTCGATTGAAAAGATTTTCCCAGGGGCACCTGGGTGGCTCAGTGGGTTAAAGCCTCTGCCTTCAGCTCAGGTCATGATCCCAGGGTCCTGGGATCGAGCCCCACATCGGGCTCTCCGCTCAGCGGGGAGCCTGCTTCTCCCTCTCCCTCTGCCTGCCTCTCTGCCTATTTGTGATCTCTGTCTGTCAAATAAATAAATAAAATCTTAAAAAAAAAAAAAAAGAAAAGATTTTCCCAGTGACTCTAATAGGACACTATCACTCATTAGAGATTCGCTGGGGTAACTCTCGCCCCTTACAGAGGTGAAAGGAAGACTTACTGACCCTTGACTAAGTTACCAAACCCTGTTCTGTAATCTGGTCACATCCATTCTTCTCTGATTGAAACATTCTCCTTGGGGTGCCTGAGTGGCTCAGTCATTGGGTGTCTGTCTTCAGCTCAGGTCACGATCCCAGGGTCCTGAGATTGGGCTGCCTAGGGCTCTCTGCTCAGCGGGAGGCCTGTTTCTCCCTCTCCCACTCCCCCTCCTTGTATTCCCTCTCTCAATGTCTCTGTCTCTCTGTCAAAAAAATGAATAAAATATTTTTAAAAAAAGAAAGAAAGAAAGAAACTCTCTCCTTGTGGGGCACCTGGCTGGTGCAGTGGGCAGAGCATGCAAACCTTGACCTCAGGGTTTGGGTTTGAGCCCCACACTGGGTGTAGACATTACTTAAAAATATATTTTTTTAAAATCTTAAAAAAAAAAAGACTGTCCTAGTAAACATAGTAAACATTTATTTTCCGAAGACCACAAGGCTGTTCCATCCCAACCTTCCTACCCCAGCTGATGGAAACTCCTCTTTTAGTTGCTCAGGTTAAAACTCTCAGAGTGACTCTTAATTCGTGTCTTTATCTCATAAACCATTCCTAACCTTTTGAGAAATCCTGGGGGCTCTACCCTCAAAATATACCCAGAATCAGACCATCTTTCACCACTTGCATCACCACCACTCTAGTACAAGCTACCATCATCTCCTGCACGCTGTGGCATGCATTATTGCAATAAGCTTCTAGCAGGCGTGCCTGCTTCTGTCCTTGTCCCCCTGGTTAGTTCACAACCCAGCAGCCAGAATGGTTATTTTAAAATATGTCAGATGATGTCACCCTTCTGCTCAAAACATTGCAATGGCTCCCTATTTCGGGGTAAAAGCCAAGCATACAAGAACCAGACAAAATCTGCATTCTCTTTCTCTCCCCCAGTCGCTTCAGCACTCTCCCCTCACTCACAATGCTCCCCCCCACACACACTCGTCTTGCTGTTCTCAGTAACACCAGCCAGCTCTCCCTTCCGCCTGGCATGCTCTTCCACCAGACAGCCCATTAGCTAACCATCTTCCCTCCTTCAATTCTCACTTTCTCACTTGTGTGTAATCTGGCCAGACCTGCTCCCTTGACCTTGCTCTACCTTAGTGCCCCCTTAGTCATGGTTTCACTTTCTGCAGTTTCCGTCGTACAGGGTCAACCACAGTTTTGAAACAGAGAATTCTTCTGAAGGTCAGTAGTAGCCCACATTGCAATGCCCACCTCATTCACCTTGCTTCCTCTCATCACGTCAGCTCTTGATCGTCTCACATTATCACAAGAAGGGTGAGGACAGGACACTAAGATATTTTGAGACAGAGAGAGAGACCACATTCACATAACTTTTACTACGGTATATTGGTATAATTGCTCTTTTTATTATTGTTGTTGTTAATCTCTTACTACGCCTAATTTATAAATTAAACTTTATCATAGGTATGCATGTATGTATAGGAAAAAACACAGTATATGTAAGGTTCGATACTATCTGGGGTTTCAGGCATCCACTGGGGGTCTTGGAACATATTCTCAGACACACACTCACATAGACACACACCCCTACGGAGGGGTCTACTGTACTGTACTGTATTTTTCTGTACTGTGCTGTACTTTTCCCCCATAGCCTTGTTCCATCTTCTGCATAACGTATCATCTCCCTTGACTAAGAATAGAAGCTCCAAGAAGGCAGAAATCAGAAATGTGTCTATCACAGTGGCTTCAAAAATGTCAAATGTAAACTTTATTTTTTTTTAAACTTTATTTTTTTAATGTAAAATTTGAATGCTTGTATTCCTCGCAATACTACAACTAAGAAGTATGACTAACAATATCAGGTCGTGGGACCCAGGGGTTCTTGGACGCCCACTACCTTCACCCACACCTAGGAGGGCAGCTACTTTGAATTAGAAACACTGAATTTTCAGCTCACCAAAGCCCTTTCTCTGCTCAGCTTCTGCAAAGTGTGCGTCCCGGGCTCACCGTGTCCAACCTGGACGAGATTCCCCTTCCCCCAGCGCCAGGGTCATTCATTCAGCCAACCAATCAAAATCTCCGTCCTTTCTGCCCCTTAAAGGACTTCGCTTTCCGAAAGTTTGTGCCAAGAGGGGCGGGGCGTAGCAAATTTAGCAGGTGGGCGGTACGCTGGGGCGGTTGCCTAGGTCACCACCCGGCGTTACCCGGGCGGAGAGAAAATGGGCGGGGTGTGGAAGAGAACTTCCCTCCCCTATCACGGCGCGTCTTGGGATTGGCTCGCCACTGCCGGGCCACGCCCCCAACCGGGCTCTCGCCACGCTCCAGCCGTTAGCAGTCCGGGGCAAGGTTCCGAAGCTTCAGCCTAGCGAGGAACCCTCAGAGGCCGGGACACAGGCGGCCATCTCTGGGTAATCGCCCCGGGCCGTCGCGGGGAGATGTGCTTCAGCCCCCGGGACCCTGCAGGATCCCCGGTTATTCATTCACGCGGCGGTGCCAGCCCGGACCTGGATCCAGGGCCAGGAAATTCCGAAAAACCTCGGCCCAGGGCCGGCATCTCGGGCACGCATCTCGCCTAAGTCGCTCTTAAAAGAGGGATTGGATTCAATAGATGATCTCCAAGAAGCCAGACCCGTCAGACAGATCCTTTTCTTCACGGAAGTCCCTGGGCTTCTGGGGGCTTTGGCTTCCTCAAGTGTAAACGAATAGACATCGGGAAACCCAGAACTGGCCGCAGCTCTGGCACTCATTTGCTGTGTGGCCTTGACCAAGACACATCCTATTTGTAGGCTTGTTCCCTCATCTCACTGCGAAGGGAATAGGACTTGATGTCCTCTAAGGTCCCTTTTCGTCCTTTCTAGTTATGAGGCTGCCTTGATAACACGTGTTCCAGGAATGAAGTAAAAGTCTAGAATGGCATCTAAAAATTAAATAGGGACTGTGAACAGGGGAGTGAGAGCCTGCAGCTCAGGAGATGTTGCTGGAAAGGAGAATGAGATAATCCTCTATACTTTAATCCCCTCACTTTACAGAGGAGAAAACTATGAGAGTAGCCGGGTCCCGCCGCTAATAGGAAGAACCCAGGTTTTCTGGCTTCACTGCATGATCAGTCCCTTTGCACACAGTGTTGGCAAACAGAAGGCATAAACATGTAAAAGCAGGTAGAGAAATTGTCCACAGAAATAAAAGCAATTTAGCTGGTAACTTTAAATCTTTTCAAGTTGGGGTGCCTGGTGGCTCAGTTGTTAAGTGTCTGTCTTCCACTCTGGTCATGATCCCAGAGTCCTGGGATCAAGCCCTGCATCCGGCTCCCTGCTCAGCAGGAAACCTGGTTCTCTTCTTCTCCCACTCCCCTTGCTTGTGTTCCCTCTCTCACCATGTCTCTCTGTTGAATACATAAATAAAATCTTTTTAAAAATAAAATAAACCTTTTTAATTGAATCAGAAACTTCCCACTTTCGTTTACTTAAGATTTGTATCCTGCCTACGTTTAGGGTGACCTTCAAAGCAGAAACAGAGTAAAAAATAAAACAGAAGCAAGTTATTTCCCTCTTTTGCTTTTTCTTTCTGTCACCCTTACCTCCCCAGAAGAGCTTCTCAGCTTCTGATGTTCCCAAACAGCCTCTGGAGTACTCTTCAGTGATCATCCACCCATCTTCCAAAAAAAAAAAAAAAAAGCCAATTAAAGCCAAAACCCAGGTGTGACATTTTTATGAAATGCCCAGACAAGGCAAATCTTATAGAGATGGAAAGTACATTAATGGTTGCCCAAAGTACGTGTGTGTGTGTGTGTGCGTGTGTGTTGGGATTGAGGGGAAACAAGACGTGACTCCTAATAGATATGAAGTTTATCCCAGGAATGATGAAAATGTACTAAAATTATGATGACGGTTGCACAACTCTGTGAACAGACTGAAAATCCCTGGATTGTGCATCGCACTTTAAGTAAGCGCACAATATGTGAATTCTATCTCAATGAAGTCACAACAGCAAGAGAGACCTACCAGAAAGCAGTAACAGGGGCACCTGGCTGGCTCAGCCAGTGGAGTGCATTGTTCTCAATCCTGGGGTTGTGAGTTCAAGCCCCACACTGGGTGGAGAGATGACTTTAAAAATCTTTGAAAAAGGTGGGCGGTGGGTGGGGAAGGGTACACATGGCAGAATAGAGGTGAGCCTCACATGATATTGAAGAAGTGAGATAGAGAAAAATCAGAAAGGGAATGTTGAGGAGGAAAAGAAATCAACATTGATCTTTTGTGATTTCCTCCCTCCTGGGCTACTTCAGAAATGGCAGACAGTGTGTGAGTAGCTTTTATCCTCGTCTGGACTGTCTTTCTCCTGGAGGAGCTCTTGGAGGGAGCACCATGTGGTGGGTTGTTCCACAACTTAGAGAAGTCCCCTCGGTCTCCCCATCTAACACTTCAGCACCTTCCCTGTCCTCCACACTCCCTAGCTCACTTTGTTTTTTCCTTCTTTTTTTAAAAGATTTTATTTATTTATTTGACTGAGATCACAAGCAGGCAGAGAGGCAGGCAGAGAGAGAGAGGGGGAAGCAGGCTCCCTGATGAGCAGAGAGCCCACCATGGGGGCTGGATCCCAGGACCCTGAGATCATGACCTGAGCCAAAGGCAGAGACTTAACCCAGTGAACCACCCAGGAGCCCCTGTTTTTATCTTCTTCTTAGTTGTCTGCCTTCCTTAGAATTTAACCTCTGTAGAGACAGCGATTTGGGGGTTTGGGTTTTAATTTTTAGCTGTTTTGTTCACAAGTGTATCTGCAGTGTCTGGAAGAGCCCAGAGTAGATAAATGAATGAGTAGGTAAATGAAAGAATGAACTACAACATGCTGGGAAGGTCTCAAGAGCATATATTGTAAATCTGACAGCTTCATAGCTCCAAGGCAAGGGACAGAAAGAAGCCTTTTTTCCCTCATTTGGACCCATCTTAAAGTGTGGGCAAGTACACACACACACACACACACACACACACACACACCCCTCTAGAGTTCAAGGAGAGAGGTCCAGAATGACATCTGAGTGGTGAGGGACTAGCATGATGAACTCGTAACTCATTACTCATAAGTTAAAAGAGTTTTTTTAAAAAACTGGATCATCGGGACGCTTCGGTGGCTCAGGGGGTTAAAGCCTCTGCCTTCAGCTCAGGTCATGATCTCAGGGTCCTGGGATCGAGCCCCACATCGGGCTCCCTGCTCAGTGGGGAGCCTGCTTCCCCCCCACCTCTTTCTGCCTGTATCTCTGCCTACTTATGATCTCTGTCTGTCAAATAAAATCTTAAAAAAAAAAAAACTGGACCATCGATATAGAGACAGCAGAGAGGATGAACACCAGCCACGTTTTTTTTTCTTTTTCTTTTTCTATATTTTATTTTTTAAAGTGCTCTCTACACCCCAGGTGGGGCTCAAACCCACAACTCTAAGATCAGGAGTCGCATACCTCTCCAGTCACCTTTCTGACTACCGGGACTGGCTTCTGACCCAACTCCAGCTCTCAGAATCAGTTTAACGTTTGCAAAATTATGTAACATTCTAAAGCTTCACTTCCTTCTTCTGCACAATAGGAAAATACTTTCACAGTTATAAAGATTTGGTGAGATAAAATATGAAAGCAGGTGTCAGTCCCTGGCATGCAGTAGGTGTTTGATTAATTGTTGCTTTGGGGGGGGATAATTTCTCTCCTATGACCTTCTCCTTGTGAATACAGGCTTATTCCTCAAGAGTGTAAAGCTGCATTGTCAGTTTGATTTTTTTTTTTTTAATCTGGTTGTCACTTTGGACTTTTAAAGAGTTTTGAAGGGGGCACCTGGGTGGCTCAGTGGGTTGGACCTTTGCCTTCAGCTCCGGTTATGATCTCAGAGTCCTGGGATCGAGCCCCACATCAGGCTCTCTGCTCCGTGGCGAGCCTGTTTCCCCTCTCTCTCTGCCTGCCTCTCTGCCTACTTGTGACCTCTGTCAAATAAGTGAATACAATCTTAAAAAATAAATAAACAAATAAAGATTTTTGAAGATATATTAATTCTAAAAGTGTACTTTTCAATTATTTAAGTAAGGACTTAAAGAAGGATGTGAGAGAAAGTTAGAGAATGGGGAACTGGGTTTGGCGTTTGCTTCAGCTCTACCATTTGATGCGTTACCCAGAACCCTAAGAATTGGAATGCTGAGTCCCTGGGCCCTGCCCCAAATCCCTCTTCAGCCTGAGTTTTGTTTTTGTTTTGCTCTTAAAAAATGGAAATGAAGGGGTGCCTGGGTGGCTCAGTCGGTTAAGTGTCTGACTTCAGCTCAGGTCATGATCCCAGGGTCCTGGGATCGAGCCCCATATCCGGCTCCCTGCTCAACGGGAAGCCTGCTTCTCCCTTTCTCTCTGCAGCTCCCCCTGCTTGTGTTCCCTCTCTCACTGTGTCTCTCTCTGTCAATAAATAAAAATCTTTAAACAATAAAATAAATAAAAAATAATGAAATTGAAGTACACATAACGTAACATTTGCCCCCTTAATATTGTCCAGGGTCCAATTCAGTGGTATTAGATACAGCCTCGGATGTCTGGAAGGAGCACAGAGCTAAGCACAGGAGCGCTGGATTCAGCCCACATGGACTTAAACTCCTGGCTCAGCCCATTACTACGTGGCCTCAGGCAAGGCATTAGAACTTCAGCCTTGACATCAGCAAAGAAGAGACACTCACAGTCTTGACTCCAATGTTGTAGGGCTGGAAGGAGGCCACGGGGATGAAGCCCTTGGCAGTGCTTGGCTCAGAGAGTGCCTCACTGCACGCGAACCATTGTTGTTATTCTAGAGCTTGGAATTCAGAATCAGAATCAGGCTGGGTTTCACGCACAAGGTCACACGGATACAGCTGGGTCCTAGACACGGCTTCAGCTGAGTCCCGAGCAGAGCCTCCAGGTCAAGGGGCCTGTGCGGTGTTCCTGGCTCTCAGGACTGAGTAAGGCTTCTGTTCTCCATTCTCTTGGGGTTGCCTCTCTGTTCCTCTGCATCACTCAGGATTGGGGGAGGGTGGCGGGGGTGCTGTCTCCAGCCACAGAACTGAACTGAAACTCGGGATCTATAGCCTGTCTGGGGCCCCTCCTTATGGCACACGTTTTCTCGGATCCTATGTGCCAGGCAGTGTGCTAGTCACTGGGACAGTGCCAAGATGGATCCGATTCGGACCCCTCCCTCTGAGATCTTACAAGTGAACTAGGGGGATAAAATGGGCGTGACTATGCCACTTACCCAGGTGATAAGTATTTATCAATCACCTACCGTGTGTATGACATCGTATAAGATATTGAGTCACAGTTGCAAAAATCCCCAGGAGGGAGAAATGATGGTGGTTGGTTTGGTCCTAACCCATCTAACCCAAGCCTGGCCTCCAGAAATGCTGCCGAGATGGTGGATGGGTGGGTGGATCGAAGTTGGTTAGATGGCTGGTTGGAAGGTTTCACATGGTAGGAGATCAAGCCAAGGACCTTGAAGAATAGAGGTTACTCACTGGAAAAGAGGGTACAAAGATACCATCCTCAGGTTCATTCGAGAATCTGTGAGGCCATTAATCTGTGAGGGTTCCTTTAGGGCCTGAGTGGAAAATTCAAACGGCTATAGGGTCCAGGAAAGGACAGGATGGGCATGGAGGCTGGGTGCTTACTCTTGGTGTCTTTACACCCGAATGCCTCTTGGCTTACCTTCCATTTGTGCCCTTTTCATAGAGACACAGGAACCAAAACCTGCTTCCCTTACAGGAAAAACATCAGCGCACGCATAGCAGCTGTTCCTCAGGCTCAGACAGGGAGGGCTTGGGAGTGGAGGGTGAATCAGGGAGTGCAGTCCTGCTAAGGGGGGCGCCAACTCTGTTTGAACCAGTTTAGTGTAAGAACACGAGAGAACTGTTTCCAGCTCTACTGATGCATCAAAAGCTAGAAGTCTGGTTGTTACTGGTTTTTTTTGTTTGTTTGTTTTGTTTGTTTTTTGTTTTTTTTTTTTTGAAAGGTCAAGCAAAGCTTTATTTCACGCCAAGCATCAAGAATCTAACCGAACGTTCGGGGCCGCACCTCTTACAAGAGAGGGCGACCTGGTTGTTACTGTTTTAAAGATGAAATCTCCCACTTCTAAAGTAAGTATCAACTCGAATTTTCGAAAGAAATTGCCCACCAGTTGAAACACACTTTGGAATTGTAGCTACCAGTCTCTAGTTCAGGGCACCGAGAGACAGATCAGGTTAGAAGATGGGCCGAAGCTAAATTTTTAAGGGGCCTTGAATGCCGTGCTAAAGACTTTCGACTTGAGCTCATAGCTTCAGTTTGGGGCCAAAAACGTTTTTTGAACAAGGGTGTGGCTTGAGGCAAGAGTCTGGGGACCCGTGGGGTGTACAACGGCATATGAACCAGCGGGGAAGCAGTCAGGTTTGAAGGTCGCCGCAGTGAGGAAGGTTTGTGACAATGCGATCGAAAGATGGTGGCAGTGGGAACGGAAAGACGGAGCCGACAAGAGTAAGATGAAGTGGAAAGGGGTCCGGAGAGGATGAGGGGAGTCGCGGGGAGCGGCAGGAGAAAAGAGAAGCGAGGTTCCACCGTGACCCACGTATCTCGCCCGAAAGGAAAGAAAGGCAAGGGCCGGCCGGGTCGGGTGGAGGCCTACTGAGGTCCCAGAAGCCGGCCCGCACCCCGACGGGTCTGCGGCGCCAGGGCCCAGCCTGCGCCGCGCACTCCGGCTCCGCTCCCCGCCCCGCCGAGCGTCTCCGACCAGCCCGACTACAAAAGCGGCGGCTGCGGGGACTGATGGGGCACCTGGGAGCGGGCGAAAGGAGCGGGCGCTCGCTGAGCCGGGGTTCTGGAAGGCTCGAGGTCCCTCGGGGAAGCACCGCCCGCCCGCCGCGCGCCCTCCCGGACCGGCCCGCGGGGACAGGCCAGGGGCCCCCCGGCGGCCACAATCGGAGACACCTCCCGCCGCACGGCCGGGTGCGCCCCTGCCCCGCGCACGGGGCTCGCTCTCTGGAGCTCGGGGCGCAGGAGCTCCTGGAGCCCCGCCCCGTCCTGTGGGCCCCGAGGCCGCCGCCGAGCGCCCCGCGCCCCGATCCCGCCCGTGGGGCGCCCGCAGTCCGGCCGCGGCCGGAAGTGCGCGCTGCTCCCGCCGCCGGCAGGGCCTCTCTAGCCGCCGCGGGCGCCCGCGTCTCAGTGGGAATAACCCCTTCGGCCCCAGCGAGCCCGAGCCGCTGCTGGAGGGGGGTGGCGGGGGCGGGGGTGGGGGTCGTCCTCTTGTCCCTGCGGAGGGCTGACTTTGCTTGTGTCCTCCCCGGGAGACGGTTCGGTGACCCTCGTGCCCATATCAAGAGGACAGCGCCCAGCTCGCTGGGTTCGTGCGCCCGCTCAGCTACGGCGCTGAGCGGCCTCGGGCGGGTTCTTGAACCTCTCTGAGCCTCGGCCTTCCGATCTGTAAAAATCACCGTGTTTACCTCAAAGGCTTGCTGTAAGGATTCGGTGAACATGTGAAGGATTTAGAAGAGGGCCTGTCGCCTAATAAATGCTAGTCGTCATTGTCACGATTTTTACTGCTACCTTTTGAAAAAGGACAGGTGCTCGAGGGTCCGTTTTGTGACCGGACAATGAAGAACATGACAGACAGGCTAGTAAGAGCTGCTATCTCTTGAGGGCCGTCTTTGCGCTGGGTTCCTGACACACCTATCTCTACAGCCTTAGGCCAATTCTGTGAAGGCAATACCACCATTCCCATTTCATGAATGGGGTTAGGAACCGAGTGAATGTCAGCGTGGGATTTGGACTCAAGGTCCTCTGACCCCGGAGCGTATTCTTTTTCTTCTCCTCCACAGGGCAGCACTGATTTGATTTGATTTGATTTTTAAGAGTTTATTTGAGGGCACCTGGGTGGCTCAGTGGGTTAAAGCCTCTGCCTTCAGCTCAGGTCATGATCCCAGGGTCCTGGGATCTAGCCCTGCATCGGGCTCTCTGCTCCGCGGGGAGCCTGCTTCCCTTCCTCTCTCTCTGCCTGCCTCTCTGCCTACTTGTGATTTCTGTCTGTCAAATGAATAAGTAAAATCTTAAAAAAAAAAAAAAGTTTATTTGAGAGAGAGAGTGCCTGTACTCAAGTAGGAGGGGCAGGGACAGGGGGAGAGGGAGAAGCAGACTCCACGCTGAGCAGGGAGCCTGATGTGGGGATCCATCCCAGGACCCAGGATCATGACCTAAGCCAATGGCAGACAGATGCTAAACCGATTGAGCCACCCAGGCCCCTGCAGCACCGATTTTAGGAACCTTTTCTGGGAATTCTGACCTGAAGCTTCAAAACCAATAGGGCTGTCAGACAGGAATGTCCAGTCAGTCCTGGGCAAAGGTACCCAATTCCTACACCAGCCTAACACACAGTAATGAACAATGCTGGCCCAGCATGGATGCTATACTTGCTTAAAGACAAGGATCTTGTGATCTTCAAAAGAAGTAAGTTGCAGACATCCAAAGAGAGAAAGACACTGGGCACCTGGGTAGGTCAGTGGTTGAGTGTCTGCCTTTGGCCCAGGTCATGATCCCAGGGTCCTGGGATTGAGCCCCTCATTGGGCTCCCTGCTCTGCAGGAAGCCTGCTTTCCCTCTCCCACTCCCCCTGCTTGTGTTCCTGCTTTTGCTGTCACTCTGTCAAATAGATAAATAAAATCTTTCTTAAAAGAGAGCGAGAGAAAGACACTGAGTAAATATATATTTCAAAGTTTATTTTTTAGCAATCTCTACACCAACTTGGGGCTGGAATGCACCACCCCGAGATTGAGAGTCACATGCTCTTCCAAATGAGCTAGCCAGGCAAACCCCCCCCCCTTTTTTTAAAGATTTATTTATTTTAGAGAGAGAGCACGCACAGGGGGAGGGGCAGAGGGAGAGAGAGACTCTCAAGAAGACTCCACGCTGAGCGTGGAGCCCCACGTAGTGCTCGATCTCACGACCCTGAGCCACCTGAGCCAAAACTGAGAGTCAGACAGTTAACAGACTGAGCCCCCCAGGCACCCCTCTTTTTTATGGATAAAATATAACTACGTTTTCAGGTGCAGAACTGATTACTGACCAAGTCCAACCTTTGACACGACCTGTGGAAACCTGGGGGACCAGTCCAGCCGGCCCTTTCTCCCTGTTTCCACTCTCAGGGTCCCTCTGGGCAGTTCCAACTGGGTTCCAGCCCTTTGTTCGAGTTCGTGGAGCCTGAAGGATACGGTCAGGATACGGTCAGGCTGTGCCCTTGCCTTTCATTCCCTAGGGATTTAGCAACTTGACAACCACGCAGGAAGTCACTGGGAAAAACTCAGCCATGGCAGCTGTGAGGAGAAAGGGTGGGCGGCCATGAGAGATGGGGGACAAGAAACTTTCTCACCTTCACGCCCCTTGGCCATGCTGCTCCCTCTACCTGGGGTAAGCTTTGGGAGGGCAGGACCTTGTCCATCTTGTCTTCTGCCCCCTAATGCCAAGAGAGTGTGAAGCTTTCCCAGGGTCACTCCAGAAGTTACTGGTTTGTCAGAACAGGGCACTGGGCATCCCACGCCATGTACCCAAGGTCAGGATGAGGATTATGGTGCCACCCAGGTCTAATGACCACATTTGCTTTCTCCAGTGAGGAAAATCATGCCCTTACAACATAGGGTGGAGGTTTTCTAATAAGATTCTTTTTACATTTTTCCCTTTCACTTCCTTTTATACTTGGGGGGAAAATTCATATGGTATAAAAGGACAAAAAAGGGAAAGCAGGCTGCCCTCCTGCCTCTGCCTGTCCCCAGCCCCTGTCGTCATCTCCGGAGAACTGTGACCGATTTCTTGTGTCGTTCTAAAGATAGTCTATCCATATGCAAGTGTCTCCTTCTAGGAAAACACAAATACGATAATGCACACTGTGGTCCCTTGCTTTTCCCCTCCTTTCACGTACAAACATATTGTGGAGACTGTCTCATGTCAGTGTGTACGTATCTGCTTCCTTTTTTTTCCACAGCTGCTGAGTATCCTGTTATATGGATATACCGTCATGTATTTAATCGACTTCCTTGTTAGTGGACTTGTAGGTTACGTTCAGTCTTTTGCTGTAGAAGCAACACTTTGCCGAAGAGCTTAGTGCGCAGGTGCCCCCAGGCCTGTAGGACCTCGAAGTGGAGTTGCTGAGTCAAAGGGTGTGCACATGTTGAATTTCGACCAGTGTTGCCAAATTCTCCTTCCCCCAAAGAGGCAGTGCAGATGTATGCTCTTACTAATGATGTTTGAGAGTTCCTGATTCCACGTAGTCTATAAGCAAATTCTATTTGCAAACCTCTTAGGTTAAAACTTGTATTTCATGGGTTTTATTTGCATTATGAGATTTCTTTTATAACAAACACTGGTAAGAGGAAATTGAAACCTGACAGTGGAGGTAAAAAAAATTTTTAAAAAGCATCGTGTGGCTTTGAATCAAGCCTCACCTCCTGATCTGACTTGGAGAAGTAAAAAGAGAAAAATTGCCAATGAGTGCTCCGAGCCACCTGACTCACTGGAGGAGAGATACCAAAATCTAGAGACAGACAAATTGAAGTCCCAGTTTTCCAAACAAGGGAAAGATATTAATAACACAAGCCAAAGGCCAGAAAGCTTGATGCTTAACTCAATTGGGATCCTAAATCAGAACATCAAACAGGTGATTTGCAAGATGGCTTAATGCAGGGAGGAATAAGGGTCCCGAGTCCTACAGGAAGGCATTGAATCACAGCTCGTACTAGCAGGGTGACCTTGGGCAAGGTACTTCCTATATCTCTGAACTTCTATTTTGTCAGCATAAAGCAGGGGCACCAATACCCACCTGCCAGAGTTATGGTAAAACTAAAATAACTCATGTCAATTGCTTGGCACAAAAGATATTAATTAAAATGGAAGGAAGAAGGTCAAATCCAAGCCCTCTGGGGTTACAGGCTCTAGACCCCTGAGAAGAAGGAAGGTGACCTAGAGACAGAACAGCTAGAAGCAGGCACAGCTTGACTGCCCTGTAAAAAGCAGGCTTGCTCCAAACCTAGTGGTCAGATCTCAAGGGTGAAACACCAAACAACAAAAGCTCCCTATATTATCCCTCTAACAATGTGAAACAAAGCCATCTTCTTGCCCGGTGTGTATTTCCAGGGCCACTCTCTTCCATTCTTGGTGATGGCTCTTGGCACTGGCAAGCTAGAGCTACTGTGTATCTACCAAACCCCAGAGCCGAAAGATACATGTTTGTAGCTAAGCCCGTTATTAGGATTGCTTTAAGCCTGGGATGTGTGATTTGTAACAATGGCTTTCAAAGCAGACTGGATGAGCTTGCGAACCTAGCACAGGCGTGGGCCGTCTCCCACAGCACTGGGGCGTTGCGTGCATGTCTGTCTCTGTGTTGGACCAGATTCAGAACTAGGGGGTAGGGTTGAAGACATGGTCCTCCGCATCACGAAATGTCTTTTTTTTTTTTTTTTTTTTTTTTAAATCAGAGAGAGACCGTGAGCACAAGCAAGGGGAATGGCAGGCAGAGGGAGAAGCAGGCTCCCTGCTGAGCAGGAACCCTGATGCGGGACTCGATCCCAGGATGCTGGGATCATGACCTAAGCCAAAGGCAGATGCCTAACCGGCTAAGCCACCCAAGTGTCCCGAAATGTCATTTTGATGAGGACTCACAGAACTTTCTCCCGTGTCTCACATGAATTACATAACCAATATCTGCTCACGCCTCTAGAAAGTTCACCAAAGGTGTGCCTCACTTTTAGCAATTGTTTTGGGTATCAACCCTGGATTCATGTTATCATTTCCCCCTATGTTTCACCTTTGCCTTTTCTGTTTTGGGTTTTTTTGGGGGTTTTTTAATGGTCTTGTTAAAAACACTATACTACTGCTGCTGTTATCAGTGATAATGGCCAGTGCTGAACAACTGTGGGTCTTCCTAGATGCCAGGCACCTGTTGTAGAATATGTGGCTCTGTAAATGCCTCGGGTCCTTTTTGAAACCAAGCAAGGTATAAATAAACAAACAAGCCCAACTGCCAGCCTCGCTTTTAAAGGTGTCTTTTTAATATCTGATTTAATATCTTTTTAATATCTATAATATCATACATGCTAGAGAAAGGCTGCACATCTTTGACTTCATACTTCTCTTTCTGGACATATGTTTGGAAATGAACAAGTCTACAAAACAAAACAAAACCTCTTAGCAAACAGAAGCCATTTGTCAAGGGGCGCCTGGCTGGCTCCATCGGTTAAGCCTTTGACTCTGGTCATGATCCTGGAGTTCAGGGATCAAGTCCCACATCGAGCTCCCTGCTCAGGGAGGAGTCTGCTTCTCCCTCAGCCTCTGCTGCTCCCTCTGCCTCTGCTCCCTCTTCCCCTCTTTCTCTCCCCCTGCTCGTGCTTGCTCTTTCTCTCTCAAATAAATAAAATCCTTATTTAAAAAAAAGAAAAAAAAAGAAAGAAACCATTAGTCAAGGGATGATAACCTTACAAGAATCAAACCCTAAGAGCTTGGTAAGGAAAGCAGTGATCCCTAGAAGGCCACAGAGAGCTGCAGTCCCAGGATACTCTCACATCCTTTACAAGGATAAAACAAAAATAGGGACTGACCGGTCAAGGGCTCACTCACGCGGGGCCCTGGTCTGAACGGTCATGCCACGATACCTTTAATACTCACATCCACCCTATGAAATAGGAATTATTTTCTATGGTTGCAAGGTTTCTTACTAGGTTCACAGACCAAGGAAATTTTCTAAATTTCATTTAGATGGATTTCAGCAAGGCATGTAATCAAATCTTTCCTCACATCCTTTAGACAAGACAGACAGACAGAGACTGACTATCATGTACTTAGAGTCACAACTAATTACAAGGTAACACATCACCAAAGCCAGGGAAATGCTCCTAGATCTGACCCAATATTTCTATTTCTGGAACTGCCTTTTAAGAAAACAGTCAAAATTGCGGAGACATATACTCTCAGAGATGTTCACCGAAGTTTTATTTATAAGAACAAAAGCGGAGGCAGTGTAGATATTCAGCAACAGGGAAATGACTCAGCAAAATATGGTGTATGTATAAAGAATTCTGCAGACAGCCTGTAAAATTATGGCCGTGAAGACAATGAAGCACCAAAAACGTATAACTAAGTTAAAAAAAAAAAGTTTTGAAAAAAATTCAGGAAGGAAATACAATGAAAGGCAAAAATAGTTTAACTAGGAGCAGATGCAAAATGCATGATTTTTTTTTTATATTTTCGTTGGTATGGTTATACCATTTTTCCAGTGTAAAAAAAAAAATGTATTTAAGCCAAAGATGAAAGCTGAAGCTAACTATGGGGGAAAAAAACCAGTGGTCAGTGTGAGCTCACACCGCATTCAATCCTCACACTCTGGAAGGGTTGTTTTCCTATTTTACAGGTGAGGAAATGGAGAATCAGAGAAGGTCCAGGAATTAGAACAAGGTCTCACAATTGAAAGTGATAGAAACAAGAACTGAAACAAAGTCTGACTTTGGTGGCGGCTTTCCAGGTGTGTCTCACAACTGAGGAAGTCTCCACAGGAATTTTAGCAATTTACGAGGAAGGTGCCCCCTCAGGGCAGACAAATTGCAGCAAGATCCCTTTTCTGGGGAGGCAGCCCCTGACCCATGGGCTTTGGCTGGGGGATTAAGCCTCAACTGAAGTGTCATCATATTGGTCCCCGTGGCCGATGCCTTTGCATAGCATATAACCTGCACTAGCGCCCGTATGGGGAGGCAAGGTGGCATCCTGGTGATTGATGTCAAGGTCTTTGCCAGTGCGCTGAGACAGCACCAGGAGCAGGGCGGTCCTTTCTGTTCCCCTTCCCAGGAGAATCCTTTGAGGCCACCCAGGGGAGAGTCTCAGGTCGGTGCAGAGGACTTTATCACTACTGCATGCTCGCTGTGCCTCTGTCTCCATCACTCCTTTTCACATACACACAAAACGAGCCCCTTAGACCCTTATTGTGCAATATACAATGGCACTTATTAGCATAATTTAATATTGGTTGAATTTTTTTTGTTGAATTTTTTTTAAAGATTTTATTTGAGAGATTGAGCACGAGCAGGGCAAGGAGGGCCAGAGAGAGAAGCAGACCCCCCCTGAGCAAGGACTCCTATGAGGGGGCTAGAATCCAGGCCCCCTGGGATCATGACCTGTGCTGAAGGCGACAGACGCTTAATCCACTGAGCCACCCAGGCGCCTCTGATTGAAGTTTTTATTGTAACATTCACATAACAATAATTTCAACCATTTTGAAGTCTACAGTTCAGTGATATGTAGTACATTTTCAATGATGTACAGTCATCACCCCTGTCAGGTTCCAGAACACTCTCATCACCACAACAGAAGTCTTGTACCCATTAAGCCGCCACTCCCCATTCCTCCCCGTTCCCCGCCCCCTGCCCCTAGCAACCATTCATCTGCTTTGTGTCTCTCTGAATTCACCTGTTCTGGATACTTCGTATAAACAGAATCATAAAATATGCAACCCCACATATCTAGTTCCTTGCACTTAACAGTGTTTTCAAGTTCAGGGGCATCTGGGTGGCTCAGTCAGTTAAATGTCTGCCTTTGACTCAGGTCACAATCTCAGGGTCTTGGGATCGAGCCCCTCGTGGGGTTCCCTGCTCAGCAGAGAGTCTGCTTCTCCCTCTCCCTCTCCCCTCCCCACCCCTGCTTGTGTTCGCTCTCTCTAATAAATAAATAAAATCTTAAAAAAAAAACCAAAATAATGTTTTCAAGGCTCATCCACATTGTAGCGCCTATCAGCAATCTATTCCTTTTTATGGCTTAATGATATTCCGTTGTATGGATACACACCACGTTTTGTTTATCTCTTCATTCCTTGATGGACATCTGAGCTGTTTCCACTTTTGGGCTCTTATGAAGAGTGCTGGTATGAGCATCTGTGAACAAGTTTTTGTGCGGACATATGTTTTCATTTCTCTTGCATGTAGACCCGGAATTGCTTGGCCATGGGTGGTCCTCTGTTTAGCTTTTTGAGGAACCATCAAATTGTTTTCCACAGTGGTTGCAGCATTTTCCATTTCCATCAGCAGTGTGTGAGGGTTGCGAGCTCTCCACATCCTCATCAACACTGGTTACTCTTGGGTTTTTAGAAAGTATTATTATTATAACTGTCCCTGTGGGTGTGAAGTGGGATCTCACTGGGGTTTTGATCTGCATATCCCTCATGGCCAATGATGTTGAACATCTTTTCATGTGTTGTTGGCCATCTATAGATCGTCACTAGAGAAATGTCCAAGTCCTTTGCCCATTTTTTAATTGGGTTGTGTTTATTGTTGTGTTGTTACAGTGACTTTTTTTTAAGAGGGGTGAGGGGCAGAAGAAGAGGGAGAATCTTAAGAAGGCTCAACGCTAAGTGTGGAGCCCAACATGGAGTTTGATCTCATGACACTGAGATCATGACCTGGGCTGAAATCAAGAGTTGGACACTTACGTAACTTGAGTCACTCAGGTGCCCCTACGGTTCTTTATATATGCTGGATACTAGTTCCTTATCAGATACACAGTAGGCTAAATTTCTTCTCCCATTCTGTGGTCGTCTTCACTTTCTTGATAGTTTCCTTTGATGTACAATATTTTTAAAATTTGATGAAGTCCAATTTACCTACTTTTTTTCTTTTGTTGCTTGTATTTTTGGTATCTTATCTAAGAAACCATTGCCAAATTCAAGGTCATGAAGATTTACCCCTAAGTTTTCTTCTAAAAGTTTTGTAGTATTAGGTCTTTGAACCATTTGGAGTTACTTTTGCCTTGTATTTATTTTTACACTTATAATTAGCAATTTTCTTTTCTTTTTTTTTTTTTTTAAGTCTTATCTATTTAAGTACTCCCTACACCTAACAAATTCACAACCCAGAGATCAAGAGTTGGATGCTCTTCCAACTGAGTCAGCCGAGTGCCCCGGGAACAAGCAATTTTCTATGTATCACACTGACATTGAGTTTCTGTCTCAGATATGTTTTATTCCATGGAGAAACACGCGCTGAGGAAAAATATCAAATAACACTAGAGAGGGTACCCTGATGTGGCCAAGATGGCAAGTAAAACATAGGAATCCCCGCAGTCAGATTGTGACAAAAGAGGAGGGCAGTTCTCTAGGAGACAATGTCATCTGGGAAGGACGGGGTAGGATTTAGTGGGATTCTGAAGGAGGGAAGCCCCAGACCCGCTGTCAGCAAATCCAAGGCCCACAAACCCCAGGTTCTCAGGGTTGTTCTGTGACCTGAATATGTTACCTGTCCGAAGTCCTGTACCCCCAGGAGTAAAGGAAGGGTGAGGATAACTGCCTCGTATCAAGAGACACAAATGTCCGAATGTGAATTAAAGTATAGGTTCTTTTTTTATTTTTTAAGATTTTATTTATTTATTTGACAGACAGGGATCACAAGAGAGGCAGGCAGAGAGAGAGAGAGAGAGAGGGAAGCAGGCCCCCTGCTGAGCAGAGAGCCCGATTCGGGGCTCAATCCCAGGACCCCGATCATGACCTGAGCCAAAGGCAAAGGCTTTAACCCACTGAGCCACCCAGGCACCCCGAAAGTATAGGTTCTAAAGCACTTGCTCAGTGGGGCTGAGTGTCAGGGTCGAGACTTACGTTGGCTGGCCTCTGAACAGGACCCTGAAGACAGGACTTGGCTGTGTGGAGAGGAGACAGGGAAGCATTCTAGAGGAGGCGAAGGGAGCCATGCTTGGTGAAAGGCCCGAGGAGCAGGACAGACAGTCCTGGGTTGGGGGACCCAGTGGGCGTGGAGCCTGTGGCACTATGTGACAATGGGGATCACCTTGGGGGACACTGAGGAAAGAGGCAGAAAGGCTGGTTTCAGACAGGCCCGCTTCCCCAGCATTTACACGTCACTTCTCCAGACACAAGTCTAGGGTCCTCCGGAGTGTGGTGACAGTGGAATCAGGCTTCGAGTCTCCAGGAGCTTACTGATTTTTTTTTTAAAGTACCGTAACCATGTGTGACAATATAATCCTCTCTTCCATCTGTCTTCAATCTCCTTTCCCGTGCTTAGGGCGCATCTGTTCCAGGGGAACGGGGACTTCTCTCGAAGGTTACTCTCTACGTGTCACATGTGAGTAGGAAATCAGCTGAATGTGATTTAATGTGACTTGGATCAGGACAAACCCGAAAAGGAGATCAACGTGTTGTTTTAACTCACGCTCTCCACTCCAACCTTATACTCTAAATATTTACCGTTTAAAAAGCAGAAATTGGAAAGCATCAAACAGAACCAAAGAATCCCAAGTTAAGTCTTCCTCTTACCACAGATCCTCAGTTTTTCTCCCCAGAAGTCACTGTCCTTTCCAGGCACTTACGTACCCTCCCCAAAACGTCGAATATGTAGAATAGCTTTCCATATGGCCAAAACCTTTACTGTTGAGAACATCTGGTCTGATGGGTCATTCTACGGGTAAGGTGACTGAGGCCCAGAATCGTGATGACTGGAGCTATTTTGGTTCACGCCTTTATGCAAATACCTGGTAACAAAACAGTATATGTATATTTTATTTACTTTCATGTTTTCTATTTATTTTTTTTTATTTTTAAAAGATTTTATTTATTTGTTTGACAGACAGAGATCACAAGTAGGCAAAGAGGCAGGCGGGGGGGCGGGCAGAGAGCTCGATACGGGGCTCGATCCCAGGATCCTGAGATCATGACCTGAGCTGAAGGCAGAGGCTTAACCCACTGAGCCACCCAGACATCCTTATTTATATATTTTTTAAAGTAGATTCCATGGCCAACATGGGGCTTAAACTCATGACACTGAGATCAAGTCATGTGCTCTACCAACTGAGCCAGCCAGGCATCCCATATTTACTTTTATTTTCATTTAAATTATACATGCCTACAATTACTTAATATATAAATTTATTGTATTTACCCAATTATATATGCAGCTTTCTTTTTTTTTTTAATTTTATTAATTTATTTGATAGAGAGCACAAGCAGGGGGAGTAGCAGGCAGAGGGAGAAGCAGACTCCCTGCTGAGCAAGGAGCCCAATGATGCAACGTGGGGAAAGATCCCAGGACCCTGGGATCATGACCTGAGCCGAAGACAAACGCTTAACTCACTGAGCCACCCAGGTGCCCCGTGGCTATCTATAGCTTAATCAAAGTTATTCTCAAAATATAAATATATAAAAATTCTTAATTTCCAAAAATTAAAAAAAAAACTGAACAAACAAAAAAACTTCCCTCTTGATGATGAGGTTGGAGGAGGTGTTCTGAGCGTGAACACACCGCTCCTTTTTGGAAGAATCCTGGGGGACCGGACAGGTGGGAAGAAGCCGAGGGAGCTAGAGGCCAGAGAACCTGTCAGAAAGTCACCCTGGTCGTTCAGGGATGACCACCAGGGAGTGACAGTAGCCTGAGGCAGGGCGACAGAAGAGGTGGGCAGACTCGGCTGAGGTGCCATAGGCCTGAGGACCTGCTGACAAACGGGGTGCACAGGAGGGTCCTTCAGGCCTTGGGGAGCAGGATGACTGGGTATCAAGGAGAGAAATGGAGCTGGTAAACCCGGACAACCGTGACATGCACAGGTCTGTCAGGCAAATGGACAGAAGGAACAAGGCCTCGGGGACAGGGACAAGGCTAAGCAGCTGACACGGAAGGATTTCTGGAACTGACCACATGGAGCAGGAAATGTTCGAGGAAGAGAACGTAAAGGAAGCACGTGGCTCTGAGCCTTAGGGACATGGTGGTTAGGAGGCAGCAGGAGGGTAGGACTCGATGCGAGAAGTCTCAGGGAGCCACTGCAGGTTCTTGAGCAGAGGAGTGACTGCTCCTGCACTCAGGGGCAGAAGGGATCTCCCAGTCCTGGGACTCTGCTCTTATTCCACACTTGAGGACCACATTCCTACAAAGCAGCCCCTAACGCATCCTGTGGGCAGGCACATCCCCAGGGAAGCGGGCCCAGCCTGTCCTGCCAGCACTGGCTGGAGGCCCCCTGCCTGTGGGTGGGCAGCTGTCCTCCGGAGAAGGGGGGGGAGGAAGCAGCCCTCCCCGCCTTTCTCAGGCTGCACCTTCTCAGCTCTCACATCCTGCCTGAGAGCGTCCCCCACAGAACGGAGGGTTGGAGTCTCGGGTCACTGCCCCAGGTCCTCCCAAGTTTACACACTCCCTGTGTCTCTCAGGACACGCTTTCCAGGCTCCTGGCTCGCCTGCCCACCGGGCTGAGGACTGTGCTCTATGATGCGAAAAAATGAGGCAGCCATTTCTAGTGCTGGTCCGCTCTGAATTCTCGTATCATCTCATTTTACCTCCCATCCCTTTGGGAACCAAGGCCCATCCCCCTTCCAAAGAAGCCAGATCTCCAAGTGGCAAAGTGAGTTAGGTGCCCAACACCACCCTGAGCAGTGAGGGCAGAGCAGGGACAGACCAGGGCCCATCTCCAGGACCTCACAGCCCTCATACAACCTGGATCGAGGGACACGGGGGCCTGAGTTAAGGGGCCATGCGGAAGGCTGTTGAGCAGCAGCCAAGAAGAGCCTGGCGGCGGGCCATCCTTGAAAGGCAAGGGGGCGGGGACAGTCATCTTTCCAGGAGGGTCTCCTTTCTGGCCACTGTGCCAGCTGACTGTGGGCAATGGGCCAGCACACAGTCACCCGCCATCAGAATGGCCCGGGCTGAGCAGGGGCACGCCACCCTTGCCCGCTCCTCTCTCCAGCTCCTGGAGCAAGTTGGGGGAGAGGATGGCGGGGCTGAGCGGCTCAGGGGCTGCCCCCAGACACACGTGAGCCATTCTGAGAGTTGTGGTTAGAGGCCGTGTGGCTCTAAAGGCAGCACGTCTGGATGTGAACCCAGTTCCGTCACTACTTAGTCGTGTACAAGGGACTTACCCTACCCTCGGGGCAATAATATTGGTTTTGCGAGTTGTCATCAAGGTCCGCGGAGCCCTTGGAATAGTGTCTAGCACATAGTAAATGTGCAATAAACGGAACTCCTCAGAAGACATCCTCCTCATACTTGTTACTCTGACCTGGGGGACACACCAAGGGGTACAGAACCAGAACTCCCATCAAGCGGGTGTTGGAACACCAACAGTGAGTGATCACAGATACACTGAAACCACTTCTCAGCCTGCGGGTTGGAGACACAAGAGAGTGACAGAGACTGGCACACTGGAAAGCCAGTGGCCTTGTAATGAAGGAAGCTACTGCCCAACCAGAGGCTGCCACGTGAAAATTTGGGCCTTGCTGCCGCATCTTTGGGTTTTCCAAAGAAGCGGGAAATTTGGATCTGTATGTGAAATGGACTGATTTTTTTTTCAAGATTTTATTTATTTGTCAGAGAGAGAGCGAGCACAAGCAGGCAAAGTGGCAGGCAGAGGCAGAGAGAGAAGCAGGCTCCCCACTGAGCAAGGAGCCCGATGTGGGACTCAATCCCAGGACTTTGGGATCATGACCTGAGCCGAAGGCAGCAGGCTTAACCAACTGAGCCACCCAGGCATCCCAAAATGGACTGATTTTTAAAGGTGCCGATTAATCTGGTTAAACACACGTGTGCACACACACCCCACCCCCACCAACTGAAAAGGGTGAAGGCCAAATTAAACCCTTCAGGATGCAGTTTCCAACCCCCACCCCCAACCCCTCTCTAGACTTGTTGCCCCCAGGCCAGGTCAGACATTTGGAGGGAGGAGGCAATAGTGTGCTGTGAGAAACAGAGCGGAGAAAGGGAGACCAGGAGGGGCAAAGACACTTCTCCTGGTGGCCACACTCTCTGCACCCCAGATGGAGGCCCAGAGGGGCTGCATCCTCTTGAATAATTTCTGACACACAGTTTGTTCCCGCGCTCGCTCCTTCACATCCCTGGACAAATAACCCTGTTCACCTTCTCCTGGGAATCTCCTGTGTCTATCACTTACATACTGTCAAACTTCTTGAGTTCTTGAGGGTAGAAAGCCTGATTCTTGTTCAGCTCTGGGGTCTCTCCACCACTGTTCTCCCTGCAGCGTCCAGGTTTCAAGAGACAAATGTGCGATGGAAATAATGACGACCGTGGCCTTAAGTACGTTGCCTCACTTCCCACACTCAGTTTCCTCTCCTGTAAAACGGGGATAATCACGAATTGTGGTGAGGAGGAATGAGATAAAGGGTGTAAGAACTGGGAGTCCAGGCAACCTGGGCCTTGGGAAGCCACCAGTGTTCTCAGGGGTTTAAAGGTTTCTCCTGCTATGAGCTGGGGACCCCCTGAGCGGCTGGGAAAGGGCGCTCTGTGGTCAGTGACACCGCCCCCCTCCCCCCACTGACTTCCCTCCTGCCACCATGGCAGCTCAGAGGAGAACCAAAGGGGCAAGAAGCATGCTGCAAATCCCTCCTGGCTGCCGGGGTCCCCTCAGCCCAGACTCCTGCTGTCATGACTTATTTCATTTATGCCATTTTCAGTCCGTAGGATGTTCCCTCTTGGCATCTGCCCAGCCAGTCCACGCTCCCACCCCACAACCCAGGCATCTGAGCCCCATCCCTGAGTCTGAGTCCCAACAAAGGCAGGCCCCAGGGGACGAGCAGCCACCAAATTCAAGCTCGGGGTTGCCGGGAGTGGCCGGCAGAACCCCCTTCAGATGGAGAGTGGCCAGCAATCCAGAGACCCCTCACTGGCATCTGGCCTTCCCCCTGAGGACCTGCTCCCGCTGGAGACCGAGAGAGGGGCGTCTCACCCACCTCCCCCGCTCCCCGTCCTCTTTTTTTTTCCCCAGGCTGCGGGAGGCAAAGGGTTAAATCCCATAGAGCTGATGCTCTGACTCCAGGCTAGAGGGGCCCGGGAAGCTGGGGTCACTTCCTGCTCCGTCCCAGTCACCCTGAACTGGTCCCCGGGTCCTCAGCCTGGGATCACCCCTTGAGAAGGACCCCAGAGTCCTCGGCGTCCAGCCCGCCCCCCGAGGCAGGGCATTCAAGGGGTTAAGTCCCCTGGGGCTGGATTCTGCCTTCCGGCCTTCCCCAGACCCCAGAGCCGTGAGTTGGGGACGCCTGGGTTCCTGGGGGGTGGCCCAGAGGGCCCGGGACGGCCGCCGGGAACAATGGGGCGCGGGAGGCGGGGGCGCGCGGGCCTGCGCCCCCTCCCCGCCCTGGGCGCCGGTGGGGTGGGGGCCGGGCGGGGGCCGCGAGGGGCCGAGGATTCTGGGAAGAGCGCGAGGGTCTGGCTGTGGGGGAGGGGAGGGAGGGCGTGAGCATTCTGGGAAGAAGGAATGGGGCCGCCGGCGGGGCCAGGGCGCCACGGAGCGCCGCAATCCTGGGGGCCCGGCGGGCGGGGGAGGCTAGCATGCGGGGCTCCGGCCCGGGAGCCGGAAGAGGGTCGCGGGGACCCACGCGAGCACAAGTCCAGGGTCTGCGCTGGTGCGGGCGTTGGGGGGGGGGGCCGGGGCCGGGGCGGCTGCATTCCCGCAGCTGCCTCCATGTCAGGGTCACCCTGGGCCGCTCTGCACCCCTCTCTGCGAGGCAGCCTCCTCCTCCTGTCCTTCCCTCCCACCTTCCCTCCGCGGTGGGGCCGCCGGAGGTCCAAGGCCGGTGCCCCGCGGCCTGTGCCTGGGTGGGCTCCCCGCACTTCTTGCCTCGCTCCGTCTTCCTACTTTCCTACTCCATGGCGGCCTTGGCTTTAACCCCTTCCCTTCTGCTCGGGACCGCTGAGCTTGAATTTCTTGGGACAGTCAAGGTACATGAGGTCTTACCTGTCCTAGGCAAGCCCAGCGGGCCTGTTCAGAATAGGCGGAGGCCTCTGCTCCCATCGCTCCAAAGACACTTACAGATGGGGGAGGGGACATTTCATGGCCTAAGGAGCTGCAGAGATGAAGAAATTAATTTACTTCCCAAAATCCAACTCCTGTCTCCCCTACCGCTCGCCCCTGCTACACTTTGGTTGCCTCCCAGATGCCTCCTCCTGAGTCCTGGCCTTGTCTTCCTGCACCATTGCCCCCCTAGGCACTGTGCCCTTCCCACACAGCCTCTGGAAGCCAGGACCCTCCCCAGGGACTCTGTTTAGGATCTAAACGTGAGAGCCTAGAATTTAGCTCCTGAGGACTTATTCCCTCAAGCTGGAATCCCGTAACCCTTTTTGGAGGGATAGCTAGCTGTGAAGTTTTACCAGGAGGCCACTCTGAACTCCTGCTCCTTTGGCGCCAACCCCATTGCAAACTGACCTTTAAAGGCATCAGACCAGACAGGTTTTCCAGGAACGAGGGGCATCTCCCTTATTCACCTTCATTCATTCAACAAAATGTCTAAGGCAGCACCTCTTATGTGTCAGGCACTGTCCTAGGCACAGGGTACAGTCATGACAAAACAGAACAATGAAACAGAAGAACGGGTGTTAATGGGGGCGGGCCTTCAGCGGGGAGTACTGTTTTGAGGTCATCGGCTGCAGACTGTCAGGCCTAGTCACCGGATCCGACAAGCGGAGGAAAGCGGATGGTCCTGGGAATTTCTCCGTGTCACGGCCCGCAGGTTCTGGCTGAGCCTTTCCTCATCACGGGTCTCCTGCCAGCAGTCCACGTTTATGAGTTTCACGTGACTCCCAAGGTCATCTCCCTCCCAGAGGCTGGGGCGAGCCAGACCCAGAACCTTGCATTTCTGGTCTGAGCTCTGGCACTTCCCAGCCTGTGACCTTGGAGAAATCTCCCTGAGTGTTGATTTCCTGATCTGTAAAATGGACAGCCTGACTCCTCGGTCCCCTCACGGGCCTGTGGGGAGGATCGGGAGAGATAAGGACAGAACACACACCCGAGCTGCGACTGGGCGGCCTCCACACATTTTCCCCCTCTCCCCTTTCCTTTTCATTTCCCTCTCAAGGTCATCTCTGCAGAAGTCCCCCATGGGTTCAGACTGCCCCCCACCCCCACCTCTGGCTTGAACTTTATGTGCTTGGATAACGGGAAAGTGCCCTAGTCCTTTTGGAGGGCCCCCATCCCCTCAGGGAAATCTGATTGCTTTCGTGCTGGCTGGCTTGCTTTTCTTTCTTTCTTTTTTTTTTTTTTTTAACTCTTCAAGTGTTCCAGGCACTGTAAGTTCTCTGGGCTCATAAGGAAAGTTTATTGGTCCCAATTAGCAGCCCCATTAAGGAGGAAAATTAGAGTCTTAATGAGCTTCCTCTGATTAGCAAAATAACAGGTTTCCCAGCCTCTGGGCATCAGAGGGGTGGGGTGAGAGCCTCCTTCCCCCGTGGGTGTCAGAGACTTCTCTAGCCCCCAGTCTCGGTTCAGAGGGTTATGACTGATGAGCTTTTAATTACACACTTAAATTCATCTACCGGCTTAGTTGTGATCTTAAGATCTGGAGCAGGAATCGGGCCTGCAGGGGTAGGGGGGCCGCTGTGAGAACAGACGCCCAGAAAAATGGGGAGGTGGGAAACTGAAGTTCATCAGAGGAGGAATACATCCTAGGGCCAGCAGGTGAAGGAGTCGGGCTCGGGAAGTAAAGAAACTTGCAGATCAGCTCTGATTGTGTGTTCCTCTCTTCTCCCCTTCCCCCTCCCCCAGGGTCCCTGGAACACTGGGCAGTCCTGAGCTCTGGGATGGAGCCTGAGACGGCACTGTGGGGCCCCGATCTGCAGGGTCCTGAACAGAGCCCCAGCGATGCTCACAGAGGTGAGGGCACAAGAAGGGACTGCAGGCCTGACAAGAGAGCGGCCCTGGTTCAGGGAGGGGCCCAGACGCTGGGGGACACCCAGGGGAGGGAAGAGAGCCCCGGCCCTGTGTTCTGAAAAGAAATGGGGGCTGGAGACTCCCTTTCTCTCTGTAGGTGCCGAGAGTGGGAACGAAGAGGAGAACCCTCAGCAGGAAAGTTCTGGGGAGGAGATCATCTTGGGAGATCCAGCTCAGAGTCCAGAATTCAAGGACCCATCAGAGATGCCCCCGGAGAGACCCTCCCAGGATCCGACAGTCCCTCAGGACTCCCCAACCCCATCGGGTCACCCCAGCCCCTTGGGCCAGCAGACCGCTCTGGATCCCCCCGCCCCTGAGGTAGTCCCTACGCCCTCGGACTGGACCAAGGCCTGTGAGGCCAGCTGGCAGTGGGGGACTCTGACCACGTGGAACAGCCCCCCGGTGGTCCCAGCCAATGAGCCCAGCCTCCGGGAGCTAGTGCAGGGCCGCCCTTCTGGGGCCGAGAAGCCCTACATCTGCAACGAGTGCGGCAAGAGCTTCAGCCAGTGGTCCAAGCTGCTGCGGCACCAGCGCATCCACACGGGCGAGCGGCCCAACACCTGCTCCGAGTGCGGCAAGAGTTTCACGCAGAGCTCGCACCTGGTGCAGCACCAGCGCACGCACACCGGCGAGAAGCCCTACAAGTGCCCGGACTGCGGCAAGTGCTTCAGCTGGAGCTCCAACCTGGTGCAGCACCAGCGCACGCACACGGGCGAGAAGCCCTACAAGTGCACGGAGTGCGAGAAGGCCTTTACCCAGAGCACCAACCTCATCAAGCACCAGCGCTCGCACACGGGCGAGAAGCCGTACAAGTGCGGCGAGTGCCGGCGCGCCTTCTACCGCAGCTCGGACCTCATCCAGCACCAGGCCACGCACACGGGCGAGAAGCCCTACAAGTGCCCCGAGTGCGGCAAGCGCTTCGGCCAGAACCACAACCTCCTCAAGCACCAGAAGATCCACGCCGGCGAGAAGCCGTACCGCTGCACCGAGTGCGGCAAGAGCTTCATCCAGAGCTCGGAGCTAACCCAGCACCAGCGCACGCACACGGGTGAGAAGCCCTACGAGTGCCTGGAGTGCGGCAAGAGCTTCGGCCACAGCTCCACCCTCATCAAGCACCAGCGGACCCACCTGCGCGAGGACCCGTTCAAGTGCCCCGTGTGCGGCAAGACCTTCACGCTGAGCGCCACGCTGCTGCGGCACCAGCGCACGCACACGGGCGAGCGGCCCTACAAGTGCCCCGAGTGCGGCAAGAGCTTCAGCGTCAGCTCCAACCTCATCAACCACCAGCGCATCCACCGCGGCGAGCGGCCCTACATCTGCGCGGACTGCGGCAAGAGCTTCATCATGAGCTCCACCCTCATCCGCCACCAGCGCATCCACACGGGCGAGAAGCCCTACAAGTGCTCTGACTGCGGCAAGAGCTTCATCCGCAGCTCCCACCTCATCCAGCACCGGCGCACGCACACGGGCGAGAAGCCCTACAAGTGCCCGGAGTGCGGCAAGAGCTTCAGCCAGAGCTCCAACCTCATCACCCACGTGCGCACGCACATGGATGAGAACCTGTTCGTGTGCTCCGACTGCGGGAAGGCCTTCCTGGAGGCGCACGAGCTGGAGCAGCATCGGGTGGTCCACGAGAGGGGCAAGACCCCGGCGCGCAGAGCTCAGGGCGACAGCCTGCTGGGGCTGGGCGATGCCGCCCTGCTCACACCGCCCCCAGGAGCCAAACCACACAAGTGTCTTGTCTGCGGAAAGGGCTTCAACGACGAGGGCATCTTCATGCAGCATCAGCGGATCCACATCGGAGAAAACCCCTACAAAAACTCGGATGGCCTCATCGCACACCCAGCCCCCAAGGCGCCTCAGTTCCGACCCCCCAGGCTCCCCTTCGGAGGCAATTCCTACCCAGGAGCTGCGGAGGGCCGAGCTGAACCCCCCGGACAGCCCTTTAAAATGTCCGAGGGGCAGGAGAGCTTCAGCCAAAGGCTGGGCCTGCTCTCTTCCAAGTCCTACATTTGTTCCCACTGTGGAGAAAGTTTTCTGGATCGGGCCGTGCTCCTCCAGCATCAGCTCACCCACGGCAATGAAAAGCCCTTTCTCTTCCCTGATTATAGGATTGGTCTAGGGGAAGGGGCCGGGCCCAGCCCCTTCCTAAGTGGAAAGCCCTTTAAATGCCCCGAATGCAAAAAGAGCTTTGGCCTCAGCTCTGAGCTGTTGCTGCACCAGAAAGTCCACGCAGGTGGGAAATCCCAGAAGAGTCCGGAGCTGGGGAAGAGCTCTTCTGTCCTCCTGGAGCACCTCAGGAGCCCCCTGGGGGCCAGGCCCTACAGCTGCTCAGATTGTGGGGCCTCCTTTCTTGATCGCCTGGCGCTCACCCGGCACCAGGAGACCCACACCCAAGAAAAGCCCCCCACACCTGAGGATCCCCCTCCAGAGCCAGCCACCCTGTCCACGGGCCAGGAAGGTGCGGCAGAGGCCCCCACCCCCACGGGGAGTGGCCACCATGGGGACGGGGAAAACCCCAAGACCCTCTTGGAAGAAAAGCCCTATTTGTGCCCTGAGTGTGGAGACGGCTTCACGGAAGTCGCAGCCCTCCTCCTCCATCGGAGCTGCCACCCCGGGGTCACCTTGTGAAATGGGTCTGGAGACCAAGGGCCTCTCTCTCCCGAGAGGAACACTGGCTCTCCCCAAAGATGGTGTGGGGGAAAGGAGGAAAACCCTATCAGGCTGTAGAGAAGCGGAGGATAAAGAACCCGGGGTAAAAATAGTTCTTTTACATCAGTGACGAGAAACCCTATAAAAATGTTGGTGGGAACCACTTAATAAGGCAGTAGAGAAAAACTGTTGGGTTAGAAACCCTATAAATATGTAGGAAAAAAAAAAAGCCCTTTAAGTCTGTAGCAGAAAAACCCTATAAACCATAGTGGATAAAAGCCCTATTAATTGTAGGAAGAGGTCCCAATACGTCTCTAGACAACCCTATAAAACTGTATCAAAATCCTTGTGAAACTATAGGGTCGGGGAAGTGCAGGGAATCCAGTGGCATTGACTCGAAAGGAGTGACCCTCAGAAGGTGTAGCAGAGCCTCCCATGAACTTGTCCCGCAGTGTTCCCTCCCCCTGGAGTTCGGAGGGGGCCTCTCTCCCAGAAGCCTTGGACAGTGACACTGAGGAAAACGCTCAGGTGGGGACTAGTGTGGGGAGAGGTGAAAAACAAGGGATGAGGAGCCCCCAGGTCCACAGAGAAGAAACAACCCAGGGAACTAGGAAGAGAAAGTTCAGCTCGCTGCCCTGGGGCTTCCTTGGGGGATGAGGCCAATCTTAGGTGATCGAGTGTTAGAGAAAGAGGCCCACAGAATTCCTTAGGAGGAAGAACCCAAAAATGGGGAAGGAAAAAAAAAAGTGATGTCAAGCCTTTTTAAAGGCTTAAGTTTGGGGTGCATAGAAACTTCAAAGAATACTGGGAAACCACCACAATAGGGGGCAGGAAGGGATTTCTGTTAGGGTGCTTTGAGGAAAGCAAGCCAAGGTGAAGCGGTGTCCTGATGGAGGCCAGCAAACTTGGGGCTGCCCAGTGCTCCCCGTTTCCGGGAGCTTGTTAAGCTGCAAGTGCAAGCAGATCCCAGCTCCGGCCACCAGGGCTCCCCGCCCCCGCCCCCCCCCCCCGCTAGGCAGGACGGGGGGACTTCGAAGTCGAGAGGCCTCCCCGATGGAGGGTCCCGCCTACCCATTCTCAGGTCTCGCCGTCAGGAGCTGTCTCCTGCCACCTAACTGCCACCAGACTAGACTCGCTGCCGTGGCAGCTCGCGTCCTTGAATTCTGTCCTCAGTGGAGAGGGAACCGCTGCTAGTCGACCTCCAAAGAATAAAGCCCTTCAGAGACTCAAGGCTTGTGTGTGGTTAAATCCTCCCTAGACTTCTCTTCTCCGAGTCAAAAGAGCCACGTGTCGGTTCTCTGTGGCAACGAGGGACAGCGAGTCGACAGAACAGAGCGCTCGGATTAGCCGGCAACCTGCTTTTTTAAGCCTCACTCTTCCATCTGAGCTGTTAGCCAGGCTGCTGGTGGGATGAGCCAGCCGGCACGTAGTGGTGGGCGTCCAGACACCCCAGAGACGGGGCCACGGGTCCCTGAAGAGCATCCGGAGGCCTGACCACCTTCCTCACCCTGGTACTTGGAGCGCTCTGAGGTGGTGATGACCCAGCCCGATCGTGGCCTTGGAAGGGGACAGATCCCACCCTCCTTGGCTCCTCTCCACCTTAGCCAGAAACCTCCAGAGGGAAGTGGAAGGATGAGAAACCCGCTCCCCTGCCAGGCCCATCTCCTGTCCTCACACACACACAGTAACGCTCCTTCATTAACCCAGCCCAGCCCGCTAACATGACTGGGTGTGTGTGTGTGGCGGCAGGGGTTGGGGGAATACAGAGACTGCTGCCCTAGGAAATGGTCCAGTGGAAACTCTCGCGACACCTGTAACAAGAACCACCCTCTAACCCAGGAAACCCTTAAAGGAGAGGACTCCGTCCAGTACTGGGTCCAAAGGAAGTGCCCGTGGGCCCCACGCTGGCACCAGCTGTGCACTGTGGTCCTCGACTCAGAGAACTGAGATGCTAGGTGAGGGGGCCTTTCCCTGGAGAGGGCGACCCGCATTCCTCAGAGCTGTGGAAGAGACCTCTAAACCCACGACCTAAAAGCCCAGAAGGTGAAAGCACTTCATCCTTCATCTCTCCTGCCTACCCGAAGGGATGACCTTAAATTCAAAGGATCAAAATCTAGAACACTGTAGGAGGAAAACCCAGGCCTGCTGGGGAGAAGGGAGAGGCAGGCCTTGGATAATTGTGGGGAGACACTTGTCACCATCTGCGTAAAGCCCCAGCCCACCCAAGTGCCAGGTCAGAAAGCACTACTGAGAGGGGAGAAGGAACCTGCCCGCCGAATCTCTACTGACAGAAGCATCAGCAGAGGGGGTGTCCCTGTGAGACTAAGGAAGAAGAGACAGTCCTCCAAGTCAAAGCAGATTTGTTCTAAGATGGTAGTAGAAAGAAACCAGTTGTAGAGACAAACCCCTTGTAAAGCTAGAAACAGCTCCCCTTGGAAACAGGTCTGAGGACTCTGTCTTCGGAAGAGTCCTGGAGAGCAGCCTGTGGGGCTCCAGGGCCAGTCTGGGGCAGTAGCGGGGGAGGTGGTCAGTGTGGTCGAAGGCCAGCCGTCAGCCTGTTGAGGACTGGGGTGTGGCATACATAGTAGGATGCTTGCATGTGTAGGGATGGGTGAGGGCCAGCGGTCTTGGCTCCGGTACTGAATGGATGACGTGGGCATGACTAGTTGGGGTCCGGGGGTTTGTAGCAGGAAAGGGGCAGAATCAGAGACCTTTGGGGCATGAGCTGTTCTCTCTTGCCCACCTCCCCAAATTTCTTTACCCAGGTGCTTCCCTCCCAGAGCGAGCTGCATCTTGGGAGGAACTAAGCAGGGAGCTGGCTTGGGGAGGTGGCAGTGTCCAGAGTCCCTTTGGCCAGATGAGGCAAAGGCCCAGGGGACGGTCGTGGCACGTGCCCAACAGAACTTAGTCTAAAAGATGCAGCATAGCCAAACCCTCTTGTCTGGCTCCTCGCAGGCCTGGCTTCAGGCTTCAGAAGTGCCCTGGGGGAGGAGCCCAACAGACCAGTCACAGGGTCACTGGCGAAAGCAGAGGGGAGAGTAGACACTGATCTGAGCTTAGGGTGCAACTTGAACCTCTATGGCTGTGGAGGTCACGTGGGAACTCGACAGAACTGGGCATGGATCCTGAATGGTGGGGACACTTGAAACGGTCACAGCCAAGAGAGGAGATTCCATGACACATGCTCCGGAGGCGAGCAGCCCCCAGACTCCTTTGCCCCCATTAGGGAAGCCCCACTCAACCTGACTTGTCCCCGTGGAGTGAAGAGAGGCCCCACTTTTGAGTGTTGTGTGTCAATAACAGTGTTGTGTCACCGGTGGTCATGTTGATTAGTTGAAGAGAATAAAGGGAATAAGATTTCCCAGGTGTTTTCTGTCTTGTCTTTCAAGCCTGGAGCAAGCTGAAGGAGCTCTGTCCTCTCCCAGAGCCAGGGTCTGTGTGTCTGCTCAAAAGCTCAGCTGGGCCCATTCTCGCAGATGCCCTCAAATTCCCAAACATTGCTCACAGGTAGAAGCCAGAGGGTTTATGGATTGTTAAAATCCCCGTCCTGGTCCCCGTCCTGGAGAGAAACACGCGGAGATGGTGGCAGAGCCAAGCAGCTCTTGTTGGTGCCTGGCTTTTGCTACCAGCAAAATGACCGTTGGGTGGCTGCCTGGTGATCCTGGCACTAACTGGCTCTGGTCCAGCCATGTGGCCCCAGGGAGGCCTCTCCCGTCACAAGGAAAAGCTCCAAAGATCTAGTTCCAAAAGCCGGTGGCACCTCCCCTGGTCCGCCTGGGGCCCAGTCAGCCTACCTCTGGAACAGAGCCTCCTAGACCCTGAGGAGGCACGGGTGGAGATCGCCCCCCAGGAGGTAGCCCACAAGCCGTCACTGTGTGGAGAGGCTCGGAGAAGGGCACCACTTGCCCGAGATCGACATGAAGGCAGTAAGGGAAACCAGAACGGCTGGGAGCAGGCTCCATACCCAGCCAAACCTGTCCTCCCCCAGCATGGGACCTGCCTGGGCCTGGCCTGGGCTCCACACTGTCTGGCCAGGCGGGGTGCTCTCGCTGAATCCTCAATGCCAGGCTTGCCTCAGCTGCCATCTCCTGGGCCTAGGCCGGGCCATGGCCCCCTGAACAGCCATCGGAGATCCACACTTGCTTTAACCTGTAGCCTGCCTCTGCCCCGGCCTGCAAGGAGCCTCCTGCCCCAGCCAGGAAGCTTTCTCTCCACTTTCTCTGCACCTCTGACCTAGACCTCCAGAGCAGTCTTGCTGTCTCTCCTTCTCCTTCCCTATCGGGAAAGCAGGAAGTGGGGTAGTAAGTAAGGGAGAAGGGACTTGCCTTTCATGGGGAGGAGAGCAGGGAGGGTTATCCTGCATTCTGTGTTCGCCATCCTGGTCCCAGTGCAGGAGTCTTCAGTCAAGTGAGGGGACTTCAGGGAAACAACAGGCATTGGAGCACAGTGATTGATTCAGAGACTTAGCAGAAAAGGCTGTGGACCCAGACATGGTGCCTGCCACAGCAGAGGGTCAGGAAACTGGCTGGAGGGAGTGGCCTGAGGCAAAGGGCAAGGGCCAGGGGTAGGGTGGGGGAATAGAAAGTACTGACCATTACACTGGCTAGGCGGTAGCACATAGACCAGTAGAGACTGAGGTAAGGCAAAGAACAGAAGCCAGAGTGTGGTGCATCTTGTCTGAGGAACTTGGCGGTAGGGCACCATCTGGAGGAGAGTGACGACCTTGCCCTCCACCTTCCCCACCATGGTGGTGGTTTTGTAGGTCTGGAACTCAGGAAGGAGAACTGGACGGGAGAACTGGATCTTAGCAGCTTAGCTGTAGCCAAAGCCATGGATAAAGACACAGGGAAAGTAGTGAAAAAAGGAGAGGGCGTAGCTTAGGGTTGGAGGAGCAGGGCCAGCAGAAGATAGTATGAGAACAATCAGGAGAGTGTAGCACCACGGTCCAAGGAAGTTTTAAAGAGAGTGGGCGATGTCAGATACTCCACTGGATTGTGCAGCCAATCATACAGTAGGAGCTCTAGTTCTTGCTAAAACAGGTGCATTCACCACGAGGCTTGCTAAGGTGGAACTTTGGCCTGCCCATCCTAGGGGCCCAGAGTATCACACAGCCACTGAGGCCACTTGGGGTTACTGGGGGTTGTCAGGGGTCAGACCTCCTGAGTGAAGGGACCTGATCAGCCCCTAAGAGCAGAGCTTCCCAGAAATTCGGGCATCTTTATCCTCTGCCCTTCAGCTTGAGAGAGTGGTTTGATGCCTACCAGACAACTAGACATGAGTTTTTACTTCTCTGAATCCGGACACCAGCCAAACAGACATTTGGGGAGGTGATGTGCAGTTACTAATATTTACTGAAAGAGCACGTGTGGAGAAGACTCCCGAGAAAGATAGTGCTCACGGAGGACTGGCTGACCCTGGACTCGCTCGTGGGGCAGCCATCCTCTCAGAGCCGGCCCGCGTCTCTATGATGCAACATGCCGCGTTTCCCCCAGCCTGAGGTGCGCTGCGCTCGGGCGGCGGACACTTCCTCAACGGCCCGATGCCATCCCCGGCCTCGGCCCGGGTCTCGGTGAGCATGCCCACCGCGGCCAGCCCAGCGCCGGAAGTCACCGCAGCCCGCGTCTCCGCCTCTACTCCGACCTGGTCCAGCCGCCGCAACCCCGCCGAAATACCGGACGCCAGGTGGAGCCCGAAGGCGGACAAGGCCGAGAGCCCCTGCAAAGGAGCGACCGCCGAAAGGGCCGCCGGGCCGCGCGAAGGCGCGACTGCTGCCAAGCCAGCGGCAGCCACCACAACCATTAGCCCGACTCCAGCCCCTAACTCCGTCAGTACCGGCCCCGTCATGAGCCCCCCGACGGCTGCAGTGAAGGCTCCCCCCGCGGATCCGACAGATAGCTGAACCCACAGACACCCATCCACACGCGGTTCCCGAGAACGCGGGCAGCGGCCGGCACAAATTGCAATGAAGGAAGTCACCCGCTGCGCTGCTCTAATCTGTCCGCTCGCGAGGGAGGGGGTTGGTGAAGCCGGCGGGAAGGGACAGCTCGCAGATTGGGTCCAGGCGGGGCAGGAACAACCCGGGAACCAGCTCACCCCACGGAGAAGTCTTGTTGCCAGGAGCTAACAAAGGACTACATTTCCCGGGATCCAACACGAGGCTCCCAGCATCCCTGCAGCCAATGACGGCGAGGGGCGTGGTGAGCCCGTGCGGAGGTGTTCCTGAAGGGTCGCCAGGATCCTCGCGGAGTGTCAACCCCATAGGGTGGGAATCGAGGGGGCCGGCTGGACGGACGAATGGACGCTTTCTCCCTGCAGACATGCTCCTCCTGCGAGCACAGTGTGGGATCCGCGGCGGCAGTTAGGTCCAAATGTAACTAGATGCTGGGAGGGAAGGGTGAGGTCTCTGTGGAGGCCCTTGGGGGTTCACGTGCCAGCCAGGGCAGCGGTGGGAGAGGTATAGCAGCTAAAACCTGGGACCACATTTAGGGCAGGAAGCCTGGCTACTCGGAGTGTAGGCTGAGGGTTGGACGTTTATTCATAACAATTAACAGCCTGTACAAGACATCTCTAGAGCAGGGCCTGCGGGTCTGAATGGACCCTTGCACCTGTCAGCAGCTCCACCTTCCAGGCCCCTGCCTGCCGCCTTCACATCCCATGGGAGTTTGCTTGGGCAGGCAGCACAGGGAGCATCATGGGGACAGGCTCAGTCACAGGGTGTTAGATGAAGCTCCTCTACCTGGAATGATTGGAAGTTGGCCCAGCCACTAGTCTGTCCCTTCCCCTCCTGGGAAATTCCGCCTCCACTGCAGTTAAGGCCATCAAGATGAAAGCAGGGTCAGGCTGGGGACCCAGTGGAGTCTTGGGAAGCATGGGACGGGGCAGGTAAGTGGGTTTGGAAAAGAAACAGAGATGGTGTGGGGGAGGCTGATTAGAATAAAAACTGATGATCTTGGTTCAGCACTCCTGAGATGAGGGCAAAGTGACCACAGCAGCCAAAAATCCCCCCAAAAAGAGGACAGTGCCCCTCACCCAGGGGGTACCTCCTTAGGCCCTTAGCGTAAGAGCTAGACCAAAGAGCCCAGGGAACTCCACAGGAGGAAAGCCCCACCCAAGCGTGGAAAGTCTCCCTGGGCCCTAGAGTTTAGGGGCTGGGGAAAGCGGCCCACCCTTGGTCCTCACTTGTGGGTAAGCAGGTAGCGAATGAACCTTCTCTTGGGTAGGAGGTCACAGCCTGGGGTATCGCACCCTTTGGACTAGGATGGGCCCATGGAGACAGCGGACTAGTAGTCAGCCTGTGGAGAAGGGCTAGGGCCAGCTTCCAGGAAGCTCAGGTGAGTGCTCCAGGCTCCGCAAGCTGCTCACAGCAGACCCCTCCTGCAGGGCAGCTGTGCCCCAGGCTACAGCTCTGACTGTGGGGAGAAGACAGAACTGAACGTGACAGATCTTACTCCCACCAGCATGCACTGGGACCCCCAAACCAATGAGGTGGAGAGGGGCTGGGCCCACAGGGTCTGGAATGGAGCATAGGGGCCACTGAACGTGGGGTAGGGAGGGACTGGAGGCACAGCCCCCGGGTCCGTGGGTGTTCCGAAGTCCCCTGAGTTGCGGGTTCAGCTGATGTAGACGCGGTGGAAGTCGTGGGCACCGAAGGCCGCGTTGCACTTGGGGCACTTCCTCTGGCGGGCCTCATAGCGGCCCCGCACACACTCGAAGCAGAAGACGTGGAAGCACTTGGTAAGGACCGCGTCCTTCTTGCGGGTGTTACAGCAGGGGCAGGTCAGCCGCGCCTAGGCCGGGCAAAGGCAGCAGCTCGGGTCCAGTCCTGATGGCACCCAGACCCCGAGCTGAGGGCAGGAGGTGGTCCAGGCCACGTCCACCACATACAGACTCCGTCTAACTCTCCCCAGAACCAAGAGGTGGGGCAGAGCGCTCTCCAGATAAGGACTGAGCAAGCTCTCAAAACTTGACAAAAGCAGAGTCTGGATTCTACCCTGCTCACTGGTACCCGTGAACATGTCCCCTCTCAAGGTTGACAATCTACAGGCTCAGCCTGGGCTCCTCTGCCCTGGGGCTCGATCTCTCACTCCTCTGGCCTTCTCTGGCAAAACCCCAGTCTTAGCTGAAGCTCTCTGTCTACCTTCTCCTCATCCGCACCTGCTAAGTCACAGCTGGGCAGAGAAGGTTTTACAAATCTCCTCTCCTATCCTGAAACCTCCCACCGGCCACCAGATCTCACCTCTAAGCCCAGAAATTCCGTCAACTCAGCCTACAGGATAAGCCAAGCATCTCAGCCTGACCCACCACACCCTCCAGGATCTGACACTTCGGGTTTTCCTTGGATGACATTCATTCCAGGAAGCCTACTAACCCCCAGAGCTGCCATGCGCCCTGGCCTCTGCCATCACAATGCTCGTCACTCAGAATACTGGGCTGCCTCCTCTTGGTCAGTTTCAAGAGGTCTGACACTAAGGCTAGCTCCCAGCCCTCCCACGCCTAGCCGTTCACCGTGCCTGGCACAAGTACACACACAGTACCTGATCAGTTGTTCAAGTCTCCACAACCAAGGTGCTGCCTACTTTTTGCTACTTATTTCTGGGGTCCCCAGACTATCCGCTACAGCTCTCACCAACTCCCCATCTACGATTTCCTGGGTTGATGGGGCATAACTCAGCCCCAAAGCCCCACCTTGTACTCCTTGATCTCCTCCTGGAGGATTTCATCGGCATCCGCATACACCTCCACCTTCCGCTGCTTCTCCAGCTTGCGCCGCAGCCGTGAGATGTCCTCCTGAAGCAGGAGGAGGACTAGCTTAAGTGCAAGGGCTCTCCTCTTGAACCACCCAGCCCCAGGCCACATCAGTGACCTTGAACCACATTGCCCCTGCCCCACGCACACACCTGAGCCCTCTTGAGATTGAAGCTCTCCTTCTCACGAGCAGCCCGGCTCTCCGCCAGGCAAGGCTGGATCTCCCGCAGCCGCGTCTGCACGTGCTCCAGCTGCACCTTCAAATCCTCGGCCAGCTGGGCCGCTTCCACAGCCTGAGAGAGGTGGGATTGGGGGGGGGGCACCGATCACCTGAACCTGGGGAGTCAGGAGTGTGGAGCCACGCTCCAGATGCCTGTGTCCAAATGTTCCAGTGACTCTTGCTTTTGGGATCAAGTCTAGTATCTTCACTAGAATTAGTCCTGCCTCCTGACCTCCCCACTTTCACCTCCTCCTGTTCTCCACAGCTCCTGACACACTCACTCCCACACCTGCATAATGCACACGCCCATCCTTCAACCTCCACGGGGCTCTTCTCTCTGCTCCCCTCAACTCCCACAGCACACATACTTCTTCCCAGTGGCCCCCTCAAGCCCCAGCTTACATTCAGCTCCCGAGTCAGGCTCCCCTATTTTTCTTTCATAGCACCTTAGTTTCCTTCACGAGACTTACTGGGATCAGCAATAGCCTATTTTACCTGTGGGATTATTGGCTGGTTATTTGCCCCTCAAGACTGGAGGTTCCCACCTCTGGTAGGGCCCTCTGGTTCCAGGTTCTCCCCAGCACTCAGTGCTGTGGGCTCATAGCAAGGGCATGAATACGACTTCTTTAATGAATGAATGAAATGGGGAAGAAAAAGCCCAATGAGGGAAAGAAAATGAAAACCAATATTGACCTTAAGCCTCTGCCAGGACCTAGATGTTCCTGAGGTTTCATACAACTCTGTGACAAGGACCAGCATGCCTACTTTACAGCTAACCAACACAGTGCTCAAAACGTGGGTTATGGAGCCAAGGAGATCCAGGGCCCAATTCCAGGTCCACTCTTTCTTGAGCAAGTCAGCTGCCCGCCCTAAGCCTCAGTTTCCTCACTGAGAAAAGCAGATAATAATAAACACCGTCTCACGACTGTTATGAGATCAAAATGCAACTGGGCAGAGATAAGGCTCAGCACAGGGATGGGAACACAGTAAGCAGTCAAGACGTGAGGTGGGCTGGGAGCGGAGGCACAGCAAGGCTTCAGCTGTGAGCCACCATCTTAGGTTGCTTTCTCCCCTCGGGCCTGGCCTCACCTTCCTCTTGTTGAGCTCCAGGGCCTGGCTGCGCAGCGTCAGCTCCTTCTCCACACCCCCAAGGCTGCCCTGCAAGGCCCGCTCTTTCTCCTCCAGCTTCTGCACAGTCAGCAGCTGGGCATCCACCTGAGGTCAGGGGTGCTGGCTCAGTGCTGGGGAGCCGCTGGCCCTTCCGGCTCCAGCCTGCAAGCCCCAAGCAGCCTTACCTGGGACTTCAGCCCCAGAACTTGCTCGCCCAGCTCATCCTTCTCCTCCCGCAACAGCTTGTGAATCTGGTTGGCCTTGATCCGCTCCGACATCAGCTTGAAGTTGGCGTCATCCTTCTCTCGAAGCTGCTGCAGCAGCCGCCCATTTTGCTCCTGCATGTCTTCAAAAGCCTGGCCAGTCACATCCATCTCGGACAGCAGAGCCTCCTCTTCCTGCGGCAAATGGGCAAAGGTGACACCGAATACAGGCGACGATCCCAAGGAAACCATGGGAGAACAGGGCTGAACAGTGCGGGCCCGGACCATCTGCTGGAAGCACTCACCAAGGAGTTAAAGGAATCCCAACATTCAGAAGCAAGGGGACCACAAGGGGGTCTCACCTGCTTGGTAGCACCCAGCTTGCGCTGCAGGTGCTCGATCTGCTCCTCCGCCTGCCGAATGCGCCGCAGGGCGTCCTCATCCGCAATTTTTTTGCTCTCCCGCCTGTCCCTCTCCTCCAATTCCCGAATACGGTTCCGCAGTTCATCAACCTACAGCCACCAGAAAGAGTGAGAGCTGGCCACAGCCTGCTGCTGACCTAGGGCTCTGCTTTGGTCCGAACTCCCCAGGGCAGCCTCTGTGCAGGCCCTGCAGGCCCTACCTGTCCTCACCTCAGCCTTGGCCTTGCGTTCAGCTGCCATGAGCTGCACCTTATCCCGCTGTTCCTTGGGTGCTGACTTGTACATGTCCAGCAGCAGCTTCATCTCTTTCTGGCTTTCTTGGGCCTTCCTGGGGAGCCACAGGAGGAAGGCTTGGTGACTGAGGCTGGAGGCCACTTTGATGGGGGAGGGAGGGAAACAAGAATAGGGGCTCACTTGAGCTCTGCTCGGAGACCTTTGAGGAGCTCTGACTCCTTCCTCTTGGCCTCCTCCACCTTGGCCTTCTCCCGATCAGCCCTTGAGAGAGCTGAGGCTACAGATGGGGGTCCCAGGCCAGGCCCTTCCCGCTCCCGAAGCTCCCGCTTGGGCCTGGGCTCAGGTTCTCGGCCCCGAGAGGAGGAGCCCTGGGACCCAGGAGTTAGGGCCTGGGCATCCTCCTCAGAGGGGACCAGCTCCTCCTTCTTCGCTGAGGAGGCAGTGGTGGTGGCACCAGGCACTGAAGCCATCTCCTTTCTGCTGTCAGGGGCAGTGACAGGGCCTGGCCCACCCTCTTCTTTCCCTGGGGCTGGGGCACTGAGGCTAGAGTCCTCTGGGTGGCCCAGGCTGGGGATGGAGTGGGTTGAGCCGCTGGCCTGGGCCCGGAGCTGCAAAGACAGAGAACAGGGCTGAGGTGAGACAGTGCTCGCCCGGGGCCAGCCAAGCGTTTTCCCAGGCAGCCCCCTCTCACCTTGCCAATCTCAGCCTGCACTTCCCGCAGCTTTCGCTTGTACCGCTGGGCATCCCCCTTCAGCTGGTGGTTGTGGTTTTGGAGGCTGCTGATCAGGTGGCGCATCTCCCGGTTGATGGGCCCTAGGAGAGGGTTGGGAAGGAAGGAGTTCGACTGGTCTCTGCAGGAAGGGCCCAAGCCCTCAGTGGGGGAAGAAGGGGGCCGCAGCCATCACTCCCATTGCGGATGACAGGGAAACTGAGGCTTTATATATAGAGCGTGATCACCTCAAAGTGATAACCCAACCTCAAAGTGATAACCCAGCCTCAAAGGAAACTCACCCAAAACTAACTTGAGACTGCCTACTTGGGTTATTTCTGTTAATGTAAATTTTTTTTAGTTATTTCCAAATTTCCTTTAAAGAAACATATGACTTATATTCACCAAAGTAAATTAGTCCACTTTGTATTTTTAAACAAATGTCACCTTGTGAGTTTCACTTCTCTACCCTCCCGATCCAAGACCACAACCCCTTTCTCCCCACACTTCCTATCTTTCTTCCCTGCTTTCTTTTTCTGGACATATTTGCCACTACCTAAGGTCTGGTTAGGCAGGTCTATTTTTTACTTTGTTGTCTTCCTTCACTATAATACTGTTCCACAGTACCAGGGATCGTCTGTGTTTTGTTCATGGACATAATCCCAAAGCCTGGAAAAGAGCCCAGCTCATAGGTCGTGTTCAAAAATCTTCGTAAAATGAACAAATACCTCTGAGAGAGAGAGACACCGTAAGACCAGAGAACCACAGGCGGGGCCAAGAGCTCATGTTTTGGCTGTGCCTGCTCTGTCAGCCACCTCACCTGGTTGTGACCCTCACTGTGCCTTTGAGTCAGGTCGCAAGAGCCCCGTTTTGGCCAGGGAGAGGAGGCTCTGCGAAAGGAAGGGGCTTAACCCCCTTGCATCTGGATAAGCGGCAACCCCACACCAGGAACGAGCAATCCCGGATAAGGTCCCCCCTCCACCCTGTCCTCACGACATACCCGCCTGCTCGTTGGCCGCCAGGTTCTGTTCGAACTCGATGCGCAGCATCTCATACTCCTTGCGTACCTGGGCCAGCGTGTCCTCCAGCTGGATGACCTCCGTGCGCAGCTTCTTCTGCAGCCCCAGCTCATCGCTCTGTAGGTTGAAGCGTTAAGGACCCACACAACCCCTCAGCCCCCTAGCAAACTCCTCTCCTCGCATCCCCCCACCCCCCACCTCAGGCCTCCATGGCTTGGGGCGAACTTATTCCCAAGGGACCCCTGGCAGCACACAGGGGCTGCAAAGGCCAGCGACACCTTGACCCTGAGGTCTGCTCCAAGGCCATACCTCCATGTGCTCAATATGTCTCAGGTGGGAATTCTTGGTAGCCAGCAGCAGCCCCCGGGCCTCATCAAGCTGCGTCTTCACTTGCAGAGACTCATTGTAGAGCAATGAGAACTGGGCCTGCAGCATTCGGTACTCCCCCGTTTCCCGCACCACCTCCTCAGGAAGGCTCCGCAGGGCCACCTAGGGCCAGGGTGCCCACGAGCGATCAGCAACAGGATTCAGGACCTGGCCACTACCTTGTAGGTTCAGGCCTCCCGGTCCCAAACAGAGCCCACCTTGAGGCGCTCGTTGGTCCGCACAGCCCCCTGAAGTTCGGCCTGCAGCTTCTCCAGCTCTGCCATCCGGCTATTGGCCAATTCCTGGTTCTCCTCCAACTCTGCATTCAGCATCTCAAACTGTGGAATGGGAGGAGCTGTGGGAGGCAGGGCCGGGCCAGGATGCATGCTTCCCTCACATCCCCACCGAAGGTGGGCAGTAATGGATTCTGAAGCCCCAGGGACAAGCCAAACCCAAGCATTTTCCTAAGGGCTTCCAGGTAAGTGGGAGAAAACACTACATGGTCAGTGCTGGGAACCAAGGCTCGTAACTGACAAGGAATCAGAAAAACCTTCTTGAAAGACCTGAAAAAGAACCTGAATTAAGGCTTAACAGGGAACAATGATCCTCACAGAACCAAAAAATGTGTTCAATGAACAAGAAGTGAGATGGCCCTCTCAGTAAGACACCTCTTTCAGCCTGCCAGCTACGAATGCCAGTCAACTCCTACATACTTCCATTTCCCTCTCCCTTTTTTCTGAAGATTTATTTACTTTCATGTGTGAGAGAGACAGTGAGCACGTGCATGAGCAGGGTAGGGACAGAGGGAGAAGCAGACTCTCTGCTGAGCAGGGAGCCTGACATGGGACTCGATCCCAGGACCTGGTGATCATGACTAGAGCCGAAGGCAGACACTTAACCTAATAAGCCACCGAAGTGCCCTCGTTTGTCTCTTTTCTATGCTTTTCCTTTGGGGCACCTTTAATCACCTGATGAACTATCTTACTTCTTGTTTATTCCCCCAACTAGAACCTAAGTTCCATGAAAGCTTTGCTTTTTGTCTCTTTTGTCCTCGCATGTGCCTGCTTCCGAGCACCATGCCTAGAATTTAATGTTAACAATTACTCACTAAATACATAAATCAATGAGTAAAACAGAGCAGCATGAGTGACAGGGAAGGGACTCAGAGCATGCAGATATCTGTCCTAAATTCTGAGGGGACTTTCATGGGTGGGGCAGAGAAAAGGTTTCGGGAGGGACTGGAAAATTGGTGCCTACTCACCTTCTGCATGCTGAGTGTGATCTGGCCCCCCTGGAAGCCGGAGGAGCTCCCAGACACATAGTAGCCAGAGTTGAGCTGTGGAGAGACAGACCCATGGGGGTGGAGGAGAGAAGCAAGGGCTCCAAGTGCCCACCCGTGGCTCCGTCTGACCCAGCACCCAAGCCCCACCTGCTCTAAGGCTTCCGCCAGGTGCTTATTGAGCTTCTGCTCACGCTTGCGCAGCTTCTCAATGTCCCACTGCAGGTCCTCCACCGTCGTCTCCATCTCCAGCACCTTGGTCTCTGCTGATGTCACTTTATCCTGGAGCTCAGAGTACTGGAGACAATGACAGGGTCAAATGCTTAGAGCAGGGAACTTGGGTCCCTGAGAGCCTTCGTATGCGTCTAATCCAAACCCTGCCCTGGTTTTAATCCCACCTCCAACGAGATGCGGTGGTGCTTCTCTTGTAGCTGGGTGGCCAAGTCCTGCAGCCGCCGGTTCTCACGACCCAGCTCCCGGGTGCGTGCCCGAGCCACCTCACCGGGGGGCTCACTGTCCCCTGAGAAGGCAGGGCTCGGGTAAGAGCCAAATCCAGGGCCATGGGGCAAAGTACTAACTCATTCTGGAGTCTGCTATGTGCCCAGTGTGATCCACCAGCTGTCTTGCCAATTTCTCATGACAAAGCCCGGAGTCTTTTATCTCCACTGCACAAAGGAGGAAACCAGCTCAGAGAGGAGAACCATCTGCCCAGAATGACAGGACTAGGGCTGGGAGAGCCTGTAAGCCTGCAAAGCCTGGACACTTGCTACTATGCCTTGTGGGTCAGCAACTGCAACTAAAATCTGTGCAAAGTGTTCCAAAGAGGTCTCCAGCTGGAAGGCAGTGGCCCCAGAAGCATCAACAACTCCTCCCACCTGGCTCTCTAGAGCTCAACCCCATGAACCAAAGGCAGAGCCCCACCTACTAACTACTACTTTCCCATAGAACGTGGCTGATTTTTCCCCTGGAGAATTATGGCTACCACTCGACTCGGGCATTGAGGGGACACAACCAGGACACAAATGGGGACAGACAGCTCTGTGGTGGGACACAGAGAACTAACCTCGGCTGTATACTCGCTGACAGAGTTCCTCCACCCGGCGCTGCAGGCGGTCTGAGGCCTCTACGACGCGGGACACGGCTGCCTTGGAGAACTCCATTCGGCCCTGCAGCTGCAGCTCCACCTCCTCACTACTGCTGGCGCCCAGGGCTACCACAAAGGCCAAGGCTGGCTCACTGAGAGGGGGCCGCAGCTGCACGGGCAGGGGCTCTGTGGGGGGTGGACAGACCCTCATGAAGACCTCATGAGGTTAAGAGCAGCAGTTACCGCCACTCCATACCAAGTTCCAGACTGAGCCCTTTGACACCCTGTGGCTCACTGATTCAACACACGCAGTGCCCGTTAATACATTGATGTCCCCATCATCAAAGTGAAACTACGGAGGCTCAGGAAACTAAAGTAATTTCAAGGCCACGGAGCTTCCAAATCATTCCTCAGGGAAGCCTTCTCTGCCTTCGCAATCTCAACGAGACCCACACACAAGTGCACATACACTAATTCCCTTTCACGGGCTCCTATTCTTTTTACTTGTGGTTTATAATCACTTCCCCCCCAATGGCAAAGGCAATATTTCTTTTTTGGCTTATCTTTGTCTCATCCAAGGCTGTTACAGTATGAACTCACAATTATCATTCGATATTAATATTTTCTGAGTTAAATGAGTGTCAAACCTGACATGCACTACGAACCAAGTCACTCAGATTCCAAAGCCTGGGGCCTGAGTCCTTAACCACTACTTTTTGCTATGCAAACATGAAGTCAATTGTGTGTTTGTGTGAAGGGTGGTGGGGAACTCAGGAGACTAATATAAAAGTTCCCTCTTCACCAGGACCGTTCCCAGGACTTAATTAAGCTCCCAAATCCTAGGGCTCTGGCCCTACCCCTCAGGTCCGAAGTCCCTGGCTCTGTGAGAGGGGTCTCATCACGTGTCGGCCCCTCCTGGGTCCCAGGCGCCTCTGTCCCTCCAGACAGCTCCCCCTGGCTCTCATGGTGTCGGAGAAGGGCTTCCACAGTTTCATCCAGCTGAAGGGAGAAAGCACCAAAAATGTTATGAATCCCTCAGGTGCTTCCCAGCATGATACTCCTTTCCCAGTAGAGTAGTCTGAGGACTGGCAGCTGGATCAAAGCCAGGTCTTGGAAAGCAGAGGGGCATCCACCTGGGCCCAGTAGCGATTGACAATGAGGAGCGTGGCATCATCTGTGGCCTGCCGCTTCTCCAGCTTCTCAATTCGTTCTCGGAGTTCATCTTCACAAGCTTGTCGCTGTTCCAACCGCTCTGCTAATTTCTTGTTCTTGAACTGCAGAACTTTCAGGTCCATCTCCTCCTACCAAAGGAAAACAAAGGGGATGAGGAGAGGGTCAAGCAGGGCCCAAGAAACCAATCACAGAGAGAGACAAAAGAGAGCAACTGGAACGGAGAAGACAGTACCCCCACACTAACCACTAGCAGGATTTAAAGAGATTTAGGCACCCACAGAGAAAGCATCTTAATTGTGTGGAGGGTCAAGTTCTGCTTCTGCCTCTTTTTTTTTTTTTATTTTTTTTTTTAATTGGACAGAGAGAGATCACAAGTAGGCAGAGAGGCAGGCAGAGAGAGAGGAGGAAGCAGGCTCCCCGCTGAGCAGAGAGCCCGATGCGGGGCTAGATCCCAGGACCCCGGGATCATGACCTGAGCCGAAGGCAGAGGCTTTAACCCACTGAGCCACCCAGGCGCCCCTGCTTCTGCCTCTTTCTAATTCTCAGGTCCTTGACAAGTCACGCGCCCTCTGGAAACCTGTTTCCCTATCTGTAAAAAGAAGGCAGACGTCATGTCCTCCGTTTCCTTCAACAGAGTGTTCTGTAAAGTGGATCCTGCTAAGCTTGGGGGAACAGGGAGTAAAGGCTCTGGACGATTCGGGCGAACAGAGATGGGAGTCTGGCAAGTTGTGAGGACTGGGGTAGAGGCCCACGAACCGTGGAAGAGATGCCTCCAAGACGAATGGGCTCTATAAGCGTGGTCGTGGTCTTCTCCTCGCGGCTCAGCTTCTTCTCCGGGGGCCCCGAGCCGCCGTCGCCGGCGGCGCGTTTGTTGCCGGGTCCAGACATGGCCGCGGCTGCGAGGAGCGGCGCAGGGTCTCCCGAGGGACGACAGGAGGGCGTAGGCGGCACTTCCGTCACCTGTAGAAGACAGAGAGCAGAGGTGGAGAGGCGGCCAGTGCTCCGCAGCCCCAAGACCTCCCCGCACACACCTGCTGGATCCCGCCCGCACCTGCTCAGGACCCTCACCCGCGGCGGACTCAGCCTAGCGCCATCTTGGACTTCACCGGACGTCACCGGCCTCCTCAGCCCAAAGCGCAAGCGCCGCAGGCAATGCCGGATGTGGCGAAACTCCATTTCCTGTTTCTATTGGTCGCGCTTTGTCCCGCCTCTCGGGTCCGGTTTGGTCTCTTCCTGAACACCTCCTCTTTCTCCCGGTGATTGGCCAGCAGACAGTTCCCGTGGCAACTGACACCACACTCACATCCCCCAGCCCTAAGGGCATCGCCTACCTCCTGTTAGCCACTTTGAAGCGAGGGCACGGGGGCGGAGCTTGAAACTTATTGCGCATGCGCTTTATCTTCTCACTGATTGGTGAGCGTCCTACACTTGCTTCCCCCTCCACGAACTCCCTTAGCAACGGTCGCCGTTGAGACGGAGGGAGACGCTCCCTGCGGATTGGCCGCACCCGGCCTCTCTGCGGCGTAGATTGGCTGAGGCGTCGCTGGAGGGAGGACTTGACAATCACTGCCCGAGAACCGGCGTTCCCAGGACCTCGGCGGGACACAGCCTGTGGTGATCCCGCGCCTAGGAAGAGCGACGAGATGATCCGCCAGAAGTCCAGCCAATTCACGGCCCTGAAGATACAGTCGGAGCGTGAACAGCCCTCAGAGCTGCAGCGGGAATCCCAGAAGGACCTCAGCTCAGTGGATGGGTCCGTCACGCGGATGGTAACAGGTGTGAGGACCGGGTCCAGAACCACGGCCTCGGTAGAAGCGGATGATGATCCTGCAGCCAACTTGTTCCCGGTGAGGGCGGGACAGAGTGGTCCGCTCATGAATGTTTGTAAAAGGGCTCCCCGGCAGGGCGTCACCCGTCGTTATGTTTATTAACGTTCCAGATGTTTTCTGGGTGCCTTGGTGAAGAGGCAGGGGTGCGTGACTCCGATTGTTTAATGTTCATGAATAGTACTTAGGGCCTACCGAAGCCTGGCCTGCCAGCGTTGCTCGTACACAATCCTTAAAATGAGAAGGCAAGTTAGCAGGTTATTAGGCCCGCTGGAGATTCCAGATGGGTCAGGGACTGGGGCCAGGGACGGCAAAGCTCCGCCTGCCCAATCCGTTTTCTCTCCGCAGCCTCCGTTGCCCCACCCCCGGATCTGCATGTGGTGAGTGTGAACATTCTTGGGGAAAAGTTACACTTTAAGCTTGCGTTATTCCTCCCCAACAGTCCTGTCAGACAGCTGGGGCATTCCCCCATTTGATAGATGAGGAAACTACAATTATTCAAGATGACTAGATCTCCAGCCTTCCTGCCTCCCCAGTCCAAAGAGGGAGGGTGGGAAGAAGACTACGGATGTAAATGCAATATTGACTGCTACGGAGCATTGTATAAACGGAGACACTGACGCCGTGGGGAGTGGCAGATCCAAGAACTCAAGTTACCTAATCCTCAGCTTTATAAATGAAGAGAATCCTAAGAGTTCTTTTATACCATATCCCTCATTTAAAGATGGAGAAAGGTACACCCAGGGAGGAAGTGACTTGCTCAGTGAGGGTAGTAGAAGGGCAAACCCTCAAGCTGAGGTCTCCTGGTTCCCAGTCCAATGCTCTAACCATCACAGCCCTGTCATGAGACTAATGCCTGATGGCCACCAACACCTATTCTCCTCTTTTCTTACGACAGGAAGTACCTGGATATCCATTCCATGCACAGACTGGAGAAGACAGTCAACACTGAGGAGATGAGGGAGTATGGGGATGGGACAGGGAAGAGCAGAAGAGCTGGCTCCTGGGGAAGGCTAAGGGGGCTGGGCTGGGAAGGCATGGATGCCCAGCTCCAGAGCACGTGATGCACCAGTGTGGGGTGGTGAAGGGGCTGCCTCAGTCCTTCCTTCCTGTCTCCCTCCCAAGGGTGCTAGCTGAGCTCTTGGGGCTAAGCTGTCCTGAGCAAAGCCTGAAGGAGGCCATCACCCTAGACCTCTTCTCCCATGCACTCATCTTCTGCCGTCAGCAGGGCTTCTCACTGGAACAGACATCAACAGCTTGTGCCCTGCTCCAAGATCTTCATAAGGCCTGTGTTGGTGAGAGGTGGAGGCTACCGAAGGGTTTGAGCCCAGGGGACAGTGGAGGCTGGGATGGCACAAGGGACCACGGGAAGCAGTAGTGGATTACCACCTGGAATCTTTGTTCTGTCATTACAAGCAGCATTATCATGCACAAGTTATTTCAGCTTTGAAACCATCCATTTCCTTATAGACAGCACCAACTTTATGAGATTGTTCTGAGGAATACTGTAGGTAATACACACAAATATAGAGATAATGCTTGTAAAATAGCTCCTCCTTCACCTCCTACTTTATTCCGGGAACTGATATCCTGCGGGATGTTTAACAAGAGCCGAAATTCCGTATTTTTTGTTTTATTGTATGTTACTTAAGGGCAGGATCTCATCTGTCTTGTTCAGTGCCTAGAACAGTGCATTGTGCCTGCTATCTGTTGAGTGAGTTAATGAAACAAGGACTTAAAGTTGTTCACTTCCAAAGCTCATGCTCAGTAAGGTAGCTGGTGAGTGAGTGAGATGAATGACTATCTGGGAGGGGACTCACTTGTTACATCTTGCTTTCCCTCCCAGCAACCCCCTTGGGCAACGTGGAGGAATGTTACCGCTACTTCATCAGTGTCCTTTTTTGCCACGGAGTCAGGGTCAGTTCCCCTGAAACGAGATCTTCGGTCTCCCACAGATAAGGTCTAGCCCAGTCTCCTGTCCTCTCGCACACTCATCACCCTCATCTTCCTCTGAAGGCTGCAGGGGGCTCTCCCTGTTCCTCCATGGCTGGGCACCTGGAGAAGAGGTCAGGGTTCCTGGAGGTGGTCGGTCCTCTCACTCCCAATCATCCCCACAGCGGCCCCCCTTCAGTATCAACCTCTTTAGGGAGGAACAGCTGCTGGCGCTGGCAGATTATGTGGTCAACACCTACTTTCGCCACTTTAAGCTCTACAAATACGTCTTCACGCCCCAGGTACAGAGGCCGCCCTTCACCTCCCCCTTTCACTCAGTGCAGATGTCCTCCTCTCAGCCTCCCTCCTCCTCCTTCCCAGGTGCGACTGGATCTGTCTTTGACTTACATGGGGCTACAGCCCCCCAAGCTCTTGCCAGAGGAGGAGACAGGTAAGGAAGAATGCTGAGGCTGGGGTTGGGGCTGGGGTTGGGGCTGGGGCTGGGGCTGGGGCTGGGGCTGGGGCTGAAGGCTCTTCCTGCTTCTGGCCTGCAGAGAAAGGCAGCGAGGAGGTGGAGCAGGGCGTCAGCCCGCAAGAGGAACCAGAAACAGGGGTCCAGCCAGAGCCGGAGCCAGAGCCAAGTGAGGATGGGTTAGGGTCCTCCATGACTTTGGGCAGGTATAAAATGAAGGGTTTAGACCACATCAGGACTTCAGGTCTGTTTTAGGCACAGTGTCCTTTCTCCAAATGCTTCCTTATGCAGAAGTCCAAGGTGACAAACAGGTAATAAGAGTGCTGGGGGTGAGGCAGGAGCTATCTGCTGATCGGCAACCCAGAGGATCCAGGCTGGCCAGCTCCCCCACCTCTCCCCACGGAAGGGTTATAGCTGGCCTTCCCTGAAATAAAGCTACACTGCCACCTGTGTAGCGGCACAGCATCTCTGCTGACTTGCCCCTTCTTCCCTGTCCCAGCAGGCCAGGTCTCCAGCCTGCAAGCCTACATCAGGACCCAGATGAACAAGGAGCTGAGGCAGCTCCAACAGCTGATGGAGGAGCAGCTCCAGGCCAGCGAGGAACGGCTTAGCAGCAAGCTAACCACCCTAGAGCGGCCCTTCCAGCCACCTTCTGGCAAAGGCAAGAACAAGACCAAGTGACCCCCCGCATTTTCCCCAATAAAGGCCTGGGGCAGGGCAGCCCCATCCCCGCCCTACTCCCGAGCACCTGCAGAGTGCCAAAGCCGTGCCAAAGCCGGACACCAGACACTGGGCACCGGCTCCCTCTGGCGTGCAGATTTTATTGCAAATGCAGCAGAAGCAGCACAGACGAGGCAAGGCATGGTGTTGCGAGTGGCTGCCTTCCTCCTCCGCTCCAACCCCAAAGCCCTGGCTGGTGGGGGCAGGGGTACACGGATGCTCTTCATGGTAATACAAGCAGTGGTGGCCCTGGCCAGCCTGAGGGGCAAGGCCCGAGGCCAAAGCCCAGAAGGGCTGGAATGATAAAAGTCCTCCTTCTGGAGAGTCCTACACTCTGGGGTCCCCGGGCCCAAAGTGCTAGCCCAGCGCCAGCACAGCGTCCTCCTCAGGGATAGCAGCAGAGTCCCCCTCCTCTTCAGGGCCCGTGATGGGAAAAGGCCCGGGGGGCTGGTGCTGGAAGAGGGCGGCACGATTCTGTTGCTCCCCCTTCTTCACCCAGTGCCCATAGAGCCGGAAGGCACAGCTGTCGATGAGGCGCCGCACAGGCCGCAGCGCGTAAGGGTCCCTCAGCAGTGCGCTCTTGGTCAGTGGCCGGACACGCTGGATGCTTAAGGCCACGCGTCCCGCAGCAAGCACGGTCCACACTGCCACCTGGGGGGGGGGGGGCGTGTGAACTCCAGTGCAGTAGCCACCAAAGGAGAAAGATCACAGTGCAGAGGAGCAGGCGCAACCCCGAAGCTCGCAGGCTTACCCGGAACCGCTGGCGGGGCGTGAGGTTCCACGGCTGGCTGCCTTCACAGCGCTCAAAGAACGGGTGCTGCAGGGCCTGCTCCGCTGTCAGGCGCTCCTCAGGGTCCACTTGGAGCAGCTTGGAGATCTAGGGGGAATGCCAGAGAGTGAGAGGCAGTGCTTGGGCCTCCTCCCCAGCCCGCTCATGGCCTTGGCTCACCAGGTCTTTGACCGTGTTGGAACGGTCATCCCACTCGGGCGAGCTGAACTGGTACTGGCCCTCCATGATCATGCGTAACATCAGGATCTGGCGGCGGTGCCAGAATGGTGGTGAGCCAGCCAGGAGTGTGAACAAGATCACGCCGCAGGCCCAACTGGGGGAGAAAGTGGAGTCAGGCAGAACTAGGTGCCAGGCAGGTGTGTGAACGATGGGACACAGAGAAGGGGGGAGGCGGGGAGACCAGAAACTCACAGGTCGACCTCCTTGCCGTAGCCGGGGTGGGTCTCATCCATGGAGCATTTAAGGATCTCTGGTGCTAGGTACCCTGGGGTCCCACACAACTCTGGGGAGAGAAGGCTGAGATTGATGGATGCCGCCAGCTCCTTCAAGGGTCCCTAACTCCAGACCTCTGCTTGAGCACCCACACTGCCAGGGCCGTAAGGGTTCCCATTCTGCTCCTGCCCACCCTCCACTGAGGGCTCACCTAGCCCCATCCCTGCTGAACAACTCAAGTGCCCACCAAGGTTCCTTGTGGCCTTCCTGGGAAAATCTGATCTTTGGACTGACTTCAAGGTCCTACCCCACCATATCTTTTGGCACCTCCAACCCACCCACCCACCCCTTACACAGCCTTTTATCACGTTTTTACATACATAATACAGACGGAAAACAAATCTTCACTTTTCTATGTTCCTTTCTGCCCCAATGGATTCCTCCTCCTATGATCGCTATTCTATATAGTGGAATCAGCACTCAAACCCAAGGAGAACGAGTGGGACTATGGGATTTCTTAGGCACACACTAGGTAAGTCCCTCATTTAAAATCCTTCCCTCCCCCCAATATGGCCCTGGGCTCAAGTCTAGTCTCCTGCAACACAGAGCCCTCCACGACTTGATCCAAGCCTGTTATATGTAGCTGCTTCTGCTTCAGGCACCAAATCTTCCATCTTGGCAACTGCCCAACTGTGTTCTGTGCCATACTTCCAGGAGAGCTTAATAGGTCTGACTCTTCTGGGTAATTCATTCCCACCAAAAGTATTGAAGAATGCCCACCATGTACCAGGCACCATACTAAACACTGGTGAAATTAGATGTGCCCTTACCAAGCTGTCTACCCAAAAGCAAACAAGAAATAATAGAGTAAGAGGTGTGTCCTGAAGGGAGAAGAAGAGAAAGCAGGGGATCTAACCTAACCTGGAGCTTTAAAGAGAAACCTGAATTCCTAAAGCCAAAGGCAAGGGTGGTGTGGGGCAGGAGCAAAGATGGTTCCAGAATGGGAAAAAGTGTATGGAGAAGCCCAAAGGGAAACAAAGCACAGCATCCACAAGACAAACATGTTAAGTCCATACATTATGAACATGAGCTCTGGAGTCAGACTGTTCAAGTCCCAGTCCCAGCTACCTGACTGTGGTCAAGTCCCCTCACCTCTTTAAGCCCATTTATCAAATGGTGATCCAGACACTATCTCAAAGAGCAGTCAAGAGGATCTAGAGAACCCAGCCATATAAAGGCTTAGTGCGGTGCCAGTGAACGTCAGCTGTTAATAGCACAGTGCGAAGCCAATGAGGAACAGAAAGTACAATGTTAACAGCTCTATGGAGTTCACAGTCAGACTTTGTGAAGTCTTCCATTTGCACTAAAAATATCTCTGTCACAATGGTGATACAATGGTGTCACACAGGGTGAGTCCCAATGCACCAGGGAGCAGCACATTCTGGCCACATGGGGCTCTTCCTAGCACCTAAGCAGCACACTGCCATCCTATCTGTACCAAAACCCAAACATGCAGCTGAGGCCTGTTATCCACGCCCACCCCCACCCCTCCACCACCTTCTTCCTCAGGGGACAGGCCCAGCTCTGGAGACCCCTCCTTCCGTAGGTCCCTCCAGATGAATCAGGCGCTCCTCCATCCTGGCTTCCCCTGCATGGTCCCTTGCCTGGCTGTGTCCCATGACCTGCACACCTGTCTCTGTCCCCTCCCCCGCACAGACCGGGAAGCCCACTCAGATGCACACGAGGCTCTGCACACAGAAAGTACTTGGCAAGTGCTCACTGACTTCTCCCCCCTTTTTTTTTTTTGAAAGATTTCATTTATTTATTTAACAGGCAGAGATCACAAGCAGGCGGAGAGAGAGGAGGAAGCAGGCTCCCCGCCGAGCAGAGAGCCTGATGTGGGGCTCGATCCCAGGACCCCGGGACCATGACCCGAGCCGAAGGCAGAGGCCCTAACCCACTGAGCCACCCAGGCGCCCCGACTTCTCCCTTTTTCTTGATACGTGGGTACTCGGTTGTCAGACCCAGCTAACTAGCCTCAGGCCTGGGCCTCCTTCCCTCCCAAGCCTCTTAGGGTGCCAGGCCCCCTCACCTCGGAGCTTCTCGCCAGGTTCCAAGTGGCAGGAGAACCCAAAATCTGAAAGTCGGATCTGCATATTGTCATCTAGGAGAATATTCTCGGGCTTCAGGTCTCGGTGCACAATGTTGTTGGCGTGAAGAAAGCTCACTGCTTCCAGCAGAGACCTCATGATGGACCTGGGGGAGGCGCAGTCTCCTCATCTGTTTCTCCTTACCCCACCCTGCCCCCGGTCACCCCACGGGCCACAGGCTCAAGTCATTACCTGGTTTCCTTTTCCGAGAGGGCCACCTTCTCTGTGAGATAGTCAAACAGCTCTCCCTTCCGCATCCTAAGGGACAGGAGGGGTTGGGAGGTAGGTGTACCTTACATGGGGGCTGGGAAAAATAAGCCAGTGCTCATAGAAAATACCATGGAAGAGGCCAGGGAAGAGAGAGTCCTCTTTGGTTTTTTTTGAGTGATCAGAGTGCCCCAAGAGTGAACTGGATGCCAGGGGCAGTTTGGCCCAGGGTTTGGCAGTCAAAATACACGCGCCATGCCATGGCTGCTGTGTTAGCAAGAATAAGAACCTTCTTGCGGCAGCAATTTACAGGAGGTCCTCATTATATGAGACTCATTATATTCAAAGAGGACCCTCTAAAGTGAATCTCTTTAGATCATGGACCAAAATTTCACAGGTAATAATGGCAAAAAAGTTGGGCAGGATCTTATTTTTATCTTGTCTTTCGAAAACCAAGTTTATAACTGCAACTCTGCGTCGACCCTCGAAGTCAGGTGTTGTCTGGGGGCATGCAACTGTTCTGCAGAGCTGCATGATGAGGGGACAGATGCTTCCTACCCCCCCCCACCTTTTGCAGAGGGTCATTTCTGTATGAAGACTTTGTGAAATTTTTCCAGGGGTCTCTCTTAATTATTTGTTATTCAAACCACTCTTCTGAAGTGCCTTTGCACTGGTTTACACTATATTGTAGAACATCTCACACTCGGATTCAGACTGCCCAGGAAATGAACCAATGGGCAGAGACAGACACCAAGTAGGGTGTTCACAGCAAGAGACAGGGGAGCAAGAATCTGTCGATAAGTATTCAGCTCTTCAGTCTTCCCTGCTGATCTTATAACCACGGGGGACTGGGACAATGAGCCTGGGGGTCACGGAAACCCTTTTTAACTGGCTGGTCATGAGCACTCTGGAAGAACTCGCCTCCTCAGGGCACCCAGGGAGAGGGGCCTGGGCCACGGGCCCATGGGAAGGTGTGAGCAGGGTAATCTTAGCCCACTGCGCTGTCAGGCTGGGGCCGTGCATAGAGGGGAGGAGGATGCTTCTCAGATCAGGGCAGGGAGATACTCACAGGTCAAACACCAGGAACATGAAGCTAGAAGACTCGTAGGAATCGATGAGAGTGACTGGGAAAGAGGCAGAAAGGCAGAGATACGGAGATGGAAAGGAGCAGGTGCAAGTTAAAGGGGCGTTCCACCCCGAGGTGGCAGTGGGCTGTTACTGGGAAGGAAGGAGAACCAAAAGGAGTTAGTAGGGACCCAAAGGCTGGCCACACTGTGAGGTGGAGCAGAGCCATGATGAAGGGAGCAGAGGTGTGGAGGCAGTGCTGGGGGGAATGGGCTGTGGGCAGGGCCGGCGGGAGGTGGCTGTCGGCTAATGGGAGCGGGGAACGCAGCCTCACTGATGTGGGGGTGGCCGGCGACCTGGCGAAGGATGTGCGTCTCTCGCCGCGTGGCTTCTCGCACCTCCTCTAGCTGTTCAGGACTCAGCCGCTCAGCTGTCACCTCCATGATCTTCACCGCAAACTCGTGGCCAGTGGCTCGATGAACACAACGGCGCACCACGGAGCTCACTCCTCTGCCAGAGTCAGACCACACACGCGTCAGGGCCTCCTGCTCTCTCATTTCCACACAGAGTGGAGCCTCGCCATCCTCGTACCCACTGCACCGTATTCTGAAGCCCCATCTGGACAATAAGGCAGCCTGCCGCGGCTCACCCTGGCCTACGGCAGCTTCACAGTAGCCTCAGCAAGCCATGTGAGTACCCAGCAAGATGCAACACAAAGCTCACAGGGAAGGCAGGCGGGGTGCTGGGTTCGAATCCAGCCTCAGCCACTCCCTGCATGGAGAAGCTTAGGGAGGTCCTTTCCACACTGAGCCCCAGAACCTGCCCCTTCTCCCGGAACCCCACAAGGAGAAAGCAAGAAGAAATGATCTAAGGCTCCCTCCAAATTTTACTCACACTTCCCTTGATTACCCCTTCCAAATCCCAAAGTTCTCCTACAATACCTCAAGTGTAAGAGGCTCCAAATAAACAGCAGACCATTGACTGGAGAACAAAGTTGTGAATCAGGAGACCTTGGTGTAGGTCCCAAATGTGCCACTAATTAACCTCCAAGTGACCCACTGACATCAGGTCTCTGGACTTCCACTTTGCGGGCTCTGAAGTGTGGACAGCATCAACTTGAAGAAGTGTCAAATGCCACAAGGTAGAAGAAGAAAAGTCCATTTGGCATGGTGAAGAGAAAGTCCTAGACATGTACTTCCTGGCTTGGAAACTGTCGCCAATTCCTTATGATCCTACAAGTACCTCAGGCTAAGTACGAATCTAAGACCGGACCTCACACCACGTTTCTTGTGCTCGTTCCCTGGCTGCCCTTCACGGCTTCCTTTGCTCTTACATAACTCCTTTTGCTTAGAATGCCTGTCACCCACATCTCTGGTTCCATCAAGAGATCTAAACCACTGACCCTCCCACCAAACACAGCCCACAGATGTGTTATGTTTGGTCAGTGAGCTGTTCTTTTCAAATCTGAATTCCCGTCTTAAGTGGGACAAGAACCTTCCAGCTGCTACAGTGCTCACCAGTTCCTATTGTCTTACTCTTTGCCACTTGACAGTTTTAATTCCCCCATTAACAGTAATGCCATTCAATCAGACTCCCGAACTAGAAATCTTAGTAGGATTCTTGGCATTCCCCTTTCTTTCACAAGCTACCACATCCAACCAGTCCACTCCTTCTGGTGTGTTTCTCAAATCCGCTTCCTAGTACTCCACTCCCATAGCCATAATGGCCTCCTCACTAATCTCCCTGCTGCCAACCTCGGCCACGCAACCCATCCACCATACTGCTTCCAGAATGACCGCCCCAATTATGTCATTCCTGCTTAAAACCTTTCCAGCTTAAATTCTCAACTAAGCTCTAAGCATGCCCTCATTCCTCAGCGGGACCCCTACAGCAACTGTGCTCTTTTTAAGTGAGCCCTGATAATTTCAACCTTATACAGTTAACTATGGAGGACACTCAACACTGTATTCTCTCCATACTGCCTCCCTATTACCTGCAAGATAGAAGTAAAATCCCAGTTCCTTCACCTGTCATTCAAGGCCTTCACCAAATGGTCTCAGTTTCTTTGCAGCCTCATTTTTGGCTATGTCCCTGCTATTCAATCTTTGCTTCAGTGACTTAGAACTTATCACCAATTTCTAGAACGCAGCAAGCTCTTTTAAGGCTTCAGACATGAAGACTTCAGACATGAAGATTTCATACATGAAGAAACTGGCACTTTGGGAACTCATTTAGTGAGAGTGTGCAGGTAATTTACTGTGCAGGAGAAACACAAGGAAAAGACAGAGACCAGGGATGCTGCTGCTACAGTAATGCTGGAATGAGAGGCTAACGAACCCTATTCCCTGACCTGCTTTCTCCAAAACTGATCTCTCTGCACCCCATGTCAGTGGAACCGTTGTTCTTCCCTAAGGGCTCTCCTAGCCTCAGTGAATCCTCCCTTACCTGGTCCTGAAACCCCTCATCAGTTTAGGACTTGGATGTCAGCTCTCTTCTTTTCCAGATACCCTTTCCCCCTGATGACCGTCCTGTCCTGGGCGATTTAAGTACCAGTTGTACAAATGGCTCCCACCGCACTGCCTCAAGTCTTGATTCCTTTCCAGAATTCCTGATCCCAAAGGCCTTTTTAACATCTGCATGTGATATCTGAAAGGAGTCTGAACAAATCTAATAGTCAGCCCTTTCTGCTTTCCTGGCCTCAGAAGCACTGATCACAGCAGACCATGCCAGCCTTCTAGAAGCACATTCTTTTCCTGTTTTTATTTCTAACTCAAAGATGCTATCTCCTTAGTCTCCCTTGCTGAATCCTCCTTTTCTAACTCCTTAATGGTGACATGCCCCAAGGCCTGAGCTTGGCCCCTTTCACTTCTTTCCATATATTTTCTCACCAGCTACTATGTATATGCTACTGCCTCCCAAACTGATTGCTCTATCACAGCTCTGTCTCGAGCTGCAGAGACATGTACCCACTTGACAGCTCCAGTTGGATATCTCAAACTTCACGTTTCCAAAGCTGAACTCTTGACTTGCTCGGCCCTCCCGGCAATCCGATCCTCCTTGGCCTTCCTCATTTCAGAAAATGGCACTCAGGCACTCAAACCCAAACCTTAGACATTATTCCTATCTCCTTCTCTTCTTCTTATGGCCCATATCTGGTCTCTCAGGAAACTCTATCAGTCTCTCTTCAAATCATCACCTCAATCTACCCACTTCTCCCCATCTCTACCACCACCATGCAAATCTAAACCACCACCATCTCTTGCCTGAATCAATCAACAGCTTCCTACCTGGTCTCCACACATCCATTCTTGTTCCCCTCCTATCCATTTTCTACACAAGAGTCAGAACGATCTTTTTTAAATGTAGTAACATATTTACCATGTGCCAGAAGTGTTCTAAGACTATCATATTAATTCTTCCCATCCTCACAGCAACCTACAAGGTAGGGTCTATTTTTATTCCCAATCTAAATGGCAAAACTGAGGCACAGAAAGGCTGAGTTCCTAGCCCCCAGATCACAGAAATATAAATGAGACCATGTTAATTTAACTACCCTGTTTGAAACCATCAGTTCCACTAGAATAAAACTGAAATTCTTTATCATGGCATAAGGCCTCTATTTACCTCTCCAACTTCATCTCCTCCACCTTGTCCCACTCTTACTACACCCCAGTCACCATGATCATCTGCCTATTGCTTTAAAATAGGCCTCTTCTTGCCTGTGCCTTTGTATGTGCTGTTCCCTCTGCCCCAAATATATCCTCCTGTTCATGCCCATCCTTCAAGCATCAGCCCCGTTAATTACTCTCATCCCCTCACCTGAGCAGATGATGACCGTTGTCTTGTTTTTGTGTTTACTGTCTGTCTCTACCACTGGAATACAAACTCCAGGAGAACAGAAAACATGTGAGACTTGTATCCCCAGTGTCTCACACAGTGCACCTAGCACACTGTACGTGCTTAGGAAACCTTGGATGAATAAGTGTACCCGCCACTGTCTCTACAGGTGAGGCCTTCCTTCTATTTTCTGCATGCTGAACCACTACTCATCCTTCAAGACCCAAAGATCACCCCTTGTGGAACGCTGTGGTTTTTTGAGCCCCATCCCACAACCTGATACTACTTGAATGCTCATGTGTCTCAGTTGCTTCTTCTCCAAGGCATAAGTATCTCTTCTACGCTCCCTGTGTTTAGCTTTGTGTCTGGCAGACCTTCGTTGCTTTAACTATGTCTGTTGAACACATAAATGAGTGAATGTGGAAGAAATGGGGATTGACCCAGACAAAGACTTAAGTCCCCAAATGGTCCTCCACTAACCACTGTTCTTTCCCATTTGGAACTATCCAGGGGCGCCTGGGTGGCTCAGTGGGTTAAGCCTCTGCCTTAGGCTCAGGTCATGATCTCGGGGTCCTAAAATCGAGTCCCGCATCGGGCTCTCCGCTTGGCGGGGAGCCTGCTTCCCCCTCTCCCTCTGCCTACTTGTGATATCTCTCTCTCTCTCTGTCAAATAAATAAATAAGTAATCTTTAAAAAAAGAATTATCCAGCCCTCAGATGGAACCGTGTGTTCTGGCCCGACCTCTCCGGACCTCTGTTTCCCTGGCTTAAGCCTCACCTGCCAATGACGTCCTTAGGGTCGTACTTCTGGTAAAACTCCTTGGCCGCGGCCCAGTCGGGCAGCTCATCCTCCGGCCCCACGTCCAGTGTCATTCTGAAGGTGGTGGGGGCCTGTGTGGGGGAAACGGAGGGCAGTGAGGGCAGTGAGGCCCACAGGCTCTGGGAGGACGCACATCGCGGCTCGCGGAGGCGCAGCCCTTGCGGCTGGGGCGCCAGGATCCTCGGGGATGGGGACGGGGTGGGGGAAGGATCAGGGCTGGGGAGACCCCACGAAAGGGCCTAGGGGGCGGGAGGGGTGTCAGGGCAGGGAGGGGGGCGGGGGAGGGGAAGGGAAAAGGTGCGGAGGAAAAAGGGAAGGGGCACACTGGCAGGTGGCTGTTGCTGCGCAGGCGCACTTGGGCGGGCACTGGGAGGGGGCGCGGGGTCTCGCGCAGGCTCACCCGCGGGGGAGGAGAGAGAAGCCAGGGTCGAAGCGAAGCCGCTCTATCGCGGGGTTCGCCTCTAGTCCCTTACCTTACGCCCGGGCGGCGCCGGCAACGACCCCCAAACCCCGCCCCCATCCTGTCCGCCAATGGCCAGCGGCGCTTGAAAACTGTTGTTCAAAAACCCTTCCGATTGGGAATTTGCAGTCCAATAGGAAGCGGAGAGTCTCGAGGTTGGCTCGGGCGTTAGAGCTCGGAGTTACCAAAGGCAGAGACGCTGGGGCGGGGCTTCAGGTGCAGCCAATTAGCGCACAGCATCTGCAAGGGACGACGGGGGCGAAGGGCGTGTTGTCTAGTAGGGTTGGCGGCCGGGAACGGGACCCGGAAGTTAGGTTTACCCGGAAGCGTGGCTTCTGGGTATGTAGGACGCGGGAGTTGCTGCGCCTCCGGTTCGCTGACTTGGGGATGACTCCCTCATTCCCTTCCTAGCATCACTGTCCAAATCCGCTCTTTTTAAAATTGGCAGCCTGGTCCAAAGTGTATGCTTTCAGGGGCCGCCTCCAGCTCTTAAAACGCTCGGAGCTCGCAGCTTGGACCCCAACTTGCCACCTGGTGTGGACTTGGACGAACCACGGCCCGTCAACCAGAAGTGGCTTCTTAGTCCTCCGGCTGCTCGGATTCTTGAATACCTCCAAAGCCCTCGTGCTCACCATCTGGGGTTATACATTTTCCTAGTCGTCTACTACCGCCTCCCATAAGCCTTGGGGAGTATCACACTCTGTTCTAAGTCTGGCGAATTGAGATATTGCCAGGAGCGACTTACTTCTTAAGACTTTCAGTGCACAGCTCAACCCTGGCATTCATTCAATAAATATCTGCCGAGCGTCTAAACGCTAAACTATCAGCGGCGGGGCGGGGCGGGAGGCGGGGGCAGAGGGCGTCCTTACCCTTGTGGAGATCCTGTTCTAGCAAAAGAGGCACAGAATGAATTCATTTACTCTTCTAACAATTATCTTAGAAATGTCACTTTGGGATCACAACCATATAAGAGAAAAACGAATCCAATTAACTTTTTAACAGAGTACTTTGACTTTATACCACCAATCTAAAGACAAAATAATTGCAAAGAAAACTTGAACTTGACTTAGTAGGCTTATCGTTTGGTATTATAATAGGATTATTCAGAAATTGAGCAAGTGAATATATTTTTATATTTATATATATTTGCAAATGAATAAACATATTGATGTATTTGGCAGCCAAGGTTCTTAATATGGGACTATGGAATTTGAGATGGGAAAAGGAGAGAGAATCTTATGACTGATTGAAATTGGAGGTATAATTTTAAACATAGATTTAAAAATAGATATTTTCTAGCTCTAACCTCTGAAAGGGCCTAGAAGCAGTCACATCTCAGGAGAATGAGCACCGCTAGTTTAGATACTGATTTCAAAGTGACAGGCCCCAGTTCAAGGAACCAGGATTCCTGGGAAGAAATGACCAATTCCCAGGCTGGAGCAGAGAAAGTGTAAGATGAGCCTGGAATAATTTGTGCCAGAAAGCAAGTGAAGAAATGTGGGGACTTATCAGGACAAAAGAACCAGGCTGATGCAATTTCCACTGGTCAAAATCAGAAACAAAAAGAATAATGAGACAGAGAGGGCCACGAGGGAGACTTCTAATGTGCTAGAAATGTTCTATTCACGTAGGTGGTGATTATACAGATGGGTTTATATGAAACATTCACCAAGCCACACACTTAAGATCTGTGCACTTTACTTCATGTAAATTATACCTCAACCAAGTATTTTAAGAAGGACGACAGTAATGGATAAAACAAATTGAACTATAAAACAATCTGAGACCATACTGACACTAAAAACTGTAAATAAGAATTTAGGAATGGGGCGCCTGGGTGGCTCAGTGGGTTAAGGCCTCTGCCTTCGGCTCGGGTCATGATCTCAGGGTCCTGGGATTGAGCCCCGTGTCGGGCTCTCTGCTTGGCAGGGAGCCTGCTTTCCTTCCTTTCTCTCTGCCTGCTTGTGATCTGTCAAATAAGTAAAATCTTAAAAAAAAAAGAGAGAGAGAGAATTTAGGAATGAAGGGCCTTCTGCTTATTCTCAAATGGCCCTGCAATAGCAATATGTGTATTTATTTATTTTTTTAAAGATTTTATTTATTTATTTGACAGAGATCACGAGTACGCAGAGGAGGCAGGCTGAGAGAGCGGGGAGCAGGCTCCCTGCTGAGCAGAGAGCCTGATGCGGGGCTCGATCCCAGAACCCTGGAATCATGACCTGAGCCGAAGGCAGAGGCTTTAACCCACTGAGCCACCCAGGCGCCCCAACAATATGTGTATTTAGAAAGATCTTAAAACAAATGTGGTGAAACACGTGGTAAACGTGAAACGTGGTAAAACAAACGTGTGAAAAATTATAAACCTAGGTGAAGAGCACACATGAGTTCATTGTACTATTCTTTTATTGTTCAGTAGGTTTGAAATTTTTCAAAATTGAGTTTAAAAATAGCAAGACCTAAAAAAAAATAAAGAAGTCTCTCTAAAATGTGCCCAGGCAGGCGGCACTTTACACCGATTCAATCGACATCTGTAGGACTGAAGTCCAGGCACAAGTACCTTTTAAAGCTCCCCAAGTGGTTCTGCTATGAAGCTGATTGAGAGCCACTGCCCTAGGTATGGCTTCTACCCAGTGTTGTAACTCTAACCTCTGGGACCAGCAATGGATACTCTTCACTTTTCTTTCCCGGAGCACTTTGAACATTGAAGACAACCATCTTCCCCTTTAAACCTCTCTCTTGGGGCGCCTGGGTGGCTCAGTGGGTTAAAGCCTCTGCCTTCGGCTCGGGTCATGATCCCAGGGTCCTGGGATCGAGCCCCGCATCGGGCTCTCTGCTCAGCAGGGAGCCTGCTTCCCTTCCTCTCTCTCTGCCTGCCTCTCTGCCTACTTGTGATCTCTGTCTGTCAAATAAATAAATAAAATCTTAAAAAAAAAATAAACCTCTCTCTTCAGTGTGCAACTTTAATTCCTTTAGGTGCTCTGCTGGTCTCTGAATTATGGTGAAATAGCCCAAAAATTCAGTTCCCAGGGTGCATGTACTCTAAGAGACATGTATAAGAATGTCCATAGTAGCAAGATTCATAATATCCCCCGAATGGAATCATCTCAAAAGTTCACCAACAGATAATGGCTAAACCGTTAACAAAGTCATATAATGGAATACTCTACAGTATGATGACAACTACAGCTACACCGAATATTGATGAATCTCACCAACAATATTAAGTCATAGAAGTCAAACATAAAAAGAATACATAGGACTCCATCTATATAGTGTTCAAATGCAGGCAAAACTAAACTCCACTGTTAGAAGTCAGAATGCTAGGTATCTGTGGGAAGAAAGGAAGGAGTAGTGATTGGGAGGGGTCTAAAGGAGGTTGTGGAGTGCTCTCAATGTTCAATTTCTTGACTGAATGATGGTTTTCAGATGTTGGCTTTGTGTTAACTTAAAAGCTATGTATTCCTTTTGGATATTTTCCTGTATATATGATATGCTTCACAATTTGAAATATGTTTAATCGCTTCTCAGCCTTTTGGTTAAGATCAGGTGTAAAATGTGTTTAAAATATTACTGGGAGGGCCCAAGATAAAGGATATAAAAATTCATGATAATCCTACAGAGTTTCACATCCAGGGCAGAAATTCACCTGCTGCCGCCATCCCTTTCATTCCTCTCTCAACTCTGGAACCAAAGCCTCTGAGTTCAATGCCAGCTCAGCATCTCACTAGCTGTATAACCCTGGGTGCCAGCTTCCTCAACTATAAAATGAAATGAGTGAAAACACTCTTACTGAGTGGCTGTGAGGGGTGAAGGAGTTAAGTAACAGAAAGTGCTTAAGAACACAGCTTGGAATATAGGAAGCACTCCATAAATATAGGAGCAGCTGCTCCTCTTCCTATCTGGCCGCAGGGGCTCTCTGTTGATGTGCAAGGGAGAAGCTGGGGTCTTTCCAAGAAGGGAAACTTCCAGAAGGAAAAAAGAAGAAAAATCCTCTTGCAGTTCCTAAGTAAGGGAAAATGCAGACTTGCCATCAGTCAGATGTCGGTCTGGCTCTCGCCAAGGGCCAGGGGAAAGTAGGGGAACAACAATTAAGACAGGAGCATTTCACCACTAAAAAAGATTTTTATTACAAAACAAACTCTAATAAAATCAGGCCTGGTCTTCAACCCTACCTCTGGGTCGAGGCCCCTAGGATGTAGCAGGCTGGGGGAAATAGGGGATGGTGGGCACTGAAAAAACAGAGCAGGCTGGCCTCCCCTCAACGGTTTTAGCTGCTGCCTCCTTTTAGAAAGGTCTAGAAGAGCTCTTCCAAAGCCTTTTGAGAGAAGCATCATCCTTCCAGCCAGGAAGGACCACTGCTGGCCTCAGACGCTAGCAATGCTGCACTGCAGGATCCAGGAGGTCTTGCTGACTCTCAGCAGAGGCCACCCAGGGTCACTCAGCCTGGGCGATGGCATAGGAGAGCAGCCACAGAAGCAGGGGGCCTAGAATGAGGACAGCAAACCAGACGGCAAAGCTGGCCAGGATGAAGTTCCGGGCCCGGGCCCCCCAGTGGACTGCCTCCTCGAACCGGCCTGCCTTATGCCGCTCTTCCGCCTGCGGGGGCAGGTTTTTGGTTAGGTTCTTCCCCTGCTTCTTCCCCAAAGTGCCCACTGCCCCACACCAATCCTCCATCCTTGTAATGGCTCAAAACCTGACCCCCAAACCCCCTGAAATAAAATGTCTTTTCCCTTTCCAATGTCTATTTCTCATGCCTCATCTACAAAATAAGGTTTCCACTCAGCTCTGTGTACTTTTCCAAGTAGCCGTTGTTAGCTCACAAGATCACATATGGGAAAGTACTTTTCAAACCTTTTATCCCCAATCCTTTTCTACTCATCCCACATTCATTCAGAATTTGGAATCCTTGGCAAGAAACCAAGAGATATCTTGGAGTCTTTCCCTCCCATCCAGCCAAACACCACCCCCTTCTCATTAGCCCAATGGGCCTCATCATTTTATTAAGGATTCTTTTTATGATTTTGATCTGATGAAGCCAGAAAGTCTCAAGATCATAAGAATACAGTTTCTGATTATTAAAATAAAACCAGGATTGAGAAAATTCCCATGTGACATTTAAGTTAGCCTGTGTGGCCTTTCAAAAGGTGCATGTGGGGGCGCCCTGGGTGGCTCAGTCATTAAGCGCCTGCCTTAGGCTCAGGTCATGATCCCAGAGTCCTGGGATCCAGCCCCACCTCGGGCTCCCTGCTCAGTGGGAAGCCTGCTTCTCCCTCTCCCACTCCCTGGGCTTGTGTTCCCTCTCTGTCTCTGTCAAATAAATAAATAAAATCTTAAAAAAAAAAAAAAAGGTAAACGTGCAGTTTTGGTTAGGTGTTTGGAAATGGTGGAGCCCTCTCAAAAACCCCACAGCTTCTTCCCGACTGCTATAGATTACTCTAATCACTGCTCAACTGCCACCATTCCTGCCCCTTCCAACCCACTCTCCATGTAGGCCTTAGAACACAAACATGACCATGTCACTCTCTTCTGCAAAAACTCTTTAAAGTACTCCCCAGTGCTTTCTTTTTTTAAAGATTTTATTTATTTATTTGACAGAGATCACAAGTAGGCAGAGAGGCAGGCAGAGAGAGAGGAGGAAGCAGGCTCCCCACTGAGCAGAGAGCCCAATTCGGGGCTTGATCCCAGGACCCTGAGATCATGACCTGAGCCGAAGGCAGAGGCTTAACCCACTGAGCCTCCCAGGTGCCCCCGCCCAGTACTTTCAAGATAAAGTTTAAACTCGAAGCACAGCATTGGGAGGCCCTTGGGAATCTGGGCCCTCTGGCTTCATCTGTCACCCTCACTGGTCCAGTCATGGGGAACTAAGAGCCCAGGCCTTTGTACACACTGCTCCCTTTACCTGGAATGCCCTTTCAACCCTTAGTCACTCATCCTTTAAAGTTACTTTCCTGTCACCTACTCTATATACACAGGTATGTAATCACACATATATATCCTCCCTTGCTTCCAGAATACCTTGTGTATCCTCCATCACAATACTGATGAGCTACATTCCATTAATTACCCATTTTCACAGCTCTCTCTTTCATTAGACTGTGGGCACTTTGCGGGCCAGAAGCATGTCTTATTTCTGACACCAGGCCCAGAGCCAAGCTGTGACAAGTACTTAGCAGCTGTGTGATCAGTGTACATAGATCAAATACACTAAACCATCACCTAACTACACCCACCCCTTTGCTCCCATAGGAATTGCACTCCTCACCTTGATGGCAAACACAAGGGCCACGACTCCCAGGCAAGAGCAGCCACAGATAATGCTAGCAGCTGCCAAGTAGCGGAGGCGGAGCCAGCAGCAGCGGACGGGGGATGGAGGATGAGCAGCTTCCATGTTGCTCACCAAGGTGTCCACTGCCTTCTCCTCGTCCTCCATCACCTGTGGGCGACAGTCAAGGTACTTGTAAGCCCAACTGAGCCATTGGCCTGGGTTGGTCAGACTCCGCCCCTCTCTCTGATGTGTCCTTGTGACCTAGCCCAACATTCAGGAATGCTGCCTTACTGGGGAATTCCTCTCATGACTCACAGACCAAGAGAGGAAACGTTCGGCCGGAATCCTTTTTTCTCAGGCTAAGATTCTGAGTGTTTAAAGGCAAGCTGGCACGAACAGTAGCATTATCTGTATTACTTAACTGTTTTGACAAGTAGGGAAAAACAAAATGACAGGTGCACGCTGACAAGCAGGAGAAACACAGAATCTCAAAAGCTGGTAGGAATCAGACTCCACAAATCAGTTATTTTAAACTGTATTTCAAAGGGTCTTAACATTTTCGGAAGTCCCTCAGAAGCTGCTCGTGAATATTAAGGAGGGCTCATGAAATGGCACCCTGAGTCCTGCTACCCCACTTCAAGCACAGCAGCTGTCTCATGTGAAAACAGAGTGGATGAGAACAGAGATGGGAGAAAGCAGAGGGAAAGGACCCATCTAAGCTTTCTTCTTAGCTGAGGAAGCTGAACATCAGAAAAACCATACCTCCCCAAATTGGGCCTCCTTTGCTATGCTGACTCCCTGCTACCTCTTTTCTCCATTTTAACCCAGGCCACCCAATATATTCAGTTAACACCATGACCTCATAACCCACACAGAAACCTGCATAATGATGCCCTGCTTAATCATCTCTCATCTCCCTAACTTCTCAGCTCCTCTGATCTGTGGCATCAAACCACCTTTCCACCCTCATCTCCAACCATCCCCCTACATCCTATACAAAATGGAGCCATTTGCAGTTCTCTGAACACAAGCAACAAAGGTTAGTGTGAAAGGAGGTAAGATAAGCAGAGCACAAAGACTCTCTGCCACAAAGCTGCAGGAGAGGGGATATGAGGAAAGAACTGATGATGTGGTGAACATAGACACAGTCATTAGGGGGAGAATGCAAGGAGGTCTAGGGAGTTGAGACCAAAGAAAATGTAAAAACGAACAGGGGCTCTTACCTGGCTATGGGCCTCGAGGGACTGCGAGTTTCGGCTCCTGCCTCTGGTTTGATTTGGCTTGGGTGGAGATGGAGCTGACTCAGGTCTCCAAGCCAAGCCCGGGGGTGGGGTTGGGTGGCCAGCCACCACCCAAAAGGCCCCAGGAGCTCAGAAAGGGGTGTGGCTGACTCAAACTAGTTTGGCTAGATGGAGGAAAGCAAAGAGGGGGGAATGGAGCGACTGAAGGTAGGATGCCTGCCTTCTGGAAAAGGAGTGAAAGCACCTGAACAAGAGGGGTGAAAGCAGGGAAAAGTCTGAGGCATCAGAGAGCTCTGAGTGAAAGTCCAGGAACTAAAGGAATAGGAGGAGAGAAAAAGTATGAGTTGGAGTGACTCGAAACTGAAAATTTAGGGAAAGGCACCCTACCAGATCAGATTTGCCAATCTTTCCTCCTCTTGCGGGATTTCTGCCTCAAAGACACATAATTCTGGGTTAGATATCAGGTACTAGGGTTTTGGCAAGAACGAGAGGAAGAAAATGATGCCCAAGTTCCCACCCAACCCTCCACCAGACCAGAAAATCAGAAGCCTCCTTACGCGGATGCTCATACAGAAACTAAGTTTATTATTTTTTCTTCTTAAAAAAAAAAGAAAAAAAAAAAAAACTCATGGTAGAGAGAAGCCCCTCCCCCTTCCCCTAAGGGTGGGGGGCTGTGAAAGATAGCTGGGGAATCAAGTACAAGGGGGTGGGGACAGAGACTATCTTGCCACCCTTAACACTGCCCAGCCATGTGGGGTGGAAGGGAAGGGGGTATGTGAAGAGCCCCATTTCCATGACAACCAGTTGCCTACCCCCTACTTTGGTGGAAAGAAGGGAGAGGGCCCCTATGTCTCCCTGGAGGCTTTCCCCCTCAAGACTTCAAGTAGTGGTTAACAGAGTCAGGCCTGGTTGTGGAGGGAGAGGGGCCATGGCGGAAAGCCTAGGTGGAGGGGCAGCCCACTCACGTCTTGGCCTTGCGGCCTCTGTGACTAATGGTAGGGCCAGCCAGATGGGGAGGGGCACTGCTACGCAGGATGCGCTGGTCCCCTTGGTTGGTGGCCCCACCAAGTCGGCGGGGGCCAGGCCGGCGTCGTGGGGTCCCATCCCCTTCCTCCTCCTCACATGAGGCTTCAGCCTCAGACTCCTCTACTGAACCCTCAGGTCCCAGGGGACTTGGAGGCTGTAGGCGGCCCCGCTTTGCCAGCCCAGGACCCCCGCCAACTGGGGCCCCTGCCCGTTTGCGAGGCACCTTCTCAGTCTCTAGTGGGGGGACTAGAGACCCTGGACGCAGGCGGGTGGAGCGCAGTTTTGGAGCTAGCGAGACCACGGGAGGTGTCAATTCTAACCCGCCTGGCCCACTATCTGCTAAATCCAGGTCATCCTGAATTACAGCCACCACCATGGACCCTTCGCTCTTTCGTCCCCGCATTCCCTCTGCTTCAAGCCGCAAGCGGGCCAGGCGGGTGAGGGGGCGGCTCCCGTCCTCGTCCGAGGAACTGCCCTCACTCTCCCCCTGGCCCTGGGGTTGCCGCCGCCTCCCCAATCCACAGCTCTCAAGGACAGAAGAGCTGTCACGGTCCAAGACAGGGAGCTGGCTGGGCCGAGGTGATGGTGGATTCTTGGGAGGTCGGCCCCGCTTCCGCTTGGGTGGGGATGTTGAAATGGTGAGATTGGTGACAGTGTTGGCGACAGTAGCAGTGGGACAGGCTAGGAGTGGTGGGAGTGGTGGCAGGGGAGGTGGTAGCGGGAGTGGCTGTGTCCGGCTCTCTAAGTTGCCATCCCCTGGAGAGGAAATGGTCCCAGGAATGGGCAAATCTCGTGCCTTAGGGGGCCGCCCACGCCTTCTTTTCTCCACAGGTGATAGGATGATGGGCTCTGGTCTGTGAACTGGCTGGGCTCCAAGAGGCTGGGGCCCAGGACTAAGCTGGGGTCCCAGGACAGGCTCCGCCACAATAAGGGTCTCAGCCCCAGGGACTGGGTCAGCCCCATTGGTTTTTCCCTTAGGGGTGGATGAAGGTACCTCATCCACCCCTCGCCCAACATCTGCTGGAGACCTGTTCTTCTTGGGGGGCCTCCCCCTCCGACGTTTCACAGCTGGAGGGGTGATGGCAAGCAGTGCCCCGTCTCCATTCTCTGGGCTGCCCCCACCAGTCACCCCCAGCTCAATGCGACGGCGAGCTATGAAGGGCTGCTGGGTTGGGGTGGGCAGTGTGGATGGGGGAGCAGCTTCACAGGGCCCACTGGCAGGAGGTGAGGATTCTGGCCCCGACATGCTGCGGGCAGATGGGCTTCCCGGGCTGGCACCAGTCTCAGACACCCCAGGCACTAGGGTGCTGGCAGTTCCCCGCTGCTGTCGCCGTCGCCTCACCAATTCCTTCTCCTCAACCACGGTCACCAGCCGTCCCGGCAGCTTGCGAAGCACTTTGGGGCCTGGAGGCTGCCCTGGCCGACCAGCCCCCTGACCCCTAATTTCTACATCGGCACTGGTGCGACGCCGAGGGGGCCGGGCAGGTGAAGGACTCTCAGGTGAGGAGGTGGCGGAGGATGAGGTTGATGGGGCTGCGACCTCTGGTGAAACAAGTTCCTGTGGCTTCTCTGGGCTGGAGGTTGGGGTCTGGGCCTCCATCAGCTCTTCTGAGCTCTTGTCAGCCTCCACTGGCTCCGGAAGTAGCTCATCAGATGCTCCTGAAGGTGGGAGATCCAGCCCATTGCTCTCACTCAGACACGGGGGCACCTCCTCACCGTCAGGCAGCACTGTGAGGACGGTCCCCTCAGCAGGCTCTGGCACTTCCTGCTCTTGACCGTTGGGGACGCTGTCAGCCTCCAGGGTTGGGCTAGGTGCAGAAGAGGCGAGAGAAAGGTTCTTCTCTGATATAGGCAGGATCTCAACAGCAACTGGCAACAGATCCTTAGGGGGCACAAGAGTAAGCGGGGATGTCTCGGAACTGGCCAAATCAGCCAGCTCCGGGGACTCTGTAGATGCCAATGCTTGTGCACACAGTTCTGTCTCAGGCCCCAAGCCCAAGGAGAGGTTGGTGACTGGGGGGGAGACGGGCACAGAAGGTAGGCCAAGCAGGAGAGGGGAGGAAGGAGTTGAGAGAGAAGTTTGGGTGGGAGGTGGTGTATGAGCTGGTGGAGGGGTACAGGCAGGGGGAGGGGTACAGGCAGAAGAACAAGAGGGAGGAATCTGTGAAGGAGGCAGTGGGGGAGAAGGCAAGATATGAACAGGAAGCATGGTTATTGGATTTGGGGCTGAAATGGGGATCGGGGCAGGAATTGGAACAGGGATTGGGGCAGGAATTACAGCAGGAGCTGAAGCTGGAGTGGGTCGAGGCCTAGGTGCTGGCCGGGGAACTCTCTCCCTGGCAGGGCTGCAGCGTGGGGTTGTGGAAGTGCTGCGGGTATGATGGGTGGATGTGACAGGAGTGTGGTTTGCCCCTTGAGTCTCAGCCCGGGCTCCACGAAGACGCTCACTGACGCGAGTCCCTGGCCTTTCAGGGGCCTTGGCCTTCTTACTGCGCCGGTGACTGCCTCCACCAGTCCCACAGGAAACCTCATCCCCAGCCCCTGGCCCCTCCTCCTCCTCTTGGGGTAGGCGGAACACCTCCTCCTTGGCTTGGTCCAGATCCTTGCGGGCAGCTTCCACTTGTTCCTACCAACAAGAGAGCCCAAATGGTGGGCGGTCAGAGGGAGGCAAGCAGGGTCGGGAGTGGGTAGAAAGCAGCCACTTCTCACTTCCATCCCCACCTCCTAGAAATACTCACTTCTGCTTGCTTGAGCTCCTCTCGGCTCACCTCCTCCAGTGAAGCTTCCAGGAATTTCATGGCGTAGCGCTCAATGGGGGTCAGCTGTGGGAAGGAACAGTGGTAATCAACAACATAGGGACTTGATAACCAGGGCCCAATATCCTTATTTTCACCAGAGAAGACAGGAGGAGGATCACAAGGCCCAGAGGAAGAAGCTGTGAAGGGTGAGGTTGAGAACTAGTGGGTCCAACACTGACCTGTTCTACAAGGGCAGCGATTTCTTGCTCAGCTCGGGACATCTCTTCATCCTCAGCCCCAGGCCGGCTGGCCTCCTCCCCCTCACCAGCAGGAAACCCATCATTCTCATTGAATTCTGCAAGCTCAGCCACCTGTTCAGCCTTGGCCTGGGTGGCTGCACGGATATCTTCTTCATCCTCTGCCCGACACAGTGCCTGCAAATGTGTGAGGAAGAAAAACCAGGAGAATTAAAGAATTCTACATCCTGTGACAAAAATCTGAGGCCACATTTATACCAAACCAGGTATATAAGTGAACTCAACTCTCTTCTGAGCCCTCGAAGTTATCAAAGCAATGCAGTATTCCACATAGGATAAACTAGATCTCACTTGGAAGCCCACTAGTAAGAAAGCATCTGTTTTAAAAACCTCTAGCTCCGCTTCATTTTCCATTCAAGTCCGCCTTCTGTCTCCTTAAGAGAGCAGTCCCAGAAAGCTGTAATTACAAAAAATCCCTAACTCTTTTTTGCACTGAGATACCTCTTGACAACAGACTAACCACCTCTGGTTTTTTCCCGTGTTTCCCGTGATGAATAGCCAGAAAGCGCACACTGAAGTCACCGAGGGACGCAACCTACGTTGTGTGCAGGGAAAAGCACCTCCGCACTGTACCTTGTAGTTCCTGACATCTACCTCTGAAAAAATACAAATGCCCAGCCTTTGCCCCCCACAAATCACAACTTAGTAGATTCTCAGATGGGGTCCCAGGAATCAATCCTTTAAAAAGCTCTTTAGGGTCACCCGGCTGGCTCAGTCAGTAGAGCCAGCTTAATCTTAAGCTGGCTCTTAATCTCAAGGTCGTGAGTTCACTGAGCCCCACGTTGGCCATGCAGCCTACTTAAAACAAATTAAAATAAAAAACCAAAAGGTTCCCCAAGTGATTCTATTATGTATCAATCAGTATTTGGAAAACAAGAGGTCACACCACACACAAAGCACTTCTTACTTCCACTATTCCATTTCACCCTCAGTTACTTCCTTCCCATTAGCAGTTCAGAAAGGTGAAAAGCAAGATTCCAGGCTCAGAAGATGAAGCAGACTTGGCTTAACAAACACAGCTAGTAAGAGGTACTATTAGAATTCAAACAAGTAACTGAGGATTCCAAATCCTTTCTTCTATGAGATCTTATGAGCCAATAAGCAATCTACTCACAACTCCTAAAGGTCAACAGTCATTCAGGAAGCAGCAGAAATGTTCTTTCGCCCCAGACATCCCACACCGTAACTATTAGCTCTACTCTAGAGAGTGCCTGCTCTTTTCTCACCTGCTCCAGGATATGGGTCTGCTTGCTGGCTACAGTCTCTTCATCCTCTTCAGGGGCAGAGGGTACAGATGAGCCAGATGGCTCTTCCAGGGGCATATCAAACAGCTCTCGGATGGTCTGCTTTGGAGAGGAGAGAGGGAAGTGTCAGAGCCAATGGAATGCTGGGCCCAAGTCTACTATGAAATAAAAGCTCTTAGAAATAATCAGGAATGCCACTAGTTGAAGAGGCAGATCTGTGGAGACCAAAGCATCTTATTTACTTATTTTTGTTAAAGATTTACTTATTCATCTCAGAGAAAAAGAAAAAGAGAGAGCGCACAGGCACTTGAGGGGAGGGGCACAAGGAGAGAATCTTTTAAGCAGACTCCCTGCTGAGTGCGGAGCCCAGTGCACAGCTCAATCCCATGAGATCACAGCCTGAGCTGAAACCAAGAGTGGACGCTTAACAGACTGAGCCACCCAGGTGCCCCAGAATCGACTTTAATGAGCAGGAGCAACCCCTACGGGCACAGCAGTTGTCTCCTGCGTAGACTGGAAGATCTTAGTACCTGTTTAAAATAGGCTGTGGTGAAGTTGCCTCCCTCAATGGCCATGTCTCCCAACATTCTCTTCTGATTTGCCTTTTTTAGGATGTTCTCCTCCACTGTCCGTTCACTGATAAGTCTAGGGAGTGATGAAGGCCATGTGTAAACAGCCAAATAGATTAATAAAACCCTCCCAGTAAAGAGGATGCAAAATGAGGAGAGAGTAGGCAATACCTGTAGATGTGGACATCTCGGGTCTGGCCAATTCGGTGACAGCGATCCTGGGCCTGAGCATCCATGGTGGGATTCCAGTCGCTGTCATAAAAAACAACAGTGTCTGCTCCTGTCAGGTTCACACCCACACCCCCACTCCGAGTTGAAAGGATGAAGCAGAATATGCGTTTGTCTGCATTGAATCGTTCCATCAAAGCCTAGAGAGAAAGAAAAAAGACTGTATCAGGAGACACAGCCACCCACACAGACCCAAGGCTTAGTGGGGCCCCTTCTGGACTCTGAGGTCTAGAAAATGGAGACAGTAGCTGAGGTGAGCCTCAAAGGGCTGCAGATGTCCAGGTTACCTGTCTCTGTTCAACTCTAGTAGACCCATCCAGACGCAAGTAGAGGTGGCCATGGTAGGTGAGAAACTGTTCTAATACATCCAGCATCCGGGTCATCTGGGTGAATATGAGTACCCGGTGGCCTTCCGCCTTGAGCTGTCGCAACAGCACTGCCAATGTTTGCAACTTTCCTGACGAAAAATGAAGGGTATGGGGAACTTGTTATAAGCTGGAATAGGGAGAACACTTAGCACTGAAAGACTCTAGTTGAAAAATAATAAAAGCTTTAGCTGAGGGTTTCAATTAGCCTAAGAGATAAAAAAATATTTAACTTTAGGGGTGCCTGGGTGGCTCAGTGGGTTAAAGCCTCTGCCTTTGGCTCAGGTCATGATCTCAGGGTCCTGGGATCGAGCCCCACATCGAGCTCTCTGCTCAGCAGGGAGCCTGCTTCCTCCTCTCTCTCTGCCTGCCTCTGTCTACTTGTGATCTCTGTCAAGTAAATAAAAATATCTTAAAAAAAAAAAATTAACTTTAGGAGCACCTGGGTGGCTCAGTGTCTGACTCTTGGTTTTGGCTCAGGTCATGATCTCAGGGTTGTGAGACTGAGCCCTGTGTTGGGCTCTACGCTCAGCGCAGAGTCCGCTTCAGATTCTCTCTTCCTCTCCCTCCCCATCCCATTCCCATACACAAGCTCTCTAAAATAAGTTAATTAATTTTTTTAAAAGATTTTATTTATTTATTTGTCAGAGAGAGGGAGCACAAGCAGGCAAAGTGGCAGGCAGAGGCAGAGAGAGAAGCGGGCTCCCCACTGAGCAAGAAGCCCAATGTGGGACTCGATCCCAGGACCCTGGGATCATGACCTGAGCTGAAGGCAGTGGCTTAACTGACTGAGCCACCCAGGAATCCCTAATGAAATATTTTTTAAAAATATATTTAACTTTATTTTCTTCTTTTATGGGATCCCCTCTTCAGTCTGCTCCTGTCTAGGATCTACCTTCTATGTCTAACCGGGGGTAGGATAACATATAGACCCTCAGGGGAAAAAAGGAAACCCTCTATGGTATATGAGCAGGAAGGAAATCCTTAAGGAGCTACTCTGAGTTATGCCAGCTAAAACACACAACAGATTCACAGGACAGACATCAACATCCACTGGATGTTATGACTTACATACAAGGATTGAAGATCCCTAAGATCATAACCACGGAGAGAGGATCTTATGAGGTTATCTAGTTCAATCTCCCATCAAACACAGAAATACCTTCTATAATGTTTCTGATGAATCAGTTTAAATGCTTTTAACAAAGACTTTCAATTTGTCTACTTACTCTAAATGGTTTCAAATGTTACAAAATTGTTTTTTTACTAAAATATTTATTGAACATACATTAATAAAAATTTTGCTGTCTTACATTCTAAGGCCATTTACAAAATCTCCAAACATGTTACTGAAGAAACATCTCTGCTGGGTTGTGGCAGAAACAATTCACTACTGTCCAATAGATACTCTTGTATAATAGAATGTGATTTACACTGTAGACACCCTGGCAGAGATCCCTTGATCCAGGGATGATAAGCCCCAATCCAACCCCAAAAGATAAATCATGACTGGTCTAAAAAAGCCATAGTTGGGGCACCTGGGTGGCTCAGTTGGTTAAGCCTCTGCCTTTGGCTCAGGTCATGATCCCAGGATCCTGGGATCGAGCCCCACATCTAGCTCCTTGTTCAGCGGGGAGCCTGCTTCCCCCCGCCCTCTCTGCTTGCCTCTCTGCCTACTTGTGATCTCTCTCTGTCAAATAAATAAATAAAATCTTTAAAAAACAATAATAAAATTAAAAATAAAAAAGTCATAGTTCCTCTTTGCCATTTCCCTTTGTCAGAGATTATTCTAGGGATGGGCATATGGCCCAAATTAAAGCAGTGAGCTATGAAGCATCATCAATGAGGAGAACTTTCTTCCCACCCCCCAAAACGAGAAACTTACTGAGAATATTTTATCTCAAGCCCTGTTTCCTGCTCAGAGCACTGCTGTGCTCCCTGGAGTTGTGGAAGCCATGGTAGAACCATCAAAAAATAAACATGAGAATAAGAAGATAAAAGCTAAGGATGGGAGAAAGACCAGAAGGTCCTGGGTCCATGAAAACATCAGTAAGCTGAACCAGTCATATACCACTATTCTCAGAATTTCTCATTAAGGAAACAATAAATGCTCTTGTAGTTCAAGCCACTATTCAGTTTTCCATTACTTGCAGCCAAATGCATTCTAACCAAAAATATTCTAACCAAAGACAGGAAGATCCTTGTGTTTTCCTAAAACACAACTTACTATTTACTGTGCAGTCTTGTACCACCTTGCACCTTTCCCCATGAACCTGAAAATTCTCTGCTGTGCTATCTTATTTGCCACCATATCCCAAGTATAAAATACAACAGATACTCACAAAATAATTACCAAATGCATGAGTTAACACACATTTTCAACTTTCATCAAAGTCAAATCCATGAATGCCAAGAATCTATCATAAGGTCTACATTTCTCCATCCTGCCTATAAGCATAGCCTGAAAAACTGGCTGATGTTTAATGAAATTCACAAAAATCAAGCTACAGCATCCCTTTGATATAGTCTTGCTACTAACAGAGGGGGGAAAAAGGTCCAGGGATCCTTGCTGACCAATGAACTTACCACAGTCATACTGGATGAGCCTCAAGTCAGGGAACTGGGTGCGCATGTTACACACAATACGGTGCAAAGGACGAGCCCGCGGCCAGAGCTCACAGGCCAACTGCTCTTGGAAGGCTGCCTGACGTGGGGCCAGCCAAGGAGGTGGGTGGCAGGCATGCAGGGAAGGGGGAGGTGCCTCCACAGGAGGCATGACAAAGATGAACCTGTGAAGGAAGAAGGCAAGCAGTATAAAAGATGGAACTCTGAAAGGCCCCAAAAGTGCACCTTCACCAGCCCTAACCACTATATCCACTCAGAGGCCCCAAGACCCGGTTCCCATTAGCACTTAGCCCTGCCAACCTCTCAATGATTTCTGACAGCTGGTCTAGTCGTTGCTGGGGAAACAGTACAGCCTGGCGGGCAGCCTCGGTATAAGTCCAAAAGGTGGGGTGGCTGGGGCCAGGAGAACGAGGGCCGATGGGGCTGGCAACAGGTTGGGGCAGGGTACAGAAATCCAGGACTTCAGTCCCATACACAGGTGCCAGGGCCCCATGAGCCTCACTAAGTTGGAAAATCCGTTCCAGGCGTTCAGACCGCTGCCGCTTCCGCTTTTCCTCCAGAGAGTCCTGGGGATGAGAGGAAAAAAAAAAAAACAAAACGAAACACACACACACACACACACACACACACACACACAGAAAAAGTGATCAGTGTCCTCATAGAAAACCTGACCATTCATCCCAGAATTAAACATAACCTATGGAAACAACAGGATTCAAAACTACATTATGCTTTTAGTGGTTTTTTCCAAGCTGTCAATAATGAGAGTTACTCTTTTCATAATGTTATATGAAATAACTTCTCTGCAAAAAAACCCCGATATTCCTTTATATGCTACCAAAACAGAATGCCTGAATATTCAAAACTAAGATCTGTATATTTAATAAGCTTATAAAATGGATGATTTCTGGGAATTTTCTTAAATAACACTTAAACTCCACAACATTCAAGTTAATTTGGCTTTTAGAAGTGGATCCGAAACAATTATCGAAAGCCTTCCTCCAATCACTGACCAGGACAGAGTGGCTAATCAAATCCATGGGAGGTTTCTCCCAAGGGCCATACTAGAATGGGGTAGAATTGGGAAAAGCTAATCAGACGTCCGGGTTTCATCACCCTAAGAGAGAAAAGGGGAGGGCCCTGGCAGACAGGAAATCTGTAGGACTTTGACCTAGTCCTTTCCCATCACTAGCACTTCAAGTTTCACAGGCTAAAAAACTACCTCTTTTTTTGCAGCACTCACCACATTGGTAGTTTTACATCTGTATGAGTCTTTGACTAATGTCTTCTATCCACAAAACTGCAACCATAACACAAACTGTATCTTACCGTGCTCACTATAATTACCCACTATCTAGTTCAGTTATCTGGCACCAAGCAGGCTCTCAATAAACAGCCGCTATGAGAATGAACAAATGAAGCAGATGAACCCTAGGAGATGATCCTGAAAAAAAAACAATGTCCCAAATCTCCCTTCCTGTCTGCTCCCTTAAACTTGAGGCTCCTGGGGATCAAAGTGAAAAAGGAAAGCAACCTAGTAGAGCAGGTCAGCTCTCAAAAGTAGTAGCAAAGGAGAAAATATCTGCAAATCATGTATCTGAAAAGGTATTCGTATCCATAATGTATCTTTCAAATCAGTAAAATAACCCAATTAAAAAGGGCAGGCATGCCTGCCTGGCTGGCTCAGTTGGTAGAGCAGAGTTTTGAAAAGATTTTATTTATTTATTTCTGAGAGAGAGAGAGAGAGAGAGAGAGAGAGAGCACGCGCGCGCGCACACACACGCCAACAGGCAGAGGCAGAGAGAGAAGCAGGCTCCCTGGGGAGCAAGAAGCCCGATGCAGGACTTGATCCCAGGACCCTTCCTGAGCGGAAGGCAGTGGCTTAACTGAGCCACCCAGGTGTCCCTAGAGCATGGTTTTGATCTTGATCTCAGAGTTGCGAATTCAAGCCCCACATTGGGCATAGAATTTACTTAGAAAAAATAGTAATAAAAATAAATTTAAAAAAATTAAAAACACAAAGGATCTGAGTACCTAACATCTCTTCAAAGAAGATACACAAATGGCAAACAACCAAAAAGATGCTCAACATGACTGGCCATTAGGAAAACAAATCAAAACCACAAGATACCACTTCACACCCACTAGCATAGCTATAATCATAAAGACGTAACAGCAAGTGTTGGCAAAGATGTGGAGAACCTGGAACCCCTCTGTGCTGCCTGTGGGAATGTAAAGTGGTATCAATGGTTATCACCACTTTGGAAAACAGTTTGGTAACTCCTCAATTAAACATAGTTACTATCCGACTCAGTAATTCTGCTCCTAGGCATACATCCAATTTAACTGGAAACATATGAAGACAAAAAATCTTACAAGTGAATGTTCAGGGCAGCATTATTCATAAGATCCAAAAAGTAGAAATATTCCAAATGTGTCCATCTACTGCTGAATAGATATATAAAATGTACTGCTACACAATGGAATGTTATTCAACAATAAAAAACCCAAAATGCCAACATATGCTACAACGTGGATGAACCTCAAAGACATTACGCTAAATGAACAAAGCCAGTCACAAAAGACCATATGCCAAGACTCCATGGCAAAATCTAAAGAAACAGAAAAATTAGTGCTTGTCTAAAGTTAGGAGAGATGGAAGGGTTGGAAGATGATGGCTAAGGGTGTGGGGTTTCTTTTCAGGACCATGAAAATGTTTTCAAGTCGACAGCAGTGATGGCTGCAACCTATGTGAATATACTAAAAACCACTGAATTATACTCTTTACATGGGTAAACTGTGCAGTATGTGATATTTATGACAAACTGCTTAAACAAAAAAAGTGCTAAAAAAAAAAGAAGTGCTGAGAAGCTTCTACGGGGGTCATTAAGCGTCTGCCTTCAGCTCAGGTCATGATCCCAGGGTCCTGGTAGGACCTGCTTGGTGGGAGGCCTGCTTCTTCGTCTCCCACTCCCCTTGCTTGTGTTCCCTCTCTTGCTGTGTCTCCCTGTCAAATAAACAAATAAAATCTTAAAAAAAAAAAAAAAAAAAAAAGAAGCTTCCACATACTTGCAGAGCAACCAAAATTTAGCAGAGACCATGCAGCTGCCACTCTTGGGCTAGGATCTAGCTCTCTTCTCTCTCCTTGCAGCAAGCCAGACCAACCTGGCAGCATTAGAAAAAGACCAAAAGGCGGAGTCAACGGCACTGATGCAGTGGGGGCCTGGGGCTAAGGAAAAAACTAAGAGGCAGCTCTGAATAAGCAGTAGCTCCCTTTATTTTAAAGGGACAGAAAGACAAAGAGGACCTGGAACAATTCACTAGATCTTTCTTCCTATTAGCTCTTGGATTATTTATTCTAATTTGAGCCGTAAGTTTAACTTAACCAAACATATATGGAACCATACACATAACAAAAAAAAATGGTTACCACAAAATTCATGGAAGGACAAGAAACATAGCTCCTTTTACACCGTGGAGGTAAAAAAAACAAAAACAAAAACAAACCAACAAGAGATAACCATCAGTCAGAGGCTTGTAATCTTTAGGAACTGTACTCCATGGTGCTACCCCTTTCCCCCAGAAGCTCAAATACTTGACAACTGCGATGGTTTTAGCAACTGAAAACAGTTTTCCTATCTCTGAGGAATGCCTCTTGCATGGAAGAGGAGAAAGCAATGGAGTCAACACATCTGAGTTCTCACAAGTTGTGCCACCTTTATAACATCACTTAGTGGGCTAGTTTTTCCATCTGTAAAATGAGGCAATCAGATGCTAACACTGACTCAAAAATAAGCAAGTACCAAAAAGACCAACAGTTAACAAGGCAGCCTTGAATGTATCAGTAATTCTTCATAGTTTTAAAAGGCACATTAGGTCCTCAATTACTCCTCTGAGAAAAGCGGAATATAGATTATTATTCCCATTACACAGAAAAAAGGAAAGGGCCAGGAAAGAGAAGGGACTTGGCCAACTGCACACTCCAAGTATCAGGTCCACAAAACTAGGCTGTGTAATCTACAAGGATAAAAAATAACATCGTTCTGTTCCATTCACTCTACCAGAACTCCAAAGAAACCCCAAGTTCATGTTCCCTCTCTCTGAGGGAGTAAAACTTACCAGATAGAAAGGGGAACGAGGTGGTGGTGGGGGCTGGCGTCGAGGCCGGGGACCACTGAACGAGGTAGCAGTGGAGGGAGGGCTGGGGGGACCAGGGCGCAATGTCAGTGTCTCAGGCTCATCCTTGGAAATAGGCAGCCGGGATACCATGGTGACGGGCAAGGGAGCAGCGCCAGATGCCGAAACCACAAGGGAGGATGTCTGGGAAGCTGGGGCCTGTGTTGAGATTGGGGCCAGCGCCAGAGTCTGGGCTGCAGCTGGACCCAAGGTGGACACCGGAACTGGGGCAGGGCTCAAGGTCAATGTTTGCACTGAAGCTGGGGTCAGGAGTGAAGCAGATGACGATACTGGAGCCAAAGTCAGCGTGTGAGCTGGGGCTGGGCCCATCGGAGAAGCTGGAGTCAAAGGGGGTGCTGGAGCCAGAGACAGCGTCTGCGATGGACCCAGTGGTGGTCCTGGCGCCAAAGATAATGTCTGGGCTGGAGCTGGTACTAGGGATGACGCTGGAGTCAATGACAATGTCTGAGCTGAAAAAGGCCCCTGAGGGTTCCCCGTTCCCAAAGACAGGGTTTGAGATGGAGACGAGCCACCAAGAGTGGATGCTAAAGCTGGGGCTAAGGCCAGTGTCTGTGTAGAAGCCGGACTTGGAAGAGGTGATGGAACCGGGGCTGGTACCATGGTCTGAGTTGATGATGGAGCCAACACAGGAGCTGGGGCTGGCACCATTGAAGAAGCTGAAGCTAAAGAGGTTCCTGGAGTAGATGATGAAGCCAGAACTGGAACCGGAGTCTGCGATGGAGCCAGGAGGGGAGCAGGACCTGGTGATGGAGCCAGGACTGGAAGAGGAGCCAGAGAAGGAGCTGGAGAAGGAGCCAGGATTGCTGTCTGTGGAGCCACCATGGGAGCCAGAGAGGTGGCTAGAGCCTGAGATGCAGAAGGTGCTGGAGCCAGAAGGGAAGCCTGAGCTGGAGCTGGATTTGGTGCTGCTGGAAAAGGATTGGCCAGAGCAGAAGCTGGTACCAGGACAGGTGAACATGCTGGGGCCACAGCTGAGTTCAAGCCTGGAACATGTGAAGAGGCTGGAGCCAACAACAGAGGGTGACCAGGTGCCTGAGATGAAGACAGGGATGGAGTTGTGGCCAAACCTAGAGTCAAAGCTGACGCTGATGGGGAAGCCCCAGTTGGTGCCAAAGAAGGAGGTCCAGGAGCCGCTGAGACAACAGGTGCCAGTGTTGGAGTCACATTGGTCAACAGAGCTGGGCCGGAAGCCGAAACAGGCAGGGGGGCTGAGATAGGGATGGTGAGTGGAGCTGACACTGGGGCAGGAGGCGTGGTGGAGACAGAGATGGGAAGTGAAGATGACACTGGAACGGAGACTGTAGAGGACACGGGACTAGCAAGGGGGGAGGAGTTGGGAATTGGCATTGGAGAAGAGGCTGGCCCAGGGAGTGAGGACTGCACAGGGAGAGGAGAAGAGATGGTCAAGGGAGCAGCTCCTGGTGCTGAAGCTGTGGAGACAGAGGATGAGTTAGCCTCAGAATTCTTTTCGTGCTCTATTAACCCTGTCCCACCCTTTCCCTTACCCCCCCCCCCCAACTTCATCCCTTTCCCAGAAAACCTTCAGTCCCACCCCATGACGTTAAAGATTCAAGGACTTTGACAATTTAACATTTCCTTTCCCTCCCGAGATTCTAAGAAGTATATTCTAAAATAAGGCAAGACCTCAGCAGCCTAGTTCTGGGGCCCACTACAAAGCAAGTCAGTATGCTGATAAACAAGAAACCTATGCGACTAAGAAATCCTCTGGACCACCCTATGTCTATTCCTGGAAAAAACATCTGCTCTTAGCCACCTGGACTCACCACTGACTTCGGGCGAAGGACTGTGGACCAGCTTGAGAAGGGGCCTCACCAGAGTGGACGTGGGAATGGGGGCCCGGGCAGTACCCAGAGTAGGCGTGGGTAGCCGGCCAGGGGCTAATGTGGGGCGTGGAGTCAACACAGCTGGAAGCCCAGAACTCGGAGGCCGGGGTGCTGGGGCCAATGGAGGAACAGGAGTCAGTCCATCCCGAGGGGCCTGTCTCACTACAATCTTCACCACGCCTGTATTATTCACCATGGTTGGTGGCACTGCAAGAGGAAGCTACATTGAGGGGAAGGTAGAAAAGAAACAAGAGACCCAAAGGATGGAAATAGTCCAGGGGCACGAGAGGGTAGCAGACAGATACTGGAGATACTGGCAAGGGAAAACAACACTGAGGGAAGGCTGGACAGACAGTAACCCAGGGCATGCCTGAAGGGACCAAGGCCAGCAAGGGCTAAGTAAGTAGGAAGGCCAGGAGCCTCACCCTGGTTAGCAGCAAGCGGAAGGCTGAGGCCAGTGGGGGCAAGGGTGGTGCTGGGGGTCGAAGAAGGCAGCACAGAGACAGGGGTGGGGCCAGGGGTCGGGGCCACGGCCTGGATGAGAGCCACATGGGCAGGCTGGCTGATGAGGTGGTGCTGCCCCCCTGCTGACACCAGGTGCACCACATTCCCTGGGTTAAGGGAAGAGAGAGAGAAAGAGAAGCAGCTATCAGCCGGAGGAGGACAGAGGCAAGGGCAAGAGGAAATGGAAAGAACAGAGAGGGGATAACTTCTCAAGAATGATGTCAACCCTATCTTTTTCAAAAGACCCCCTCCAAACGTTCCCTTTGGCCCCACCCACCAAAAGCTAGGGAAAGAAACATTAAGACTGACGTCTGAAAAGAGCAACAAAAACAAAGAGACAAAGAAGAGGAGAAAAAAGGCAGGACAGGGGGTGGGTTTTACCTACTTTGCAGCGGGCGGGGCTGCCCCACAGCAAGCTGGCGCACCTGCGCACCAGTCAGAGTCAGCTTGTTGCCCTGGATCTGGAAGGTGAGAGGCTTGCTCCCCCCTGCGCTAGCCACTGGACGTTGTGCCAGTGAGGCCAATTGCCCGATGCTGACCACTTCACCTGCTGGGAACAAAGAAAGGGCCGAATATACCCAGGGATGACTCGAACACCATTTCGCCCCACGAAGCACAGGTCTCTACTTCCTCCAACCCTCCCCCTCAATTTACCAAATTCCAGTAAGCTCAGCCTTTGAGCCTTCGATGTGCTGCTACTTTCAATCCCACTTGTTTGCCTAACGATCTCCTTTATATCTTCTAATGGGCTGCCATCATACTGAGCTAATCACCACCCCCAACTCCATGCTGCCCTTTAACCCCAAATAAACTTTCCACTGCTAGGTTTACCATTATTCACTCATCTCTGGGTCATCTCCCACACTAGCCTGAGAACTCCTTGACAGCTCTTACTTGATTATGAACTTCCAGCATACAGCAAGATACTTCACATACATTAGCTACCTAGAATTTTACACTTTTACACTCCTGAGCTTTTCTCCAGCCCTGTAGCATATAAACCTTCTTCTCATCTCAAAGCCTTCACTCACAGACCACTGAGAACTTACAGGGCAGGCGAGCCTGCATATCAGGAGACAAGATGAGGCGCTGCGGTGCAGGAGTAGAAGCTGGCGCTGCCGTGGTGGGAGCAGTAGCCGTGGTGGTAGAGGTGGTGGTGGCAGCAGCGGAAGGGAAAGTGTAGCCTGGTGGCACTGTCAGGGGCTTCAACAGGCTGGAGGAGCCTGGAGGCGGGGCAGGGCTTAGGCGAACAGGAGCAGGTGGGGCTGGTTTCAGGGACAGGGTTGGCGTAGGAGGACGTGAGGTCCCACTAAGGACCCCCAGGGGGGATGGCAACACTGCAGACAAAAAGCAAACATCTGTCAGATATACCGATTGGAGCCTTAGCCTGCTCCCAGCAATCTCCACACACGCTCCCAAGCCAACAACCACAATTCTGTCTCCAACTTAGCTCCCTCGACACTAATTCATTATTCCTTCCCCAACCTGAACAATCTGCCTGAGGTAACCCCCCAGCAGGTTGGCCCCCTTGTAACTCACCCTGGGGCAGAGGCCCACTGTTTGGCTGCAGTGGGGGCAACAGAACAGGGCCAGGAGGCCGGGATGCCGGAATAAGCGGGGGCCCAACAGGCGAGGCCGACACCATCAGCGGTGCTGGCAGCACTGGGGGGGCTGGGCCAGGGGTGGGCTGGGTGGAGAGCTCAGGGCCTGGAGGGGGTCGGACAGGGACAGGGCCCATGGGGGTCCGTGGGCTGTTCACCACCACCACTGTACGGCCTTCCTGCTTGGGCACTGGCTGCAGCATCCTATAAGGAGAAAATCAAAAGGATGGGTAGGGAGGGAAGGAGAACAGGAACAGGAAAAGAAAGGAATAAGGAAGATGAAGCAAAAACATAAGACAAACATTACAAAAGCAAAAGAGATAAAGGCAAAGGACACAAAGGAAAAAGAGGGAAAGAAATCCAAGATAATCAAAAGCACCAAGCAGAAAAAGGGGGCAACAGATCAGTGACAAACACAAGGGCGCCTCCCAGGACCCTCCTCTCTCCCCAACTTCCTCCAGTACTTTGCATCCATCCCATACAAACATTTAGCCTAGCCTCCAACTGTCTCCTTTCCACCCCAATTTCTGCCCCCAGCCAGCTGTAGCCAATTTTTCTAGGAACCCATCCCTTTATCCCTCAGCCCTGGTACCTGTTGACCTTCATCTTGACTGGTTTGGGCCGGGGTGGGGGATCAGGAGCAGTGGCCACCTCTAGCAGTACCCGGCGGGAGAGGCGGTGCCGGGGTAGAAATGTGTCAGCTTCATATCTAGAGACACGACCCTCCAGGCCAATAAGATCGAACCGACCCATGTCTATCCGCTGGTAGAAGAAACACAAAAGCATGGTGTCAGATGGACCAATACGGCAATGATTTCCTGGATATGACACCAATAGCACAGGCAACAAAAGAAAAAAAACTGATCACAGAACTGCATCAAAAGATACTACCAACAAAATGAAAAGATAAGCCATAAAATGGGACAAAAACATTTGCAAATCATGTATCTGATAAGAGGATAATATCCAGAACATATAAAGTCCTCCTAAAACTCAACAACAAAGCCACCCCATTAAAAAAATCAGGCAGATATGCCAAATAAACATTTCTCCAAAGAAGGAAATACACAAAGCACAGGAAAAGATGCTCTGCATCACTAAGCATTAGGGAAATGCAAATCAAAACCACAATGAGGTACTGCCACCTCACAACTGTTAAGACGGCTATTATAATAAAACAAAAAAACACCAAGTGCTGGCAATGATGTGGAGAAATCAGAACCCTTGTGCACCGCTGGTGGCAATGTGAAATGCAGCAGCCACTATGGAAAATACTACAGCGGTTTACCTCAAAAAATTAAAAATCAGGGGCGCCTGGGTGGCTCAGTGGGTTAAAGTCTCTGCCTTCGGCTCGGGTCATGATCCCAGGGTCCTGGGATCGAGCCCCGCATCGGGCTCTCTGCTCAGCGGGGAGCCTGCTTCCTCCTCCCTCTCTTTCTGCCTGCCTCTCTGCCTACTTGTGATCTCTGTCTGTCAAATAAATAAATAAAATCTTTAAATTAAAAAAAAAAAGAAAAATTAAAAATCAAACTACTATATGATCTAGCAATTCTATGTCCCCAAAAGAATTGAGAGCAGGGACTCAAACTGGTATTTGTACACCCTGTTCACTGTAGCATTATTTATAATAGCCAGAAAATGAAAATAACCCAAAGTGTCCACTGATGGGTAAACAGATGAACAAAATGCAGGACATATATATGTGTAAGCATGGATGTATACAGCCATGTAGACACATGTATGAAACGGTATCACCCACTTAACAAGGAAATTCTGGCACATGCTACAACATGGATGAGCCTGGAAGACAATCTGCTAATAAGACAGTCACAAAAGGACAAATACACACGATCCTATTTATGTGAGTACCCAGAAGAGTCAAACTTAGAAAAAGTAGCGGTGGCTGCCAAGGGCTGGGGGAAAGGGGAGAATGAGGAGTTATTATTTTGTGTACATGGCATTTCAATTTGGAAAGATGAAAAAAGTTTTGGAGATGCATGGTGGTGGTGGTCGCACAACGTGAATATACTCATGCCACTAAAATATACACTTAAAAAGGGTTAACATGGTAAACTTTGTGTATTTTACCACAACAAAATCAAAAGTTTGGGCGGGGGGGAGTGTCCAAAAAGAGGGAAGGAACAGGCAAACAAAATAGTATTTACGTATCACTAACATGCCAGGCACTTTCAAAAACATTAACACAGTTTTCACAAACATATTGCGGATAATAGGCCTTTATAATCCCTACTTTCAAGGGCAACCAAACTTAGGGTTAGAGATCAATTAAAAATTAGCTTGCCCTAAGTCACACAGATAGAAAATGATGAAACTAGGGGAATAGTGCTCTATTTATAAGGGAAGGATGCAATAATTGGGCTCTAGCCTAAAGAAAAAGGTACAGGGTTGGGCTAGGGCCAATAACTTTGGGAACGACTTACCTGGAGGGGGTGGACATCAGTGGCCCTTAGCACCAGAGAGGCGGTGCTGAAGCAGATTCCTGGGGTGATGAAGGGGGAGGTAACAGGTCGAGGGTCAAACAGGTTTGGATGATTGCAGACTTTTCGCAGCTGCATCAAAATGTTGATGACACTCATGAAATGGCCTGTGGCTAGTGTCTCCTTAGTTCTGGAAGAGAGGAAAAATAAATGGGGCATCCTGACAATCACATTTGTTCCAATATAGGGCCCCAGGGCCCACCCTCTGTCCTCCCTTACGTGGTCTGTGCCATGAAGTCATCATAGAGACAGCGCTGACGCTTGGAGAGCCGGCAGCGGATAACATGCTCATATTTTTTAGGCATCTGCTTCTCAACATCCACCTTAACCCGGCGCAGCAAAAAAGGCCGCAAAACCTAAAAGCAAATAAGCAGGAGGCTAATAGGAGAACGATGGGCACTGAGCCCCAGCCTAGCCCCTCTAGCTGGGTCTTGGCCTAATGACCATCAGAACCCTAGCTTAGCCCTTCTGTAAATACTCGTAAAACCATAAAGTATGCCAGGAATCAATCACACAAAGAGGAATCAAATGTAAGCTCTCCTCTCAGGACTTTATGGTCTGTTGAAGGAGATCCATATAAAGATGATAATACCACTCCTTAAGAAATGCTTAAAAAAAAGAGAGAGAGAAAGACACTGAGAACAGAGTAACTATGCAGAAGGGATGACTTAAGTTACATTTCAAGAAGAAACTGTAAGTTTATAATATTATGAAAGTAAATCCAGGAAAGAAGCTAAGAACAAAAATTGTGGCAGCGACAGACAGCAGAGAAAACAAAAGGCCAATCTGAAATCCGAAGAGGTAAAATCTGATAGGACAGTCTTTAAATAGACATGGAAGAAACGAAAAATAGAAATATAATGAAGAAAAGGGACATAGCTAAAAAAGATTCTGGTTTCTAGTCTGATTTACCAAAGTGACAGTGTGAACAAAACGGAGTATAAACAGTAGGTTATAAAACTTGAGATGTTTGGCTTAAATACAGTGTATTCAAGACTCGAATTCGGTAACTCTGAATTAAAGATACCAAGTCAGAAATTTAAATACAGATTGGTTAGGAGAGTAAAAATACAAATCAGAGAGTCTTTAAAGCCTTAAGACATAGAAACTGAGACAAAAGAGTTGTCTCACCAGAATGCTGAGAGATGTTACTTAGAAGCTGGACAAAGCAGTAGAGCATCCAACTCTTGATTTTGGCTTGGGTCATGATCTCAGCATCATGGGATGGAGCCCCACATCATGCTCTGCACTCACTGCAGAGTCCGCTTGTCCCTCTACCTCTGCTCCTCCCCCTCCCCTTCTCTAAAATAAAAAATCTTTAAATTAAAAAAAAAAAAAAAAAAGCTGGACAAAAGGAGCCAGAGAAAACAAAACAAAAGGGGAAAAAAAGAGAGAGAGAGAAGGAAAAAAAAAAAAAAAACTCACAGAAAAAGAAAAAGAACCCAAAAGTTGAGGAAAGCCTGGTAAGAAGAAATCTAAGCAAGGACCAATCAGCAGTACCATTCTTTTTCTTTTTTTCTTTTTTTTTCAGCAGTACCATTCTACTCAGAGAATAAAAACAAGTGTCACTACTGGGGGGGCGGGGACAAGTAAAATGATGACTAAGATGAGGTCACTCAATTTGGCAATGGGTCAGTCACCAGAACACTGCCACCTGACAACTGAGCAAATTCAGCCCAGCACTGACTTCCCTCTCCCTAAAGGTCTTCCAGGTATTGCCCTTAGTTTGCCACTCCCAACACCCTGCCAAACTGTTTCAGGCCCTACCTTGTGCAGGCGTTTGACCAGACCTTCATTGTACTCTTGGCTGCCCTCAATCATGCCAGTTAGGGGGTTAGAGAACCATTCTTTAAACTCTCGATGAGACTGGAAGACATGGGGCATCAGAAAGTGCATCAAGGACCACAGCTCCATGAGGCTGTTCTGCAATGGAGTTCCTGTGAGGAGCAGGCGTCTCTGGCTGCAAAGAAACAGAAGGAATTGGAAGAAGGATGATCAGCAAGGTCCCAACCTTCTGAGCATCCCGCTCTTCAAGTCAAGTCAACCCTCCTCCAAATGCCCATTGGCATCCCCACCTGTTGAAGTTGAGCAGGGACTGCCAGCGCTGGGACTTGAAGTTCTTGATGTTCTGAGCCTCATCCAGAATGAGATAACGCCAGTTCTTGCGACGGAAGGCCTGGTGGTCCTGCAGCACCAGCTTGTAAGACGTGATACACACGTGGAAGGCATTGGGCTTGGTCCAGCCCTGAGGGATCAGGAGAAAGCAGCAGATGGTGGTGAAAAGAAAAGAAAGGATAAAGAAAAGGTATGCTAAGGTCCTAAAAGGACATAAATCAGGTATGGAGAAAACAGCCAAGTCCCAGAAGAAGAAGGCAGCAACAGAAAGGGGAGGAAAAGGAACTTCTTTGAGAAAAGGGTCTAAGAGTAAAAGAGGCATCAGTGTAGGGCAAAGGAGGCGCAGGAGTGATCAATCACACGGAGAGCGAACCTGCCGCTTGAGCTTCCTCTCTTTCTGGGCTCCATAGTAAGTGAGGATTTTAAAGCTGGGACACCACCGTTTCAGCTCCATCTCCCAGTTCAGCATCACACTGGTGGGGACAATGATCAAATGGGGACCCCAGTTACCTGTTTAGCAAAAGAATGAGACATGTACAGCATGGTGACTATAGTTAATAATACCGGACTGCATATTCAAAAGTCATTAAAAGAGATGTTAAAAATTCTCAGTACAACAGAAAAAAAGTTTTTGCAACTGTGTGGTAGTGGACGTTAATTAAACCTGCTGTGCTAATCATTTCGCAACACACACTAGTATCAGAACGTTATACTAGACACCTAAAAGTCGTATAATGTTATATGCCAACTACATCTCAACTTAAAAAAACAAAACAGAAAGATTTTAAGCAGAATTAAAAAGAGAGATAGTAAGGAAATACAAACTTTAGGGTTCTGTTCTGGTTCTCAGGTACAACCCTGATCACTCTACCTAAGGGCCCCTCCTAAGAATCCTACGCTGGCATCTCCAGTTACTGACCAGAGTCAATAAAGCTACCAAGACAGCACAACACAGGGAGTGGTTCACCATCCTGCAGTTAGTCCCCATTAAACAGTCTTTGCAGGGGGCTGGCCAAGGAGACCCAAATGGGAGGGCCCTGCCTCATTACCTTTTTCACAGGCCAAGTGAGCAAGCAGGGAGATGGTCTGGATTGTCTTGCCTAGCCCCATCTCATCAGCAAGAATACCATTAAGTTTCTTCTCATACATAGTAACCAGCCAGTCCAGCCCAATGTGTTGGTACTCCCGGAGCTGGCCCCGCAGGAGCAGGGGGATGGGCGTCTTCACCTGGCAGGGAAAAAGAGAGGCAGCACAGTAGAAATGAGGCTCGAGTCACTGGGAAACAAAAAAGTCAAGATATGAAAAAGTAGAAGCTGGGTTCTGGAGTTACCTGCGTGGTGGCCAAGGTATAACCCTTGGGCTGAAGACTTTCAGCTGCCGCAGCGATGTCAGTAATTTCCTTCTTAGGGCCTAGAGTAGTGGCAGGTCCTGGGGTGGGAGGTCCGCTCCCCCCATCTGCCTCACTCTGCTCCTCATCCCTGGCAAGCAAGTACTCCACCCCAAAGTCATCATCATCTTCCTCCTCCTCCTCCTCCTCCTCCTCCTCCTCCTCATCTGCCTGGCTCTGTGATGGAGACTCCTCAGACTCATCAGACTCAGATTCCTCTGATTCGGAACTGCTGCTCGTTTCTTCCTCCTCTGAATGCTCATCTTCCTCTTCCTCGCTCTGCTCCTCAGCAGATTCTAAAGCACAAGACCAAGGCTTAGTGCTCACCATACCTACTCCTCCAGTGTCTCCCCTCTGGGGTGCCCATGGCCACACAGTCACCTGACTGACTGCTACTATCCTCTTGAGGAGCCTCTTCGGCTTCTGTGGCCCCCTCTGGTTCACAGTCAGAGCTGTTAGCCTCAACCTCATCTTCGTCTTCCTCTTCACTACTCCCAGAGCCTGGCACAGAGGCGTCAGAAGCATAGGCTCCTGCGTACTGCTGCAATAGCTCCTCCACTGAGAGCTCCCCTGGAAAACAAACAACGGCTAAGCTTCCGGGTGCTTTGAGGGAAGAGGGGTAAAGACAAAAGAGAGGTCTGAGTGGTGCCTGTTCATTTTATCTGGGTTTCTACAGATACTACTGGGCTCAGGTCTGAAGGGAGACAGAAGACTGTGCTTTCGGCACCAGCTACAAAGCCAAGCCCCACAGCCTGGGCTAGAACTATGGATGCTGCTGCCTTCCACTGGGAAGGACAGCATCAAACTAAACCTCTCTTTAAGGTTCAGGTCGAATGTGGCCAACATGCTCTTACATTAGCTCCACTAAGTGGTCATGTCACTTTGTTCAAACTTCCATCATAACCAGTCGTCATATTCTATTTATAATTATTTGTTTACATCTCTTTGTCATTAGACCTGTAGTTCCTCCAAGGGGGATAAAAAGTGTCTTTCTTATTCATCTCTTTATCCCTGGCATTCTGCACAGAAGAGACACCAAGCGGATGCTCATGAAACATCTGGTGAATGTCACCTTCTCGAGCCAACTCGCTCAGCTCCATGGCATGGTCCACGTCCCCTTCCAACTGCTCCTCAGCTGCTATGGTATCCTCTTCATCCTCCGCTGAGAGAGAATGAACCAAAATCAATGGGAACAGAATCACAGGACCCAGTCCAAGTTGAAGAAAGGAGAAAGCATGAAATGTTAGGTCCAGATAATTCAAAGGGCAAGGGGCAATAAGATAAAGAGAACACGCCTGACCTTCATCCTCATTGGCAGTAAACTCTTCGTCATCCTCATCTGGATGCCAAGGCTGTTTGTTGCGCTGTGTGACAGAGGGTGGAGGCTTCACCTGAATGGCAAAGCATGAAAAGGGACAAGACCTAAGGTTAGAACAGCAGGAGAAAGGTGCAATGTTGAATATGACGTCACAGAACAGTCTCTCTGTCCCACTGAGTGACAGCTGCCACTGGCACAGTCCCAGGGCAAGGATGCAATCAAGGGTTTTCTTTCAGCACCAGCTACCAAATCCTGGCCCCACTGTCCAGAGGAGGATCTGTGAAAGTGCTAGATAAGAAACACAGGCCCCCAGCACCAACCCCACACACTCAGACTTATGAGAAAGAGACAGCTTAGGTCCAAAAAAAGACTTCAGGATTATCATCCTAGTTCCAAACCTACAAACCAACAGGGAGTATTAGGACCATTTCACAAAAGTGGCAAGAACTAGATTAAGTATTTTTTTCAAGGTCCCATAACAGCTGAACAGTAGAGTACAGTACTCTTCCACTACAACATTGGAAACTTCCCATCTCAGAATGCAACTTGCCCCAAACCCAGATTCTTCCCTATCCATCCCTCAATGAGAGCCAAATACCCGTAACCAGGGAGAACTCCTGAAAACCACAATGACCTTCTAAACCAGAACTCAGTCCTTGAACCTCTAGCTCTGCTCCCACTGAGTCCTCCCTCTACCCATTCTCCCCCTACCTGTAACACCCGAGAGGGCTCTTCTTCACCACCTTCTTCAGGCCCATCTCGGGTGTCACTGTCACGAGATGAGGGGGTTCTCGAGGGGCTGGAAGGCCCTCCTAGCAGCTGAGGGGGGAGGGAACGGAGCAGCTCTTCCAATGGCAATTCTCCCTCACGTCGAAGCAGCTCAATCTCACGCCTCTGGGTCTCTGCATCATTGCCTTCCTGTTGTTCTTCAACCTCAATCGTCTCCTCATCATCCTCTTCCTCCTCCTCTTGGGGTTGGAAGTCCCCATCTATAGCAGGAGAACAAGGTCACAAAGTCCACGGGGCCCTGCAAGCCACAGGGTGGGTTTTCAGCTCTGGAAAGGGTACATGAGGAAGAGTAACAGAGCCAAAGAGGACACACACCTTCTTCATCCAGCCGGGAAACCGGGGGTGGAGGACTAGAGGCAGCTGAGGAAGAGCCAAGGCAAGGGGAAGAGCCAGCTTTGCTGGATGCTAGTGGCTGGTTGAGGCTCTGAGATAAAAGGTCTGAGTACTTTTCAGTTTGCCCCACAATGAAGTCCAGGTGCAGATCCAGAGCTTTTTTACGTTTTTCCTCAAGCCGGGACTGTTGCTTGAATTGCACCACCTGCCACAGCACGAAATGGACAGGTCACTAATATAATCTTTTATTCATGTATCTTTAACCCAACATTTAGGGAAACTTCCTCTGTGCTAGTCTCTGGACCTGCTTTTCAAGAGGGAAAAACTAAATGTCCTTAAAAGTGCTTTTGAAGAAAACAAAACAAAACGTAACAAAACAAAAAAGTGCTTTTGAAAAAAGCGCGAAGGAAGCACAGGAAAGAGAAAAGCCAATTTAACTTCAGGCAGCAGAGAAAGATTTACAAATGTATCTGGGGCTGAATCTTAAAGACTAAGTAGGTGTCCCCTAAGTGGGCATGAGGAGAAAGGCATTCCGGGCAGCAGAAAGAACATGGCTAAGTTACCACGGATGTGCAAAAAAAGAATATAAGAAGTAGAAAAGGAACTGGCAAGAGACAAGACTGAATATGTAGACAGAAACCAAGCAGTACTTGAGAAACAAAACTTCATATATGAGAACAATTTGATTACTGAGAACTTCGATGATGTTTAAACAGGTAAATGGCATTAAGAGGTTTTAGGAAAAGCATGCTGAATGCCCTGCAGATGACGGATGGCCTAGAGGGATCTGGGAATCTTATTAACAATCCCCAAAGGCAGGACCATATTTTTCCACATTATTTCTTTCTTCCTCACAGCACTCAATGCTAGAGAGATCCAATGCACAACAGAAATGTCACCAGAGTTGCCTGAAGTTAAAATATTCACTCTCTCAAGAAGTTTTGATCATTCCTGCTATCATGCTACCACTAAGCAAACCTACGGCATTTCCCTTTCCTAATCCCTGTTGCCTACCTTCTCCACATTGCTCCAGAACTGCCTGACGTCCTTAGCCATGGTGGAGGCAATTCGGCGTAGCTTGGCTTGTTCTTCTCTCCGAGCCCGTTCCTCTTTCTGCCGCTGCTCCTCGTGGTGCCGGATGACCATGCGCACAACCTGTGCAAATAAGGAACCAGAGTGAAAACACTCCAAGGCCAGTCTCCTCCTCCATCCTCAAACCAAGAGCAATGAGAATAATCAAGGCCAAGAAATCTGGGAAGTCAGAGCCTGCCTCCTGAAACTATGGGCATTAATAAGCACCCTATACTGTTTATTCTGTTTGGTTCCCTTCAAACCAACCCAATTATCAAGGAAAAGGAAATCTGGAAAAGAAATAATGGAAGGTAGGCCCAGCTGATGACCTACCTTCCGGGCCACACCCCGTTTCCAACGACGCTCCTGAGCAAAGTCAGCAGAGAGCCACTGCATCTCCTCACAAAGATAGTCCCAGTGCCCTTTGGGGCGGGGAGGCTCGGGCACCTTAGGCAGCCTCTTCAATGACCAGAAACCCTCCTTCCGCAGCTCAGCAATCCGAGTCTCAATCTCAGCCTCCTAACAAGGAAAAGCTAGGTCAATCAAGTTACTGCACATATACGCTACCTCATGAAGACAACTGAATTCCTGGGCACTGATTAAATATAGGCACTGTCTGGACTGAATGTTTTCTGTGTCTTAAAGTCCACATAACAATCCTGCAAGTAAGTAGATATTATAACCTTTTCAAGTGTGTGTGTGTGGGGGGGAGATGAGAGATTAAGTGATTTACTTGAGATCACACAACCAGGAAGTGCAAGAGCTGGGAATTAAAAATAGGTCTAATGACTCCAAACACAGATTTCATGTTCTTCCCATTATTTCACTCAATCTCCATGCCCCACGAACATAAGAAAGACTGAGGAAAACAGATTTCAAGGGAAGCCTCCAGGGAAGCAGGGGGCATACCCTTCCTTATAGACTGGATACAAAGCATCTTCATCGCTGTCGAATTCCGCTGAAGAGTATGTTCATGCTTAGAAATACAAAGCCCAACGTACACAATCTCATTTGTTTTTATAAAAACATACATTTTGGTGAAAATACTGAAAAGTTATACGTAAAAAGATTAAACAATAGTATGATGAAAAGGTAACATGTTTCTACAATGGTTAAATTTCACACGCAAAAAAGTGAAAGCATTTGAAATCGACAAAAGTGACTTAAAAACTCAAGACAACTGGGAGCCCTAGTGGCTCAGTCAGTTGAGCACTGGACTCTTGTTTCAGCTCAGGTCATGATCTCAGGCTTGTAGGATCCAGCAACCCTGTCAGACTCCCCTCTCAGCTTCTCTCCCTGTCCCTATCCCTCAGCCTCCCCCTGAACAACTTACTCTCTAAAATAAAGAAATAAATCTTTAAAAACAAGACAACTGCTTTCATTATTCTTGTCTTCTCCTGACAAACTAAATCATAGGAAATGACAGCCAAAGAGAACAGGGAATTAAATGGCCTGATGGTGAAGAAAAAAATCAAGAAAGACAAAGGTATTATTAGACCATAACTCATATTTAAGCATGCATCAGAATCACGTGGAGTGCTTTTTAAGACAGATTGCTGGGCCCCCACCCTCGAGCTTTAAATGGATAGATGTAAGAGGGGTACCAACAAACTTGAATTTCTAACAAATTTGCCAGGTGATGCCAATGCTGCTGTTCCAGGGACCACACTTACCACCGGGTAAAGCAGCAGAGGCTAGAGGATAGAAATGAGCAGTAGAAACCAGTAAATCTTAAGAACCTCACAGTTTAAAAAGCATTCCCAGGTCTATTTCCTCCTCTAACTTAGAGCTCACAACAGTTTATAGACTACTACACCACCTCTAACTTACAGAAAAGGGGTTCAGAGACCAAGCAACTTGCTCAAGATTTGCAATTTAAGGCAGAGCCCACACTCTAAATCCACAAGGAAAGAAATGTAAAATGTTCATGGGACACAGAAGTTGAGGAAAGAAGAATCCTTATGGGCCTCCCCAATACGTACATGCTTGGCCTGCTCTGCAATCTCAGCATGGCTCTTCTCCCACTTTGGGCCCTTGTTAGCCAGGTCAGCAGCCTGGGGTAAACTGAGCCCCTCCAGGGGCACTGTGGCACCATCTGGGGGCCCTGGAGGTCCATCCAGAGAGGAATCTTGAGCTATATGCTGGGGGGAGATGCCGCCTGCCCCACTAGAGGCTGGGGAACTGGATGAGGCAGGGGACACAGGATTGCTGCCTGTCATGCCGTCCGACACCATCTAGAAATGAACAGAAAGTGATAGATAAAATGAATGCTTAGCATGATATCGGAAGTTCTCATTATACTATTTCATTCTATCTTACAAGAAAAAACTCGAGTAAATAACTAACCTCGTTTTTATAAAGATAAATGTATAAGATAATGTTTTGGTAAGGTGTTCAAGATAGCAGACCCAAGTTTATAGATGCCTGACATTTACACTTCCCAAATTCGACAATAATACCATAGCATATAATTTCAAACGCTAATGATCCTTTCAAAACCTAAAGAATTTCATTCACATACACAACTCCCTATTTTTCCTTCCTTTACATAGAATGGCAGATTCACCTACTAGAATAAATCTGAGTTACCACCAAATTCAAAAAGCAACAATGACCACCTCCAAGATTACTTAAACCTCTTTATGTTCTTCATCAATCTTAGTAGTTTCCTTTACTAGGAAGGTGGAAGGGAAGGGGAGGGGGGCTGGTCACTGTTCTCAAACACTCACCCACTACTTTATAAGGTAGTGCACAAAATATAGTAAGTAGAGAACAAAGTCTCACTTAAATGTGGACGTGAGCAAACTCATAAAAATCACTCCAGCACACCAGCCTCACAAGTGTGCCACTGAAATTCCTACCTCAGTTAAATGACAAAAGACTGTGTATCACAAAATTCCCCAGCTGCTCAGGAAAATTTTAAGTATCAAGTCCATACCCATCAAAAGCCTACTCTACGCAAACCTATGTATGTCTACTCTCAAAAGCCGCATTTTTCCTACTCTTACATTTCCTTAGTATAAGTATAAACACTACACGCCATCCATAATACTTATGTTTTCCAATTCCTAAGGAAACTGAGCTATTCTCAAAGCTCAGTCTTAAGAAGCATGTTGTCCCAACCTCCATTTCCAACCTGGCCTAATTCCACCCTTTTCAAGTAACAATGAGTTTCTACACTCTTAGCGATCAATATCATATTATTCTCAAAAAGCATGTGAGTATCTAATCACATTGATGGTCAACCTGAGCACCAAAAATTTTCCAAATACAGATAGCTAGGATCATGGAAATGTGGCTAAAACTTGCCACATTTCTTCTGCCTCAGATCCAACAGCCCACAAAGCAGAACCAGAGAAGGAACCCTCCCCACGTTCAAACCTGTGTCTGCAGGATTGGGAGCTGAGGGTGAGCAGGGGAGGGGCTGCTCTGCATGGTCCCACTCCCAGGCTCCTCTTTGGACGCCTGAAGAATGCCTGGGTCGTTATCACCACTGCTGCTGGCCGAGGGGCTGGCGTCCGGCTGCAGGGCATGCTGGGAGCTGGCCTCATTCTGGGCCACCGGCCACCGGGACCCGCCTTCCAGGGCCCGGGGCCCACTAGGGCGTCCCAGCCTCCGCTCAGGTCCACCGGCCTCTGGAGCACCTAAAATAGGGTAAAAAGAGTAAAAATGGGATCTAAAAACATTAATGAATCTTAAAAAAACAAACAAAACCCAAGGACAATGTTAAAGAATAAAGATAATGGGGGCGCCTGGGTGGCTCAGTGGGTTAAGCCTCTGCCTTCAGGCCAGGTCATGATCTCAGGGTCCTGGGCTCAAGCCCCACATTGGGCTCTCCGCTCAGCAGGGAGCCTGCTTCCCCCTCTCTCTCTGCCTGCTGCTCTGCCTACTTGTGATCTCTCTCCCCGTCAAATAAATAAATATAAATCTTTAAAAAAAAGAAAAAGAATAAAGATAATGAACAATGATTATAGCCTATGTTTCCCGAGCTTCCATTATGTGTCATACTTTACTAAGCACTAACTTGGTATGTTCTATAATCCTCACACCTACCTTGCAAGCCAGGTACCTTTCACACCTTAATAAAAATTTAGTTCCTTCTATGTACTAAAGATAGAGACACATAGAGAATATCCCTGACCTAAATGAAGCATGCATTCTAATGCTTTCCCCACGTTATAAGTTAGAAAGTAATCACACACAGAGACATAAATGGAATTGACAGGAAGACTGAAACTGAGGTAGTTTCATGCCAAAACCATGGAGAATGTGCTACTCTCCTTGGGAAAACAAGGATGATCAGACCTTTCTCTAACCACATGTCCAGTTTTGTTCTTGTACCACTATCATCAAACCGAAAACAATGACTTATAATTTTTCTCATTAATTATCTCAAACATCTCTCCCATTAGCATCAGTACAGAAAACGGTATCTGAACCTTCACCTGTGTGAGCTGAGACCACACCCCCTGTGAAAGTCTGTACTTCCACGGTGCCGCCGTACTGAGGGGAATCACGCCTGAAACAAATAGAAGGGATGGAAAACAGCAGTGAGTAACCAATCCACATTTACCAACATCTATCAAAGCCTTTTTTACAACTTTTGAGGTTTTTAAATACACCCAAATCAAAGACTGAAAAGAGTTACAATAGTAAGAAAAGCTCACATTTCAGAAAAATAAAAGCAAATCATGTTTTGCTAAAAAGGAATTCCCTGAAGACCAAGGATTCTGGCTGGAGAAGCCCTGAAGTGAAGAAAAAAAAAAAAAAAAGTTTAAAAAGCTTAAGTGTAAAAGGCTCCAACCACTGAATGGAGAGCATATAACAAAGCAAAAAGAGCTGTCACATCCAGAAGCTCAGAAAGATGTTGGCTCTCCTCTGCAGTGAGTGTTGAACAGAATCACAGGAGAATCCACCGTTCCTCGGGACAGGGCCCTGTAACTCCTCTACCTGCAGCACGAGACACTTCCCCAAACACAAGAACTGCAGCAGGAAACATTAGAGAAGTCAGAAGCGAGAAAGATCGCTCGGCAAAGAACCATGCCCCGGAAACAGGTGGGGTAAACCCACCGAAGGCCCGGAAGTGTTTCCCCAGTGTTTAAGGAAATTCCTTCACCAGGGTGCAGCCTTTGATTCACTCCTTCCTCCACAACAGATTCGCAAGACCCGAGCTAACCAGAATCCAAGACACCTGAACTCTTGACCCCCGGCTTCAATGCTCTATCCCAACTCCTTCCAACAGACTGACCCGGCGTGACCCCTGACCTCTGCCCCCAGTTGCCACTAACCCTAAGCTAGCCCCGCCCCCTCCTAGACTCCCACCCCACCCAACGTGCGCGACAGACTGGGGGAGGGGCCCGCGCGTGCGCGCCTGGAGGTGGAGAGAGCCGGCTGCGCGCACCGCCCGGGGGCTCCCGCCAGAGCCCAAACCCACGCACACAAGGGTCGCAGGCTGGGAAGTCTCTCATCCCTACCCGTCAGGGAGCCCCCCACCACCTGACCGCGAAGGGCTGACATAAGGGAGGGTTCGTGCCGCCAGGTCCTGGTTACTGACTGGATATGGTGGGCGCGCGCCCCGACTCCTCGTCCCACGCCCCCCTTCCTCTTCCCGCGCGCCCCTGGGGGGGGGGCTGGGGTTGGTGGGCGGGCAGGAGCGCACCTGGGTCCGTCCTCTCAGGGCTCGCTCGCTCGCTCAGGCACGCGTGCGCAGACGGGCGGGAGGGGAGAGGAGATGCGCCCGGGCCCTGTGCTGGCCGGCCTGGCCCCCCTCAGCCTGTCTCTATGGGCGCGCGCCGACAGCCTCGCGCACCGGCCCCGGGGCCCCGGCCGAAGGTGCGCGCGCAGCACCCCGGGAAGGTGGGAGGAGAGGCGGTGGCGGAAAGATGCGCGCGCAGTCACCCGTCAGGGGAGGGGGAACTGTGGAGCGTCCGCCATCTTGTCTCCCTCTCCTTACCTGCGTCCTCGGGGGTGTGCGCTCCACCCCCCCTCCCGCCGAGGAGGGGGGAGGGCCCCCTCTTGGCTGCCGCCTTCGCGGCCTTTAAATTCCCTTGGGGCCCGCGGCTACTTTCACCGCCTTGCTTCCACTGCCTCCTCTCGCGGCACAGAGATGCGGGCGGTGGGTGGGAAAAATGGAAGACGCTACTCTCAGCGAACCGCCGCCGCCGCTTCCGAGGCCCCACCAAAATGGCCGCCGCCGTCTCGGCCGCCACCACCACCACCAGCACCACCACCACAGCTCACTATCGCTACCGCCGGCGCGGCCCGTCCTCTCGCGAGAGACAGTAACTGGAGGTTGGGGGAACGGAGAGGCTCGCGTGCTAGCGTAGGGCGCTGCCTGAAGCGCAAAGCAGGCTGGGTGATGTAGTTGTCTTGGAGACTCCGCGCTTGCCCCGCGGCAAAGCGTCTTTATCCTCCACCAGAGAAAGTGCCAGTGAAGCTGCATTGCGGCTGCCAATTCGGACCAGTCCCCCGTTTTTAAATAGATCACCCAGAGAGCTGAAGCTGTTTGTCAGGTACTTTCAGCAAGTTAGTAGTAGAGCGTGGGCCTCTGGATTCCCCACGGCAGTCCACTTTAACAGAGAACGGCTTCGTTTTACGCAAGGGTGTTATTCCCGGTAGCTCCCAATCACCTCCATGCCATTTGTTGGCCAACTTTCTAGGTTAAGAGCTCCTTTGAGATGCTCTCACCCCAGAATAGAATAATAACAGTTACCTTCTACCGAGACCACTTTGTGCACTGATTCTCTCTTTTAATCCCAACAAACTCCATTTTACAAATGAATTGAAGCTCATAGATTAACCCGTGACAGAGCCCAAAGCCAGGATTCATAGCCAAGCAGTCTAAATCACAAGGATCCACATACAAAATTTACCGACTAAAGCTCACCTTGGGAGCCAGGTTAGGGAGCCCTGATGAAGTTCTCGTTCAGCAACTCTTCACTCAGTTTAGTTCTTACCTATTTTACTCAGAGAGTTGATCCTTCTCTCTGTGTCACTTGCTTGAAGATGCTGTTTTTCTTACAGCAAAGATCAGGGGTTGAAAACTGAAAAACATATGCCCGTGAAGCTAGCATAACATTGTATGCTAATTATACTTCAATAAGAAAATAAATGTGAAAAAAAAGAAAGAAAACTCAAATACCTAAAAGAGCCGCAAAATAATATAAGTAAAGCGAAGGGGGTCAGGTGAGGAATGTGAGGAACTGGAGACTATATGCTCTGTTTCGCAAGAATAGCCACTATTCAAACCACTATTTCAGGGGTCACCCAGCAGGCCGAAATACATCTAAGGGTCAAATTCAGCCACAGGTTGCCTGTTTGCTACCTCTGGCCTATGCTGGAGCCTCAAGGCATACAGAAGGACCCAGGACAGATTATTTGATTGAAAAAGTGGATGAACGTCCATCCATTTAGGCCCAGGTAGGTGTGTTGTGGTTTTTGGTTTTTTTTTTTTCCCATACCAAGCTTACATATTTCTGAGACCCCATCATAGAACCACACTGAGCTCCCAAGAGATCGCACATTTCTTGGCCTTCCCATAAACCATTTCATCCTTTTTCAGCTATTCTTCCTTCAAAATTCAGCTCAAGGGTGACAAACCCCAGGTGATCCCATTTGACCACACCTAGGCTGCTGTCCTTACTGTTGGCTCCCATAGCCTCCTGGGTTTCTTTCTTTCTTTCTTTCTTTCTTTCTTTCTTTCTTTCTTTCTTTCTTTTTTTTAAGATTTTATGTATTTATTTGTTTATTTGACAGACAGAGACCACAAGTAGGCAGAGAGGCAGGCAGAGAGAGAGAGGGAAGCAGGCTCCCTGCTGAGCAGAGAGCCCCATGTGGGGCTCTATCCCAGGACCCTGAGACCACGACCCGAGCCGAAGGCAGAGACTTCAACCCACTGAGCCACCCAGGCGCCCCCCTCCTGGGTTTCTTAAAGCACTGATTGCATTATATCTGGATTCGTGTCTGTCCACCCCACCCCAAAAAGTATTGTTAACCCCTTGAGGTGGGGAACATGGTTTATACATGAAAATCCACGAAGCCAGTCTCAGAAAGATTATTCAGGAAACTTACTAGTGTGAACTACTTGTATTATAATACTTGGTTAAAAACAAAAATAACTGGTATTGGATTCATGAGCTCAAACTGAAAATAAACCCCAAATCTCTCTTCTGTTTCTATGACTATCACCTTAGAGCCAGCCACCATTACCTCTTGCTTGGATTACTCCTGACTGGGTTTCCCACATCTACTCCTGTTTCTCTTTACTCCATTCTCCACATAGCAACCAGAGTGACCTTTACATATAAGTAAGATCATGTTGCTCTCATACTTATGACCCCCGAGTGGCATCTTAATTCACTTAAATTATGTATCTTAAAATCTCCATAGGACAGACATTATGTTGAGCTGAAGAAGCCAGACACAAGAGAATTGACATATGATCCCATTTATATAAAGTTCAAGAGCAGGGGCGCCTGGGTGGTTCAGTGGGTTAAAGCCTCTGCCTTTGGCTCAGGTCATGATCCCAGGGGCCTGGGATCGAGCCCCGCGTTGGGCTCTCTGCTCGGCAGGGAGCCTGCTTCCTCCTCTCTCTCTCTCTGCCTGCCTCTCTGCCTACTTGTGATCTGTCTGTCAAATAAATAAATAAAATCTTAGAAAAAAAAAGTTCAAGAGCAGGCAAAACTAACTGATGGTGGGGCGCCTGGGTGGCTCAGTTGTTAAGCGTCTACCTTTGGCTTGAGTCATGGTCCCGGGGTCCTGGGATCGAGCTCTGCATCGGGTTCCCTGCTCCATGGGAGGCCTGCTTCTCTCTCTCCCACCCCGCCCCTCCGCTTGTGTTCCTTCTCTCACTGTGTCTCTCTCTGTGAAAAAAATAAATAAAAATCTTTTAAAAAATAACTGATGGTGATAAAAATAATACCCATTGAGAGAGAGGGCTTTTACCTGGGAAGAGCCACAAGGAGGATACTAGAAATGTGTATCAGGAGCTGGTAAATTATGGCCCAGAGGGCAAGTCTTGTACAGCCCCAGGTTTCATACAGCCTGCAAGCTAAGAATGTTAACAAGTCTAGTGACAAGTCTTACATTTACAAATGGTTGAGGAAAAATAAAGGAAGAAAACTCTTGTGACACATGAAAAGTAAATGTAAATCAAATTTCACTGTCTGTAACTAAAGATTTCTTGGAATCCCATCATACCCACTGACTAACATGGCATCTATGTCTGCTTTCCTACTACAGTATTATAGCTGAGTAGTTGCACGAAGGGCCTTCGGCCCATAAAGCCTAAACTATTTTCTGTCTGGTGCTTTACCAAAAATGTCTGCTGACCACTGTTCTCTATCTTGATCTGGAGGAGATCATTTCCAGATCGAGATAGATGTGAACATTCATTGAACTGTGTACTTAACATTTGTATATTTTGTGTACCTCAAAGCATGTATTTTATACTTTAATTTTAAGAATAAATATCCTACAGGATATGACCCCTGTCTACTTGTTTTTTAAAACTTCATTTACGCCTTGTTCACTACACTGAAGCCACCATGTCCTTCTCCAAACCATCAAGTTCATTTCTGCTTCCAGAGCCTTCATTTTTGTTGTTTCTTCTGTCTGAAAGTTTTTCTTCATGGCTAGCTCTCCTTTTTCATGAAAGTCTCAATTTAAATGTTGCCTCCTCAGAGAAGTTCCCTGACATTGAACAGCCCTTTCACTGCCAGTCACTCCCTATTCCATGCTTTCTTCACAACACTTACTTGGAAATTACTAATTTAACTGATGCTTGTTTATTGTCTGCCCCCCTCCCATCTAAAAGATAAGCTCCCTGGGGCGCCTGGGTGGCTCAGTGGGTTAAAGCCTCTGCCTTCGGCTCAGGTCATGATCCCAGAGTCCTGGGATCGAGCACCACATCGGGCTCTCTGCTCAGCAGGGAGCCTGCTTCCCCCACTCTCTCTGCCTGCCTCTCTGCCTACTTGTGATCTCTGTCTGTCAAATAAATAAATAAATAAATAATCTTAAAAAAAAAAAAAAGATAAGCTCCCTGAGAGCAGGGACATTGTCCTAGGGTTTACAGTACTCTGGATAACATTTCAGACAACTCTGTAAAAAGGAGATTATTCCATTTGACAAATGAAATTTCAGTTGAATGGAAAGTGAGTGTTGAAGACCGAATATTGTCAAGATGTCCATTCTTCCCAACTTGATCTATGGATTTGGGGCGATCCCTATAAAAATCCCAGCAAGTTATTTTGTGAATATCAACAAACTGATTTTAAAAGTTTATATCTTAAACTTTAGAGGCAGAAGAGCCAGAATAGCCAAGATGTTAATTGAAGGAGAACAAAGTTGAAAGACTTCAACAAAGTTGAAAGACTTACTGTAAAGCTGCAGTAATCAAGACAGCATGATATTGGCAAAAGTATAGACAAATATATCAAAAGAACAAATAGATCAATAGAGAGCCCAGAAGTAGACCCACATTGATATGGGCAACTGATCTTGACAAAGGAGTAAAGGTAATACAATGGAGCCAAAATACTATTTTCAGCAAGTGAAGCCAGAACAGCTGAACATGCATAAGCAAAAATATTAATCTAGACACAGACCTTACACCCTTCACAAAGATTAACTCAAAAATGGATTGCTGGGCGCCTGGGTGGCTCAGTGGGTTGAGCCTCTGCCTTCAGCTCAGGTCATGATCCCAGGGTCCTGGGATGGAGCCCCGCATCGGGCTCTCTGCTCGGCAGGGAGCCTGCTTTCCTTCCTCTCTCTCTGCCTCCCTCTCTGCCTACTTGTGATCTCTCTCTGTCAAATAAAATAAATAAAGTGTTTAAAAAAATGGATTGCAGGGGCGCCTGGGTGGCTCAGTGGGTTAAAGCCTCTGCCTTCGGCTCAGGTCATTATCCCAGGGTCCTGGGATCGAGCCCCACGTTCGGCTCTCTGCTCAGCAGGGAGCCTGCTTCCCTTCCTCTCTCTCTGCCTGCCTCTCTGCCTACTTGTGATCTCTGTCTGTCAAATAAATAAATAAAACATCTTTTTAAAAAAATGGATTACTGACCTAAATGTACAGAGCAAAACTGTGAAACATCTAGAAGATAACATAGAAAACCTAGATGACCTTGACTGTGGTATTGATGCCTTTTAGAAACAATAAGAAAAGGATGATCCATATAAGAAATAATTAGTAATCTGGACTTCATTAAAATTAAAAATGTCCCTGTGAGTGCTCGCTTCAGCAGCACATATACTAAAAATGTCCCTGTGAATGTCAATGTGAAGAGAATGAGAAGACAAGCCACAGATTGGGAGAGAGTATTTACAAAAGACATCTGATAAAGGACTGTTACTCAAAATATTCAAAGAACTCTTAAAACTCAATAAGAAAACATTAAAAATGGCCAAAGACCTTAGCAAAGAAGACATACAGACAGCAAATGAATGTATGAAAAGATGTTCCACATCATGTGGCATCAGGGAAATGCCAACTAAAACAACAGTGAGATACCACCACACATCTATCAGAATGACCCAAATTCGGAATATTGACAACACCAAATGCCAACAAGAATGTGGAACAATGGGAACTCTCATTCATTGCTTTTGGGAATGGTATAGCCAGTTTGGAAGATGGTTTGGTGGTTTCTTACAAAAGTAAACATACTCTAACCATACAATCCAGCAATCACACTCCTTTTAATTCCCAAAGGATTTTTTTTTAAAAACCCATATCCACACAAAAAACTGCAAATGGATGTTTACAGTGTCATTCATAATTGCCAGAACTTGGGAGCAACCAAAGTGGCTTTCAGTAGATGAATGGATAAACTGTGACACATCCAGACAGTGAAATATTATTCAACACAAAAAGGAAGTGAACTATTGAGACACACACAAACATGGAAGAGGGGTGCCTGGTTGGCTCAGCCAGTTAAACATCCAGCTCTTGAGTTTGGCTCAGGTCATGATCTCAGGGTTGTGAGATCAAGCCCTGCATTGGGCTCTGCCCTGGGCATGGAGCCTTCTTTCTCCCCCTCTCCTTCTGCCCCTTCTCCCCCACAATTCCCTCTCTAAAAATTAAAGAGAGAGAGAAAGAGAAACATGGAGGAAACTTAAATGCACGTTATCAAGTGAAAGAAGCCAATCTGAAAAGACTACATACTGTATCATTCCAACTGTATGACATTCTGGAAAAGGCAGAACTATGGAGACTAAAATGATCAGTGATTGCCAGGGGTCGGGGGGGGGATGAATAGGAGGCTAGAACAGAGGATTTTTAGGAAAGAAAATACTCTCTCTATGATACTGTAATGGTGGATACATGTCGTCATATGTTTGTTTAAACTCATAAAATGTACAGCACCAACAGTTAACTCTAAGGTAAATCATGGACTTTGGGTGATTAGACTGTGTCAGCGTCAGTTCATCAGTTGTAACAAATGTCCCACTATCATGAAAGATGTTGGTAATAGACTCTGCATGTGTGCGGACCGGGTGTATCTAAGAAGTCTCTGTGCCTTTCCCTCAATGTTATCAATGTAATATTGTTCTAAAAGTTAGACTTACTTTTTATTTATTTTTTATTTTAAAAGATTTTATTTATTTGACAGAGAAAGACACAGCAAGAGAGAGAATACAAGCGAGGGGAGTGCGAGAGGGAGAAGCAGGCTCTTTGCTGAGCAGAGAGCCCAGGGCGGGGCTCGATCCCACGACCCCGGGATCATGACCGGAGCCAAACGCAGATGCTTAACGACTGAGCCACCCAGGTGTCCCCTAAAATAGCCTTAATTTTTAAAAATTAAATGGTGCCCATCTTTTTAGACCCTCTTCCCATCACCTTCAGAAAACAGGAAGCCAGGCCAGAGTCCGAAAGTGTTGGACCTAGCCTTGTGCTACTAATTCCTTGCTATGTCATCTTAAGAAGCATCTCACGTCTCTGAGCCTCACTTTTCTCACACGTATAAGGGAGATAGAGTTACTGATGTAAAATTGCTTTGAAAGCTCCAAAGAGAGGGGTGGACTTTGGATCCATATTTCAGAGTCTCAAACTCATGACTCTTCAGGTCAAGTTAGTTTTAAGATATGATTTACAGGGTGTTTTAATGTTCCGAGTGTTATTAATACTTTAGGCAGAAGAATGAAAGCTCCTACTTGCCACAGACCCCGCCATTCCTGATTGTATTGCTCTGGGTAACTTCGTGTACTTATCACATCTGTCTGGCTCCTGAGAGTAGTTGAATCTGCAACTTCTTGTTCCTACATTTGGGTGGTAGTGGGTGTGCTCTCCTGGCCAGCATTTTCTCTGCCCACTGAGTGTCACGGCCTATACTGGGTTAAATGGAGAGACAGGAGAGATGATGACACAGTCTCTACTCCCAAGAACTTAGTCTCATTGGGGGTGATCTGTGAGCTTGGTGAAAATCAGGGCAGTGTTTTGTTGTCACAAGAGAAGGTGGTCAAGAGTCAGATCAGACCAAGTCGGTATCAGGGAGGGCTTTCTAGATTAGATGTCATTTGAGACTGACCTTGAAAAATTTAGGCACGAAGGGTGGGCAAGTCAAGAAGATGACACAGCTGCAACAAGGCTGAGGGTTGTGGGGATGGTGAATAGATCAGCTTATCTTCTTTATGAGGGAGCAGATTGAGATAGACAAGTCACCTGGAACCAGGCGGCCAAAGGTCCAGCATTCTAGGCTAGGTAGTGGAATTAGTTTGGAGGTGACAGGGAGCTAGTGAAATTCGTGGAGGTGGGATGGGCATGGTCCAGGCTCCACTAGAGGCTGGAAATAGAGAAACCAGAGCAGTCACCCAGTTGTAATGGGAGCTATTGGCCAGGAGGTGGCAGTGGAGTTAGAGGGCGAGACACCGCGGAGGCTGCCTTAGCAGAACTTGGCAGACGGTTGATTGCTAGTGATAATGATCCTCTAAACAGCCATTCTTCTTGCCTTCTGTGAAGCCTTTCCCAGTCTCCTCCTACCTCCTACCTCCCTGGACGCCCCTTCTCAGTCTCCCTCACAGGCCGCTTCTTCTGGGCCCGTCCACCAATTGTAGGCGTTCCTCAAGATTCTGCCCTCCATTGCTTTCTCTTATCCAATACATCCACAAGGGCAGAGGCAGATACCCCAAGCTAAGAAGTTTAAGCTTCTGGACCCCTTCTTTACAGGGGCCCTCCATTGCTAGAAGTATCTGGCAGCTATAGAACAGTCTAGATGAAGTGGAGAAGCCCGTCTGCAACCAGAAAGCATTTACATGTAAGCTTTTCTGGTGGTAACTTGCCTAAAGAGGTCTCAGAAGAAAAAGGCATTTTGTCATGATTTCATTGTGCATTCCAATCACCATCTCTTAAGCCAGACATTTCCCCCAGCTCAGAATTTGTGTTCCCATCTGTCTAACTCCTGGATTCCTCCAGGCCTCCCAGCTGAACCACAGAATCTGCTCTGAAGAGATGGCACCACCATCCCCCCAGTTGCTTAAACTAGAAACGAAGACATCACCCTCCCTTTCCGTCATGTTCCACATCCGGCCACCAAGTCTTGTCCATTACATCTTAAAGATTTCTATATTCTTGGGGTACCTGGGAGGCTCAGTTGTTTGAGCATCTGTCTTCAGCTCAGGTCATGATCCCAGGATCCTGAGATCGAGGCCCGTTGGGCTCCCTGCCCATCGGGGAGTCCGCTTCTCCCTCTCCCTCTCACCTTCCCCCTGCTTGTGTTCCCTCTCTCTCTCTCTTTCTGTGTGTGTCAAATAAATAAATAAAATCTTCTAAAAAGAATTTTAGAATGTATTTCTATATTCTCTTTTTAGAAAAGATTTTATTTATTTATTCGACAGAAAGAACATGAGCAGGGGGAGCCGCAGGCAGCAGGAGAGGGAGAAGCAGGCTCCTTGCTGAGCAGAGAGCCTGTTGGGGCTCCATCCCAGGGTCCTGGGATCATGACCAGAGCCAAAGGCGGAGGCTTAACCAACTGAGCCACTCAAGCGCCCCCAAATTTCTATATTCTATTTCTCTCCAGCCCCACACTTGATCCTTAGCCCTTGATGACTCACAGTCAGTGACAGTACCAAGAACTGGCTTGTTGGGACTGCTGGGACTTTATATACTGACTGAGCCAGCCAGGCGCCCTGAGACCGCTGGGACTTTAGTCCCCCATCCTCACTACCACTATCTCACCGCCTCCCCACTCCGTTCTTTGATATGGACAATTGCTCTTTTCTCGGTCTGGTGTAAAGTGCTATGCAAATGAAGCTTCAAGCTGTCAAGTCCTCTAGCCTCCCGCTCTCTACCAGCCAGCCAGCTGCTCCTAACCCTCCTAGCAAATCAAAGCTCCAGAACTCTGGCCATCCACACCAGCCTCCTAAGGGGTCTTCCTGTGGCCAGTCTCTCTCCCCCTCCCCAAAGTCCCAGCTCTTTCGGAAGTTCTGTTTCAATGGGGGTGACATGAGAGCACGCATAAGAGAGAGTGATAGAGGCTGACTGGGTGACTCAAGTCCCACATCGGGCTCCCTGCTGAGCAGGGAGCCTGCTTCTCCCTCTACCAAATAAATAAATAAATAAATAAAATCTTAAATAAACAAAATCTTCGAAAAAGGGGACAGGGATAGAATGTCAGGGCTCATGATATACTAAGGCAGGTGAAGAGGGGCAGAGATGGGGGGCAGGGGAAACGTCATTTTATTTATTTTACTTTTTAAAGATTTTATTTATTTATTTGATGGACAGAGAGAGAGCATACAAACAGGGGGAGTGGGAAAGAGAGAAGCAGGCTCTCTGCAAAGCAGGGAGCCCTATGTGGGGCTCGATCCCAGGTCCCTGGGATCATGACCTGAGCCAAAGGCAGACAGTTAATGACTGAGCCACCCAGGCGCCCTGGGAGATGCCATTTAAACAAGGTGGTCTCTGGTGGCTGTTGAACAGAGACCTAAAGCAACAGCCAGGGAAGATTTGGCTAACTGCTAAGTGGACAGAGTCAGTCTCCAACTCCGAGTCCCTCCTTTCACGGCTCCTGTGGAAGTCTTTTCGGAGACCACCAAAGCCCTGCCTGGTGGTCCCTGCCGGATTCCCCTACCTCGTCTCTCCCAGTCCCTACACTTCCAGCCACACAGCCCTTCCCACTGTACAGGCTCTTTCTCCGCACTGAGCTTTCTCACACGTGGGTCTCTCTTTCCTCTCCACCAGCTCAGAACTTACAGAAGAAGTTTCCAGGACCTCTTGCTGACCCTCAGACTAAGTTATATCTCCTGAAAAATTCGGTCCGTTGTTGTCTCTCAACACTTTTAACTCTAGGAATAATTATTTGAGTTTCTGAAGACTTTCAGTAAGAGAGAGGTCACATCTGTCTTGTTAATTTCTGTGTCCGTGTCTATACCTGTTGTCTGGGGTTAGTGACAGGCACATACATTGGTAGATCAGAGTTGGGTCACGTTCGCATATATATATGTATAGATATATGTGTGTGTGTGTGTATATATGTGTATATATGTGTGTGTATAATAATAAGAACCCGTAGGTGTTTAACTCCCTCAAAAACTGTAATAGTGACAAACACCAGCCTATGTTTTCACATGGATTAACTCATTTAACTCTCAAAACAACCTAATGAGAGTAGATTAGCATCTCTGTTTTATAGACGGTAGAAAGGATAGTTAAGTAACTTGCCCCAGTGACGCAGCTGGAAAGCAGCAAGAAGATCTGGGGCTTGAACCCAGAGAGACTGACTCATGGCTGTGCCCTCAACAGTGGTGCAGGACAGACGGTCAGATCCAGCTCTGAGATGTGCCAGGCATTATCCTAGGCCCAGGGGAGATAATACTGGAAAAACAAACCAGTAAAACACTTGAAGTTCCAGCTTTTATCAAGCTTACATTCCTGGTGAGGGAAGACCAAGAACAAACACACTAAGACACACTAAGTCGACGTATAAAATAATGACAGGTGATGTGTGTTAGGGAAATAGAAAGCAGGGTTCGGGCAGGGGAGGTGCTGTTTTAGACAAAGGTGGCCTGGCAAGGCCTCTCTGGTGTGGTGACATTTGAGCAAAGAATGCTTGGGGGAGAGAGCATTCCAAGCAGAGGTAAATAAGTACAAAGACTCGGAGGCTGGCCCAGCTTGTCCTAACAGGAAACAACGAGGAGGCCCAGGGGGCTGCAGGGGACTGGGGAACTGTTGGCAATGAGATCGAGAGAAGGGCCGGGTCTGGATTTGGCAGGGCTCTGAAGGCCAAGCTCAGGAGTTCAGATGGGATTCCAAGTGTAGCAGGAAGGCTGTGAGCAGAGGCTAGTGTCGAGAAGGACTGTAGGGGTGAGGCCCCAGGGGCAACTGCTGCAGCCTAGGTGAGAGGAGTAGAACGGGAACTTGGGAGTAGAGTTGCCAGATTTAGCAAATAGCTCTTCCGGGGGGAACCTCTGAGAGGAGCCTCGGGAAGGCAGCTGTCAAGTGGCTGAGATCCCAGGAGGCTAGGAGAGGGTGGTGAGCTACTAGAACCCCTCTCTCCTCTCTAGGAGGACTGGGAACTTTTTTTAAGAAAAGATTTTATTTATTTATTTGTCAGAGAGAGAGAGAGAGAGGACAAGCAGGGGAAGAAGCAGGCAGAGCGGGCAGAGGGAGAAGCAGGCTCCCCGCTGAGCGGAGAGCCCGATGGAGGGCTCGATCCCAGGACTCTGGGACCATGACCTGAGCCAAAGGCAGACGCTTAACTGACTGGACCACCCAGGCTCCCTAGACTGGGAACTTTTGAGAACACAGCCAACACAGTGCGGGGACTTTGCAGGTGGAATCCAGTACTTCTTAAGCAAGCGTGCCAATCCAAAACATCCGCAACCCTCCAAGACCGCAACTAAAATCATGACGCTCTGTTCTGGGAAGGGTGCGGAAAGACAGGCACTCACACGCTGCTGCGGGAGGAGCGGGTGTACATGTACACAGTATTTTTTTATTTAGATTTTTTTTTGAAGATTGTATTTATTTGTCAGAGAGAGAGAGTACACACAAGCAGGCAGAGAGGCAGGCAGAGAGAGAGGAGGAAGCAGGCTCCCCGCCGAGCAAGGAGCCCGACGTGGGACTCGATCCCAGGACCCCAGGACCATGGCCTGAGCCGAAGGCAGCGGCCCAACCAACTGAGCCACCCAGGCGTCCCTTTATTTAGATTTTTAATGAGATTTTATGTATTTATTTGAGAGAGAGAACACAAGTGAGGGTGGCAGAGGGAGAGGGAGAAGCAGATTTCTCGCTGAGCAGGGAGCGCAACTTGGGGCTCGATCCTAGGATCCTGGGATCATGACCTGAGCCAAATGCAGAGGCTTAACCTACGGAGCCACCCAGGTGCCCCTGATTTGGTTTTTTTAAACGATTGTTTCTTAAAAAGAAAAAAAAAGTTGTAAATTTAAAATATATCCTTTGTCCCAGACATTCCACTTTTAGAAACTTATGCTAAGGAACGAATCAGAAAAATGAGCAAATGTGCATGTGTGAAGATGTCCATCACAGCATTATTTATAAAAGCAAAACAATTTGGAGATGCCATGGAAGTTTTAACAACAGAAAAACGGGCAAAGAAGCAGCAGTTGGGAGGCAAGGAAACTCAAATAGCCAGTAAGTATATTGAAAAGATGGTCTACCTCATGAATAATGGGAAATGGGAGAGTGATAACTACTATTTCGCAGAGCAAAGAGGACTTCACCTGTACCTGTAAAGTTGCATTTATTTTGACAATTCTGCATACTAACAAAGCATCTTAGTGTTCAGATCATAGTCTTTAAAAGGAACTAGGTAGGGCTGGTTGCCGAAAAGGCCGAGTCTGTGACTACGGCTGAAAGGTACAAGGTAAGCCTGCAGTATCTCGTTGAGCCAGGAAGCCAGGAGTTTTTCAAAGATTCATGAAGTCTTGTTGGAAAGACACAAGAATCTTCACTCAGGGCCAGCTCTAAGACTACTGAAACCTCGAAAGGAGGATATCAACCTGTCAATATTGGCGTTGGTCCATTGAAGTTTTCACAAGAGAGTAAACCTAAAGTACTGTATTCTAAAACAAGGTGTTAGGATAAAACACATTCTATTTTGTTGTCTTGTTAACTAAAAACAAGGAACCAAAAAATTAACAGAACACGTGTTTATTAATTCTAGGATATAAGTACACAGGTGTTTGTTTTAGTGTTCTTATTTTTTTTAAACTTAAAAACAATTTTATTTTCTTTAAGGTTTTTTTTTTATTTATTTGTCAGAGAGAGAGAGTGCACAAGAAGGGGGAGAGGCACGCAGAGGGAGAAGCAGGGTCCCCACTGAGCAAGGAGCCCCATGCGAGGCTTGATCCTAGGACACTGAGATCATGGCCTGAGCCGAAGGCAGCCACTTTTAACCTACTGAGCCACCCAGGCATCCCAAAAACAATTTTAAAATAATGCTTCTAGGGTAGAGGTCACATAAATGTTTGCTTTATAATTATTTTTTAAAAATACATGTACTTAGGGGTGCCTGGGTGACTCAGTTGGTTAAGCATCTGCCTTTGGCTCAGGTCATGATCCTGGGGTCCTGTGATCAAGCCCCGAATCGGGTTCCCTGCTCAGTGGGGAGTCTGTTTCTCCTTCTGCCCCTCCCTCTGCTCGTACTCACTCTCTCTCTCTCTTTCTCAAAGGAATAAATAAAATATTTAAAACAATACATGTACTTACACATTCTTCTAATGTGTGTTTTACTTTACAATTAAAAAGTTTAAAAAAAAGGATCACATGATTAAATTATAGGATAGTTGCTATAATGGCAAAATGTGCAGTCATTACAACGACGTACTGATGTGCAACATATTGAAAACAGTGGGGCGTAGTGTAGTGTGTTCTATATGATTCTGGTTTATCAACTGAGAGGATGAAATGTTTCTTTAGGTGGAGAAGGAAAGAAGTAAGAACATGTACTCATATGCTGACTGGGGTTATCTCTGAGTGGCAGGATTTGGGATTATCTCAACTTTTTGTACGCTTGTCTGAATTTTCAAAAATTGTGATCACATGCATGTATCATTATTATGAAAACAACGCACTACAAAAATCCCAAACCCCCTCAATCCAATCTCCCACATATAACTCTGAACAGAGTTTAGTGGCTATCCTCATAGACCATCTTTTCAGACCCTCACACACACATTTTCTTTTTTCTTTCTTACTTAAACAAAAATGAGATAATACTGTAGGTATGGTTCTACAACTTGCATTTCTTATTTAGCAACACAATTATAGAGTTATTTTCTTTGTGAATCACATTGTCTTATCAGGAAAAAAAAAAGGTAGTTATTTCGGGTTTTGGAAACAACCGATATTGTACCAACTGATATAAGTAATAATAATAATATTTAATTTATTTAACTGATATTTACCAACTGAGCCACCCAGACACCCCAACGATTCTATTTTGTAAAAAAAATAAATGTATCTAGGGATGCCTGGGTGGTTCAGTCTGTTAAGGTTCTGCCTTTGGCTCAGGTCATGGTCCCAGGGTCCTGGGATTGAACCCCACATTGGGCTCCCTGCTCAGCGGAAAGACTGCTGCTCCTCCTGCTTGTTTTCTCTCTCTCTCCCTGATAAATAAATAAATACATAAATAAGAAAAATAATAAATATATCTAAATAAGCAAATAAAAAGACAGACAAAAATTTTAAAAGAATATACCCCGAACTATTAAATACGACATTTTGTTAAGGGTAAGAAGGCAAAAACTGTCATCTTTTCTCACTTACGTGCTTCTATATTTTCTTTAAACATTTTTTTTTGTGGTGAGCAAAAAATTGCTTCTTTTTACATTGCTTCTCTTTTCTTAAAGATTTATTTATCTGAGAGAGAGCATGAGTGGGAGGGATAGAGGGAGAGGGAGGGAGAATCTCAGGCAGACTTCCCCGCTTAGTGCAAAGTCAAAGTGGGGCTTGATCTCCTGACCTTGAGATCACAACGTAAGCTGAAACCGAGAGCTGGATGTTCAACAGACTGTGGCCTCCAGGTGCCCATGGTGCTTCTTTTTTCAAGAAAGATTTTATTTATGGGGCACCTGGCGGTTAAGTCGGTTAAGGTTAAGCGTCTGCCTTCGGATTAGGTCATGGTCTCAGGGTCCTGAGATCAAGTCCTGCAGTGGGGGCGGGGAGTCCCCAGCTCAGCGGGGAGTTTGGCTCTCCCTCTACCCTTCCACCTGCTCATGATCTCTCTTTCTCACTCTCTCTCTCTCCCTCTCTCAAATAAATGAATAAAATCTTTTTAAAAAATATTTTATTTTTTTGAAGATTATTTGAGAGAGAAAGAGAGAGATTATTTGAGAGAGAAAGGCCTGTGCCAGTGGGGGAAGGGCAGAGGAAGAGACTCTTCAAGCAGACTCCCCACTGAGAGCAGAGCCTAATTTGGGGAGGTGGGGGTGGGGCTCGATCTCACAACCCATGAGATCATGACCTGAGCAAAAAATCCAAGAGTCAGTTGCTCAACTGACTGAGCCACCCAGGGGCCCCTTAGGATTTTATTTTAAGTAATCTCTACATCCGGGCACTTCAAAGGCGTCTGCCTTTGGCTTAGGTCATGATGCTCGGGTCCTAGGATTGAGCCCCACGTCGGGCTCCTTGCTCTCAGGGGGCCTACTTCTCCCTCTCCTCTTGGCTGGTGCTTTCTTTCTCTTACTGTCCCACAATAAATAAATAAAATCTTTATTTTAAAAAAAGTAATCTCTATATCCAACATGGGGCTCAAACTCACAATCCCAAGATCAAGAGTCACATGCGTTATGGACTGAGCCAGCCAGGTGCCCCACATTGCTTCTTTTTAATTTATGAACTACCCTCCAGCTTCACTGAGATGTAATTGACATGTAATACCTTGTTTTGAACTTCTAAAATACATTTTTAATTTAATTTTTTTAAAAGTAAGCTCTATGCCCAGCATGGGGCTTGAACTAACGACCCTGAGATCAAGACCTGTGCTGAAATCAAGAGTCAGACACTTAACCAACTGAGCCACCCAAGCACCCCTAAAATAGATTTCTTTTATTACAGCAATAATAAGTATTTGCTCCTTATAAAAAAATAAAATCCAGTATTAAATATAAACCAGAAAGTATGTCCTTCCCTTTACCCTTTCAATTTCACTCCCGAGAAGTAACTGGTGTTAACAGCTGTCTGCATTTGCTCAGGAATTTTCCATGCATATGTGTATCTTTTATGCCTGCAAATGATATCATACTATATTGTTCTGCATTTGTCTTTTTACACTTAATGTATGTGTAACATCTTTCCAGGTTAATACATACAGACTTATCTCTTACTTTTATTTTTTAATATTTTATTTATTTATTTGACAGAGATCACAAGTAGGCAGAGAGGCAGGCAGAGAGAGAGGGGGAAGCAGGCTCCCTGCAGAGCAGAGAGCCCCATGCGGAGCTCAATCCCAGGACCCTGGGATCATGACCTGAGCTGAAGGCAGAGGCTTTAACACACTGAGCCCCCCGGGCGCCCCAGTCTCTTATGTTTAAATAGCGGCTGAGTACTCACTTGTGTGGCTATACCATGGTGTGTAGCTAATTTTGTGTTGTGCTGTGACGGCAATCTTGTACACTTATATCTTGGGCGGTATGGTGAATCTATAAATTCTTTTTCTTTTTTTAAAAAAGTAATCCTTATGCCCATATGGGGCTCAACCTCATGACCCTGAGATCAAGAGTCTCATGCTCTACTGACTAAGCCAGCCAGGCACCCTGTAAAGAAAATTCTTGAACTGGAAGAGACTTACTGGATCAGAATATGCGCACTTCAGATTTTCATAGATACTACTAAATATTGCCTTCCAACGTAGCTGCACCAGTTTCTGCCACCAACAGCGTATGAAGGGTGTCTGCTCGCCCCTGCCTCGTCAATACCACTAATTAGTGAGGTCTTAAAACATCTGTGACAAAACATCAACTGTACTGAATTTAAAAACTCTGTTTTTGGGGCGCCTGGGTGGCTCAGTGGGTTAAAGCCTCTGCCTTCGGCTCAGGTCATGATCCCAGGGCCCTGGGATTGAGCCCCACGTTCGGCTCTCTGCTCAGCAGGGAGCCTGCTTCCCTTCCTCTCTCTCTGCCTGCCTCTCTGCCTACTTGTGATCTCTGTCTGTCAAATAAATAAAATATTTTTTTAAAAAACCTCCGTTTTTATTCTAATTTCTTTTTTTAAAGGTTTTATTCAATTATTTGACAGAGAGATAGAGAAAGCCAGAGAGAACAAGCAGGGGGAATGGCAGAGAAAGTGGGAGAAGCAGGCTCCCCACTGAGCAGAGAGCCTGATGTGGGGCTCAATCCCAGGCCCTTGGGATCATGACCTGAGCCAAAGGCAGATGCTTAACCGACTGAGCCACCCAAGCGCCCGTATTTTAATTTCTTTTGATACTACTCTTGCTGAAAAGATAGTCTATGCACAGGGTAAAAAAATAAATAAAACAAAAATCCCAATAGTACGCAAGGTATAAAGTAAGAAGAAACTCTCCCTATCCATGACTTCCCATCCCACTCAATCCCTGATTACCTTGTGAAAGACTGTTGTTCTATGAATAACATTTTATATGTATGGATAATGGATAGTCCCCCCCTAGTTTTTTTACTCAAGTAGTAGCGTATGGTACATGCTCTTTTTTTTTTTTTAATGAAAGGACTTCAGGTATAAAGAATTGGTTTAATTAAAATCCTTAATCTGTGACACATTGTTACTATCTGTTCATGACCCTCTTTTATTTATTTACTTGCTTTATGTTTTTATTTGTTCATTTATTTATATACTTAGTTTTTTTTGAGTGAGAGGGTGTGTGTGTACACGAAGAGGTGAGAGAAGGGACAGAGGGAGAGAGAAGCCCAAACAGCCTCCATACCTAGTGCGGAGCCTGACTAGGGCTCGATCTCATGACACTGAGATCATGACCTGAGCCGAAATCAAGAGTCAGATACTTAACTGACTGAGCCACTCAGGTGCCCCTATATATTTACTTATTAATATTAAGATCATATTGACAATAATTCACATCTTCTGGTGACCTCTACCTCTATCCTATTCAAGCTGCTTCTCCCCTCTACAAACCAGGAAGCCACTATCTTGAATTCAGTGTTTATTGGTTTTTGCCTTTAGTTTTGTAGCTTTGTCCCCGATGTGATGATTAAACAATATATTGTTTAGTTGTCGTGTTTCTGAATTTTAGAAAAAGGATATCATGGTGTAGGTAGTCCTTGGCTTCCTGTTTTCTTTTTTTACACTCAGTGTCATATTAATAAAAATCTTGGTTTTGGCTCAGGTCATAATCTCAGGCTCATAATCTCATAATTTCAGGCTCTGCACGCAGCATGGAGTCTGCTTGAGATTCTCTCCCTCTCTCTCTGCCCCTCCCATATGCACTCTCACTCTCTTTCTCTCAAATAAATAAGTTTTTAAAAATCGTCCATACGGTATGTGTGGCTGTGGTTCATTCAAATTTCACTCTGTAGTATTTCATTTGGTCTATGTACCTTCATGTACTTATCCATTCTTCTCTTGAAGGACAGTTGGAGTTCTTTCTGTTGTTGTCGGGGTTTTCTTTTTGCCATTTATTCACAGCTGTTATGAATATCATATATTCATATGAATATATCACGTTAATATATTCATATATTCATAGGAGCACACGTATAAGACTTGCTCCTAGATATTTGCCCAAGAGTGGACCTGCCATGTTTCAAGGTATGTGAGTGTTCAATTTTACAAGAAAATGATAAATTGCTTTCCAAAATGGCTTCATGGATATACAGTCCCGCCAGCTATGGACAGGAGACCTACCGCTCTTCTCTAGCACTTAGTGTTACCTGACTTCTTAACTGTCGCCACAGACTGCATATAAATCGATGTGGCAGGGACGCCTGGGTGGCTCAGTTGGTTAAGCCGCTGCCTTCGGCTCAGGTCATGATCCCAGGGTCCTGGGATCGAGTCCCGCATCGGGTTCCTTGCTCGGCAGGGAGCCTGCTTCTCTCGCTGCCTCTACCTGCCTCTCTGCCTGCTTGTGTGTACTCTCTCTCTCTCTCTGGCAAATAAATAAAAATCTTAAAAAAAAAAAAAATCGATGTGGCATATCATTGTTCTCTTGATTTGTATTTCCTTGATTACTGGTGATGTTGAGCATCGATCCCTTCATGAGATTTTCAGCCACGTTTCCTTTCATGTGTATTTTCAAGTGTTTTACCTATTTTGTTTTACTGGTTTGTTGTTCTTAATTGATTTGCACGTGTTTAGAGTATTTCGATAAGTATCCCTGAATGGTTATATGTGTTTGCATGTTTCTTCTGCAAATTTGTACCTTATCATTTCATTTTCTTTTCTTGTATATTAAAACATAACTCATGTATTAATATTTTCTTTTATGATTACTCTTTTGTGTTTTGTTTAATCAAGAGATTCTTTTTGGGGCACCTGGCTGGCTCAGTCAGTAGAGCACGTGACTCTTGATCTCGGGATTGTAAGTTTGAGCCCCATGTTGGGGGTAGAAATTACTTAAAAATAAAATCTTTAAGGGGCGTCTAGGTGGCTCAGTTGGTTGAACGTCTGACTCTTGAGTTTGGCTTAGGTTGTGATCTCAGGGTCGTAGGATCAAGCCCTGTGTTGGCCTCTGTGCCAAGCATGGAGTCTGTTTCAGAGTCTCTCTCCTCCCTCTGTCCCTCCCTGCTCACACACTCTCTCTCTGTAAAAACAAATACATAAATTTTTTAAGATTAAAAAAATAAAATCTTTAAAATAAGTAAATAAGTAAATAAACAAATCTTGAGAAAGAGAGATTCTTTGTTACCCCAAGTCCAGAAAGAAATTCCCTTAGATTTTCTTCTAGAAGTTTTAAAGTTTTGCTTTTGATAATTAAGTTCTTACATCTGGAGCTGGGTTTTGTGGAGAGTGTGAGGCAATGATCTAATTTCATTTTTTCCCCATATGGATGACAATTTTTGTTACAGTTCCATTTATCGAACAGTCCCTCCTTCAATGAGCTCTACCACCTCTGTCATGTATCAGAATTTTTTGTACTCATGAGCGGGTTTTGGGGATTCCTATCGCTACCAACACCACCTTGACTTCATTACTACAGCCTTTAAACAACCCTGGTACAGCAAGTCTTTTTTCTTTATTCTTCCTCTTCTTGCCCCTTTATTTATCTCTCTACATGTAAAAATAAATATATCATTTATTTGAGAGAGAGAGAGAGCACAAGCAGGGGGAGCGGCAGAGGGAGATGGAGAAGCAGACTTCCTACTGAGCAGGGAGACTGATGAGGGGTTCAATCCCAAGACCCCAGGACAGTGCCCTGAACCAAAGGCAGACACTTAACAGACAGCCACCAGGTGTGTGTGTGTGTGTGTGTGTGTGTGTGTGTAAAGTTTACTTCTTCAAGTAATCTCTATACCCAATATGGGGCTTGAATGCATGACCCAGAGGTCAAGAGTCATATGCTCTTCTGACTGAGCCAGTCAGGCACCCCTCCCTATATATTTCTTAATTGACTTGTTGAATTTCATTTAAAAAAAATCCTGTTGTCCCATTTACAGCACTGGTTTTGTCTCCTTAATAAATTTTTAGTTATGAAAAAAAATCCTGTTGTGGGTTTTATTAGCATTGTATTGACTCTTACCAACCAATTTGGAGAAAATTGTATCTTTGCAATCCTGAGTCTCCCTCTCCATGAACATAAGATATCTCCACTTACTTATTAAAAATAAATCTTGAAAATTAGCCCAGATATTCATGTTAGATCTACCTTATATTTTAAAAAGCCATATTGGGGGGGGGGTGCCTGGATGGCTCAGTGGGTTAAGTGTCTGCCTTTCAGCTCAGGTCATGATCCTGGGATCCTGGGATGGAGCCCTGCATTGGGCCCCCTACTCAGCAGGGAGTCTGCTTCTCATCCTCTGCCCTTTCCCTGGCTCCTGCTCTTTTTCTCTCTCTCTCTCAAATAAAAAAATGAAATCTTGGGGCGCCTGGGTGGCTCAGTCAGTTAAGCGTCTGCCTTCGGCTCAGGTCATGATCCCAGGGTCCTGGGATTGAGCCCCACATCAGGCTCCCTGCTCGTCAGGAAGTCTGCTTCTCCCGTTCCCACTCGCCTGTTGTGTTTCCTCTCTCGCTGTGTCTCTCTCTGTCAAATAAATTAAAAAATCTTAAAAAAATATATCTTTAAAAAGCCGTATTGGTCCATTCATTGTGTGAATGTCAAATGATGTATTTACTCTGTCTCTTATTTTGGACACTGGAGTTATTTTTGTTCCCTTCGTTCTAGAAACAATACTTCAGTGAATATCTTCACGTACATGAAAAACAGTATTTTTTTTTTCCCTATCTCTCTATTGCATACCTAACCAGCCTGTTCTGCAGCCAGCACAACGGGCCTAGGTGCCCTCATTCCTTATTCCTCACCGTGTTCCTCTCCCATGCCTTCCCCAGGAGACCGACAGCGGCTCCATGATCCCCAAAGGTTGTGGTCAGCGTCCTCCTGAAGTTAAGGTTGGGGTGGGGAGGTTTGGGGTACAATAAACTGATTTCCTTAGATGAGAAAAATTGCTTCGTTTCTAAGTGGTTCCCGGCTCTTCATACACATTTCATCAAAGCCCCCCTCCACCGCCCCCAGCCCTGAGGGGTTAGCGTCCTTTAGCCTGAAACACTATGAGGCTTCGGTTCACACAGAATTTTAGAGACCTCAACAGGGGTCCAACCTTGGGTTATCCCAGCAGGCCTTGGGAAATCTTTATTGACGAGTAGAGCCGGGTGTGAGTACATCAACAAACACGTGTGAACCGATTTTTCTCCTTTCAAAGTTTTAAACATTTCCACCGCAGGTGTCAACGAGCTCATTGTTTTGTTAATGAAAAAAGTCAACATTCATTTGCATCACTGAGGGCCTCTCCTCCTCATTCACAGTGGGGCTCCGGAGGGCAGGAGCCCTTATTAGGGAAAGAGTTAGAGACCGCAGGACCTAGTCTGTCATCTGACCTCAGCACCTAACACAGGCGACACCTCGATCCATACATATTATCATGCAGAACCTTTCCAGAATCATTACCCTAATAGCAGCTATTTCCTGGACAGCTGCCGTGCTCCAAGCACTATGGGAGGCCTTTTCTTTTCCAGCAGCTTTGAATCCTTGAAGTCCTGTGAGGTCTGAGGCCTTGTCCCTCTTTTTTTTTTTTTTCCTTGTCCCTTTTTGATAGGTTGTGGTTAACTCTCGGACTCAGAGAGCTAACTAGCCTAAAGTCACGAAGCGAAAAGGCTGCAAAGCACGGATTCAAACTCCTATTTTGTACGACCCTAAACTCTGCCCATCTTGAATTTTTCACCAAGTCTGAAAGCCCTTTACATCTTTGTGCCTCGCTGTACTTACGTACAAAATGGGCGTAGTCGTACCAGCCTTGCCTGTCTCTCTGTATAATTGGGAGAATAATTACACTCTTTTTATTCAATAGGCAACCCAAGTAGTCAGTGCTAAAGGCAGACTAATATTCACAGTAATTCTAACTACTTTTATTTATTTATTTTTTTTAAAGATTTTATTTATTTACTTGACAGAGATCACAAGTAGGCAGAGAAGCAGGCAGAGAGAGAGGAGGAAGCAGGCTCCCTGCCGAGCAGAGAGCCAGATGCGGGGCTCGATCCCAAGACCCTGGGATCATGACCTGAGCTGAAGGCAGAGGCTTAACGGCTGAGCCACCCAGGCGCCCCAATTCTAACTACTTTTTAGAACTCACGACAGTTCCACGGAGACAGGCTTATATTGTTATTCCCATTTTGCAGATGGGGAGACTAAGGTTCAGGAAGGTGAAGTCCTTTGCTCAAGAGTCATTGCGGACTCCAGACTTGATGGGTCCTGGAGAAAGGGTGGGAGGGTGTGAAAGAAGGCAAGAGAGGACTCCCTCCAAGACCGAGGAGGAATTCTGGGAGTTGGGAGGAATTGGGAAAATACCTCAGTCTTACCCACCACCGCCCACAACAAAATGCCAAGCATGTAGAAAGTGCCCCACAGTTGCTTGTCACAGTCTTCCCTTTGATCAGTAGCCAGCGACAGCCACACATGGCCTCTGGCTGGTCCCCCAGTCCACCCAGCACATTTCCACCTCAGCCACTGGGCACTGCTGCTCCCTCTGCCAGGGGGAGCATTCCTCTCCCCAATTCTTGATTTTTGTATTTTTTTATTCTTCTTGTGATATTTAAAATGTGTTTGCATAAGAGTTACACATAAACATGTTTTTTAAAGATTTTATTTATTTATGTTATATATTGAGAGAGCACAAGTAGGGGAGCAGCAGGCAGAGGGAGAAGGAGAAGCAGGCTTCCTGCTGAGCAAGAAACCCGATGCAGTGCTCAAGCCCAGTATCCTGAGATCATGACCCAATAGGAAGGCAGACGCCTAACTGACTGAGCCACCCAGTCACCCCAACAGATGTTTCTTTTTTCTTTTTTCTTTTTTAAAGATTTATCCATTTATTTGATAGAGATCACAAGTAGACAGAGCAGCAGGCAGAGAAAGAGGGAGAAGCAGGCTCTCCGCCAAGCAGAGAACCCGACACTGGGCCTGATCCCAGGACCCTGAGATCATGACCTGAGCCGAAGGCAAAGGCTCAAACCACTGAGCCACCCAGGCACCCCCCTCGCCTTCATTTTTGAAAACTTAACAATCCATCACAGAGAGCCTCTGTCTCCCACATCTGCAAAGGCAGACACAACCCGTTCTTTTTGACATTTCCATGTTTACCCACTGATGATCCTACAAGTGTATTTAACAGATCCTTGTGGATAGATATTTGGGTTGTTTCCAGTCTTTGTGCTATGATGAACAGTGTTTCTGGGAACATCCTTTATTGTTATTATTGTTATTGAATTAAAATTCTTGTACCATAAATTCCAACCCTTTAAAGTATACAATCCAGGCATTTTTGGTATATTCACAAAGTTGTAGAGCTATTATTACCACCTACCTAATTCTGGGGAACATTCTTGAACATGCATATTTATGGCTTTGTACAAAGGGGTCAACAGGAGGGAGTTCTAGGGTGTGGGTGCTGGGCTTTGGGGAGATGATTCCTTCCAATGGGAAAAAAAAAGTAGGCTTATTTGTCATCCATGAGCAAAATCTCTGGGATTCGGGGCTTGGGATCACCACATTAGCCCTGCCAAACTGAGCCCATGGCCGTGGCTGTGACTGCCCAGTCCATCAAAGAAAATCAGGTGCATCTGAAATTTCATACATTGGATTTGCTTAAAGCAGGCCAGGCTCCTAAACATTCCAGTTGAACAGGCTGATGATGGGAAATGCTCCCAGTGGCATGTGTACTGTAATGTCTCAATTCCTAGACCGTGCTGTTGTTCAGTCCTTTATTTTTTTTAAAGATTTTATTTATTTATTTGAGAGAGAGAGAGAGAATGTGTGTGTGTGTGTGTGTGCGTGCGCGCACGCGAAGAGGCAGAGATAGGGAGAAGCGGACTCCTCACTGAGCAGAGAGCCTGATGCGGCACTCGATCCCAGAACCCTGAGATCATGACCTGAGCCAAACGCAGACACTTAACCGACTAAGCCACCCAAGCACCCTGTATGGTCCTTTAAAAAGCTAAATTGAATAATGTCAGTCCTCTGCTCCAAAACTCTCCAAAAAATTTTTTTTATACAGGTACAGCCGAAATAAACTTTGGAATGGCTAGCTAGCACCTCACTCAGAGAAGCAGCCAAAGCCCTTACAAAGGCCTCCGAGGCCCAGTGTGATCTGGTCTCCACTTACCTCTCGAATCTCACCTCCCACCCGCTCTGCCTTTCGCTCACTCTGCTCCGGCCACCTTGGCCCTCTGGCTGATCCCCCAGCTCACCCAGCACACTCCTATCTCAGGGCCTCTCTGCCGAAAGCATGCCTCTCCCAGATGATCGCATGTTTCCTTTTCTCACTGTATTCCCATCTCCGCTCCCTTGGCAACCCTCAGAGAAACCCTCTTGAACCCATCTACATAAAATAGCACCCCAGAACTTTCTAGCCCAAACCCTACTTTTCCCCCCAACAGGTATTTCCAACCCACATGTATTTGTCCCTTTACTCTCTGTCTACCCCCTCTAGAATTTTAATCTCCCAGAGCAGAATTACCTTTGCCCTCTCTGCTCACTGTCACATTGCTAAAACAGAGTCTGATATACAGTAGGTAAACAAATATTTGGTAATGGAAGAAATGAATGAGTAGCTTTCACTGAGGCACAAAACAAAGGTGATTTAAAAACAAACAAACAAACAAACAAAAAAAGCCAAAGAGGGTGCCTGGGTTGCTCAGTCAGTTAAGCGTCCGCCTTCGGCTCAGGTCATGATCACAGGGTTCCGGGATTGAGCTCCACATAGGGCTCCCTACTCAGCGGGGAACCTGCTTCTCCCCTGTGTGTTCGTGCTTTCTTTCTCTCCTCTCTCTTTCTGAAATAAATAAATAAATCTTGGGGCGCCTGGGTGGCTCAGTGGTTAAAGCCTCTGCTTTCGGCTCAGGTCATGGTCCCAGGGTCCTGGGATTGAGCCCTGCGTCGCATCGGACTCTCTGCTCAGCAGGAAGCCTGCTTCTCTCTCTCTCTCTGCCTGCCTCTCTCTGTCTGTCAAATAAATAAAATCTTATAAATAAATAAATAAATAAATCTTAAAAAAAAAAAAAAAGAAACGAAGAGCAGGGGGAGAGGGGAATGAGCAGATGTTTGAAAAGGGAATTCACGGAAAACAAAGACACAAAGGACTTGTAAATGTCCAGCAAGATGCTCAGCTTCACTCAAATTTAAAAGAAACGCAGATTCAAACTTCTGTGAGTCACCATCTTTCACCTATGGGATTGGCAAAAATCAAAGGCTTGTTAGCTCTCCGTGTTAGCAGGGGTGTGGGGAAACAGGTCTTCTCTTACGATGTTGGTGAGAGTGAAAATTGGCAGTTGGTACAAGGTTTGGGCAGGACAATGTAGCAGCATCTATATGTTGAAAGCATGTACTCTTCGACTCAGCAATTCTCTGCCTAGACATTTATCCTGCAGATGTATTTGCTCACGTATACAAAGAGGTGGGTAATCACTGCAGCACTCCTTGTTCTAGAAAGACTGGAAAGAACATAAATGTCCACTAATGGAGATTGGTTAAACCTGCAAGAGATAGTTACTTGAGAAAAACAGCATACAGAACAGTATGTACTATATATGTAAACACTTGTTTGAAAGAAGAAAAAAAGAATTGTTCTGGAGAAACAAACAAGAAATTAACACGGTATCTCTGGAAAGCTGAAATGAAGCAACAGGAATGATCAGGGGAAGGAAGGAAACTTTTTACTCTACCTTCTTTTAAAATTTTTTTAAAAATACAAATAAAATATTTTAAAAAGTAAAAAATAAATATATTCTTAAAAATAATTTTTCTTTAAGTCATCTCAAACCCATGCCCCCAAGATCAAGAGTCACATGGTCTACCAAATGAGCCAGCCGGCCCCTCCTCTTCTACTTTCTTTTATAAGCTACACAATTTTTATGTTAATTCACTGGCAGTTTTTAATTTTTAAGAACAGATAATACATGCACATGAGACAAAAACTGAAAGATACAAAAGGATAAACATTAAAAAAAATCAGCTTCTGCTTAAAAAAAAAAACCCATAATGAAAGGGACACAGGAGTCAACTGAAAACTGGGGAGTGATAAATAAAATAGTACTGACGTATAACATAAGTAGAAAAGAAATATCCATGAATCCATCATAATATAAATAAATTACTGAATGAATAAGTAAAGGGAGAGGAGACAAATTTCCCATACAGAATTCCAAGTAACGTAGGTAGATACTCCATCCTCAAAGAGGTGGAGCATAATTTCCCAACTCCCACAGTCTGGGCTGCGGAGGGACTTCCTTCTGAAGAGTAGAATAGGCAAAGAAGAGGGGAAAAACTAATTTGGCAGCGGAAACTGACAAGTGCTGTCTCAGCCACAACAATGGATAGATGGTCTAGAAGGGGTGTACCACTGATTCGTTGTAATAAAAACAGCACTTCGCCTCTGCTTCCTCCCCAGACCCAAACCTTTGGTCTCATCCTAAGAAAAACAACATACGAATCCCAAATAAGGGTCATTTTCTAAAATACCTGACCAATACTCCTCAAAACTCAAGATCATCAAAAACAAGGAGAGTTTCGATAAGTCACGGTCCAAAGGAGCCTAACGAGACATGATGATTGAACATAAGGTGGTGTCCTTGTGGGATCCTGGAATAGGCAAAGGACATTAGGTAAAACTAAGGAAGTCTGGATGCACCTGCGTGGTGCAGTCCATTAAGCATCTAACTCTTGGTTTTTGGCTCTGGTCGTGATCTCTTCTTGAAGCGTCAAATCAGAAAGGTATTACCAAGGTGCATCTGGGTGGCTCAGTCGGTTAAGTGTCTGCCTTAAATAAAATCTTTTTTTTTTTTTTTAAGGCATCACTGATAACGACAGCAACCATTGTTCGAGCACTTACTCTGTGCTAGACACTGTTCTAAGAAGCCTGTGCTAATTAACTTAGCAAATTCTTATAGTAATACGAGGACAACTATTACAAAACTCCATCTGGGGTGCCTGGATGGCTCAGTTGGTTAAGAGTCTGTCTGCCTTCAGCTTAGGTCATGGTCCTAGGTTCCTGGGGTCGAGACCCCTGTCTGGCTGACTGCTCAGGGGGGATCCTGCTTCTCCTTCTAATCTGCCCGTGCCCTGCCCCCCAGAGTTGTGCACATGTGCTCTCTCAAATAAATAATCTTTAAAAAAAAGATTTTTATGTATTTATTTGAAATATATAGAGAGAGCACAGGCACGGGGAGCAGCACGCAGAGGGGAGGGAGATTTTAAGAATAAAAAAAGAGATTTATTTATTTAAGAGAGATAGCATGCACGAGCAGGGAGGAGGGACAGAGGGACAGAGGGAGAGGGAGAAGCAGAATCCCCACTAAGAAGGGAGCCAAATGCAGGGCTCAATCCCAGGAATCCGGGATCATGACCTGAGCCGGAGGCAGATGCTTAACCGACTGAGCTGCCCAGGCGCCACAAATAAATAAAATCTTAAAAAAAAATAGCGCAACCACGTTGAAAACTAGTTTGGGGGCTCCCCAAAATGCTAAACATAAGAGTTACCATACAACATGACAATCCCAATCCAAGGTATATACCTAAGAGAATTAAGAACAAAAATTAGAATTAAAGAATTAAAAACAAAAACTCGTTCCTGGATATTCACAGTGGCCATAACGGTTAAAAGAAAGAACTGGGGTACCTGGGTGGCTCAGTCAGTCAAGCGTCTCGGTTTTGGCTCAGGTCATAATCTCAGGGTCCTGGGTCCCAGCCCCCACCCCCACCCCCACCCCTGAGTCTGCTTGCCCCCCTCCCTCCGCTCCTCCCCCATCTCATACACTCTCTCTCCCCTTCTCTCAAAATAAATAAATAAATACTTTTTTTTTTTTTTTTTTAAAGAAAACAACTTAAACGTCCACCAGCTGAAGAACAGGTAAACACCATGTGGTATATCCATATAATAGAGTATTGTTTGGCAATAAAAAGGAATGCAGGACTGATACGAGCTCCAACACAGATGCACCTTGAACACTTATCCTGCTAAATGAAAGAAGCCAGTCATCAAAGACTGGGTGAATTATATGGTATGTGAATTATATCTCAATGAAGTTGTTTAAAAACCCTCCATTTGCTAGATGGGGTTCTGCCCGATCTATGAATCATTTAATAGAGCCAATTAGATATTCAAATTTAAAACTCTCCTCCATTCTACATTGACCATGGCCCAGAAATAAGCACATTGCTCAAGATTACATAGCTACACTTCTGAGTTCATTCAAAACAAACAAAAACGCATTTCCAAATAGCAGCCTCGTGATGCTGCAATGATTTTGGTTCTGTTTCACTTTTCTCTGGCATTCAGTCCTTCTGGAGTCCTTTTCACCTCTGCCTGAGGAGCTCCTGAGTTCAGATCAGATCACGCAGAGACGGGTCAATGGAGCGTAGTGATTCTGAGGACAGGCCCCAAGAAGGCAGCCCTGGGGATTCCTGCCCTTCACCCTCCTTTTCTTCTGGAAGCCTGTTCTGTTGCTCCTCCCAGGACCTGCGGGTAAACTCCAGGAGAGCTGGGATTTTTGGTTTTGTTTACCTCTGTATCCCCAGCCACGAGTTTGGTGGCTGGGACGATCAAGAGAACAGTGGTAGAAAGAATAAAAGGCAGTTCAGACCATGAATCAAGCGAGGTAAGATGGCGCCTTCTGACTTAGGCGCTGCTAACAGAGATGGAAATGGGTCGGGCTTGGGAACACAGCATCAGATCTAGGAGATGACTGGGTATCTAAGTTACTTTTGGGGGGATCTAGGAGAGGTTGGATACATGTATCTAGGAAGTATTCTGAGAGTTCCACACCCAAATGTGTATGGGAAACACGGAAGTACCTCAATAGTTACAATGGCTCCTTCCTAAACAAGAATGGAGGAGGCAGTGGCAATCTGGAGAGATCGTGTCTCATCTCAAGTGGCAGCCATAGAGAAAGCAGGTGTAGTGTGAAAGGATTTTTAGATTTCTTGAAAGAAGCTGAATGGAAGGACTGCCGTGTCCTTCTAGTCAACCATTTCTGATTTCTCTTGGAACAGTCCAGGCTTGAGCTGTCCCTAGAGGCCTTGGGCATGTGCAGTGGTGGCAGAGAATGTTGGCTGCCATCTTTCCTTAGGTGATGGGTACAGCGGAACAAGACAATTCTGGGTGGCTTGGGTGGGAGCCAGCCTCTCTAGCTCCGTTTAGTCACTTGGGTTTTTAATGATCATGTCAAAAAATTATGTTAAGTGTCAAAAGGTAGCTGCGAAATTGGACATCTCACGGGATCCCATTTTTTGGCACAGTATTTGAAGCATACAGCTAGAAAAATAACTGGAAGAAGATACTCCTGACAACTAGTAGTGGTCAGCTCTGAGGGGTAAGATTATAAGGCATTTTCCCTTTGTAGTATGTATTTATGTTCATTTTATAGTGACCATATACAAAAGGAAAACCAATAGTTTCTAAAAAAAAATTGTGTAGGGGCGCCTGGGTGGCTCACTGCGTTAAAGCCTCTGCCTTTGGCTCAGGTCATAATCTCGGGGTCCTGAGATCGAGCCCCGCATCGGGCTCTCTGCTCAGCGGGGAGCCTGCTTCCTCCTCTCTCTCTGCCTGCCGCTCTGCCTACTTGTAATCTCTGTCAAATATATAAATAAAATCTTAAAAAAAAACTGTGTATCTTTTCTAACAGAACTACGCACGTACATATGTGCAGGTAAACACACAGAAACGGGCCTGAAGAGCACAGACCAAATGACTGAAGGGTTACCTCAGGAAAGGAACCGGGCTGAGCACGGGTTGGCAGGTAAATGGGAAATTCAGTTTTGCTATCCTTCTGTCTTGTTTGAATCTTGTAGAATAGGTACTCCTGGGTTGCAGAAAACATGAAAAGCTTCAATGCCCAACGCTCCAATCCATCCATCCACAAGCAAAAGGATAGCTCTCCCAGGTGGGAGGGAGGGGGAACCTTCACCAGGACACGGATAGTGTTGTTCGCTCTCATCCCTCCCTGACCCAATCCTCCCCCTCCACTCCGCGCCCCCACCAGATGACCCCCACACAAAGAGCAGCCAAGGGGCCTCATTGTAACACTCATTTTTATATAAATATCCGCAAGTCATGTTACAGAATAAGCCCCACCGGGGAAAAAAGTCAACGTTATGTTTTTGTTAAACGGACCCCTGCCTTCTAGGTTGGGCCCCAGCCTGGGGGCGCCTGCTGCTTTGGGAAGGCTGGGACTGCCCCCGAGAGGCTGCTGCAGAAGCTGCCTGTGTGGCCCACCCCCGGGCCGACCCCCTTCTTTGGTGTGTGGTACGTGGTGACCTTCTCTGCCCACCCCCACCCCCAGCCTAGGGTAGGGTTCTGGGGAACAGGGTTCTGGAGGGCAGGGCCCAGGAGTCCTGGGGGCACTTGGAAATGGAGTTGGGGGATTGAGCCACTAAGAGGTGGAGTCTGAAGCTTAGAGATTGAGCCTTTTGGGGTGGCACACAGAGGTTAACAGGAACAAGTTGCGGGGGGGGGGAGACCTGGGCTGTCAGCCAAGCAGGAAGCATTTGCCCTTCTTTCCAGCCTAGGTACCCAGGTCCCTTCCCCTGCTGCTCTGTCTCCTGCTGACTCCATGTTCCCAGGGATAAGCCCTGGGTTCCTGCCTGTCCCCTCCCAGCTCTTCCCTCTACAACCCCCCCTCCCCCCCACAGAGAGGCCAGAGGCTAGGAACACAGCACCAGTCTGAGGATTTAATTAACCAGGAAGGGGGATTATTGGGAGGGGCACCCCTGTAAAAATGTACAAAAGGTCTGGGGGGCTATGTGGAAGGGGAGATAAATATGTACATGGAACCCCCCTTCCATCAGCCCCTCCTCCCCCAGCCCTGAGAGGGCATGAGGACTTGGGTGGTAGGTGAAGGGGAGGCGGGGGCACTTTGGCCTCTGGCTTACTGAGCCCTTGGGGAGGCAGGCCAAGGGCCTAGGGGCCCTCAGGGGGAGCGATGGTGTACCTCAGGAGGTCATGAGCTATGACCTCTGACATGACCCCCACTCTCACCTCTCATATACACACACACAGACACATATACACACTCTCACACACTCACACACACCCCTCTCTCTAGAGGTTTGTGACCTCTGCCCTCCCAGTGACCCCAAGGTCCATCTGATGCTTGATCTTGCGGGGGCTGGGGCTTCAGCTCCCAGGTTCAGTGACCTCAGAGGTGGCTGGTGAGGTCATGACCTTTGCCCTCCAGCCCTGGCTTCAAACCTCAGCTCTAGGACCTTGTCATTAGGAAAGGGGGATGGAGCTGTGCCCCCGCCCCTCCCCTCCCCTCACCTGTCAGCCCGGGCTGGGCCAGGGGCCCTAGGTGGGGAACTGGGCCGGGGTGCGGGCACGAGCGGAGGTGGTGCCCCCAAAAGGGCTCCTGGAGGGGTCTTGCTGAGAAGGTGAGGGGTCCCCGGGGCCGCGGCGGGTGGCGGTGGTGGCGCCAGGCGGCTGTAAAGCAGGGGATGGGCAGGCTCCAGACCGTAGAGGCGGGCGGCGGCCACAGCCCCAGGGCCAGTCAGCTCCTCACCAGCCTCGTAGAAGCGGGGTGGCCTGGCCAGGCGAGGGGGCCCTGCCAACCAGGTCGGCTCCAGGAAGCCAGTGCAGCGCTCTGGGGGGCTAGGGCCCAGAAAGGGGGGTGGTCGGGGCCTCTCAAACAGCAGGTGAAGGCCCTGAGGCCCGGTGGTGGCGGCAGCGGCAGCGGCAGCAGCAGCGGCAGCAGCGGCAGCGGCGGCGGCAGCGGCGGCGGCGGCCTCCTCCTTCCGCTCCTCCTTTACCCGCACGGATTCCTTGGCCGGCCTGGCCCCTTCCTCGCCGGCCCGGGCCTTGGGAGTGGCAGGAGAAACTCGGAGCTGGGGCCGCGAGAAGGGGAGGTCCCTGGGGAGAGAAGGCAGGGCCTGCAGCGGTCCGAGCAGCAGGCCGCTGGTGGCACCGAGGGTGGGCAGCGCGGGTGGCGGGGAGGCACACCTGTCTTTCTCCTCCTTGGTGAGAGAGGGCTCCCTCCGCTCCACAGGCCGCTCCTTGTCTGAGCCTGGCGTCCGGGCGGCCTCAGGGGGCCGGACCCAGGCAGGAAAGGCCAGAGGACTGCGGTGCAGGCGGCCCCATGGGTCTGGCGGGGAGGCGAAGGCTGGTGGGGCCCCTGGGCTTTCTTTCTGGGCAAAGACGGCGCCGGAGTCTAGACAGAGGGTGAAGCAGAGGGTGACAGGAGCCACGAGGAGGAGGAGGAGGAGGCCCCATCGGGGACCCCCCCCACCCCTGGCAACCAGCCCACTGCCAGAGCCACCCACCCACCCTGCCCAGCACTCACTGAATGTAGGGCTGCCCAGGCCTCCAAAGGCCCCGTTGGAGAGGGCAGCCAAGGAGGCGAAGCTTGTGGGACGCCCAAAGGGATCTGCAGGAGGAAAGGGCAATGGTCAGGGCACTGGGCAGCCAGGGCTGCGCAGGCGCCAAGACTGGCAGGGAAGGTGCGGCTCAGCAATCAGGCCCTGGAGCCCTCAGCTGTTCCGACTTGGTTTTAACAACAGGGTGCTGCTGTTCCTTGGGCCTCGCAAGATGCTGAGCTTTGACATGCATCGTGGTGTTTAACCTCACAAACGACAAGCCCCACGAGAGGCAGACAGGACCACTCCCACTTCAAGATGACGAAACAGGCTCAGAGAGGTGAAGTGACTTGCCAACGGTCAGTCATCTAGCCAGTAAGTGGTACACCGCCCCCCCCCCCCCCCGCCGGCCTCTCTGACTCCAGAGATCAGGCTCTAACCCGATAATCCCCCATACCGGCCACCCAGACCAGCTCTACAGTAAACCGTTTGCCTGGAGATCTCTGCCAGCTTCCTCCCACCTGACATGCAGGGCCCTTCCCGACCCGACCCTAATCTCATGCATATAGCCAGTCAGAACAACTAACCTATTCCACTACGGGAACACCTCACACCTTTCTTTTCCATGAACACGTTCCCCTGTGCCATCAAGCTCAATGCCCTCTCTACCCAGACCCAGCTGAAATCTCCCCGCAAAGCCCGCCGAAACTGCTAGGAGCCGGAGCCAGTGCCGCTGCTCTGCCTGGGCCCGCACAGCCCTCCTCCAGCCTCCTCTCCCAGGTGGCACACTACCTCTACCACTGGCTATTTCAGAGACCGCATCTGAGCTGGCAGAGCCTGGCAGTCACTCTGCCCTGCCCTAGCCCACTGCATAGAGATGAGGTCAAGGCTCAGAGGGGTTAGAGTAACTCGTCCAAGGTCACAAACCAAGTGGCACCAGGCCTATCCCCATTCCAGCTGCCTCTCAGGTCTAACTTCCATCCCCAGCTTGAGAACGCCTCAAAGTTAGGGACTGGGCTGGGGTTGCCCAACATGCCCTTGGCTCTTACCAATGTGGGTGCTGGGGCTCAGGAAGGGTCCGTGGGCCCCGGGAGCTGCCGTGAAAGGGTTGGCTGCAGCGTGGACGGCACCTGGGGCAGAGAGGTGGGAGATTCTGGTGAGGCTGAGTGGGCGCAAGGTGGGCCTCGGGCTATAGAAAGGGAACCTCCGGCCCCAAGAGGGCTGGCCAGACTCACCAGTCGCAGTGAAGAGGGAGGCGGCCGGGTGGGAGAGCTCCTGCCCAGGGGGCAGGGCCCCATAGGGCCCCGGAAGGCAGGGCAGGAGGTCGTTCCGAAAGTCAAGCTTGTGGGAGTCGCCCTGCGTGGGACAGGGAGAGGGGTGGTGAGTGAGGAGCCGGGTGAGATGCTGCTCTTGCTCTTCCACCCCTAAGGCCCCCCCCAAGGGCTGGCTGGCGCCAAGATGGGGCTTGGGTGCCTAACTTCTGCCTCTTTCAGAGCCCTCTCGGGCCACCCCCCCCTCCTCAGTCGGAGAAGCTAGTGCTAACTGTGAAAATGCTCAGGCAGCGACTGGGGACAGGAGGGGACGTTTCTGGCCAAGATGCGGCCAAGCTCTGCCAAAGGCAGATGCCCAGGGCTCAGGCCAGCCCACTCGCCCCACAGCCCTCCAGCCCCAGTACCTTCATCTTTTCCTGGTGTCTCAGGATCATGTAAGCCACGCGCACGTGCATGGCACACCACTTCCCTGGTTTCTGCCGCCCCAGAAAGATAACCAGAGGGAAAGGGAAGGAAAGAATGTTCACTCATCACCCACTCCAGGCCTGGTCCTCGGCCCAGCCTTTCCACACAACATCCCCACTCGTCACCCCTACAACTGAGGGATGACTAGGTTCGCTTCATGGCCTAGGAAACTGAGGCTCAGAGAGATAAACTGTCTTGCCCAAGGTCCCACAGCCGGTTACGTCGGAACCCAGGTCTGTGGCATATACGCCTTTTGCCCTTTCTGCTGTTCCAAATCTGGCTGCCTCCACGTCTTGGGCTTCTCACTCATTCCCAAGCAAGACCCGCCCTCAGCCAAATGCCCTGACACCAGCCCCCAGCCTCATGCAGCCTGAGGTCCTCACCAAACTCACCCTCAAAGGTGGCCGGAAATGGTCGGGGATCTGGGGATGGCAAAGCAGAGGTTGGCGGCGATTCAGACCTGTTTACTGTCCTGGGCACCTCGTCTCCACAGTCCCAAATCCCCACCCAAACACTGGAGACCTTGTGTGGCTCCCTCACGCTTTTCCTGCTCCTATGAAGACTCCTTTCCCCATCTCCTGCACTGGGCATCTCCCTTCCAGCACTAAGTTCCTGAACCGGGCCCCAAGGACGTGCCCTGCTTGGAAGACTAGGGACTGACTGGGTTAGTGGGCAGGCAAGACAAGTTTCTCAACCAGACAAGTCATTCTATCAACAGCTTTATGTCATGAGATTCTGTGTAAGATTTCTTTAGAAAAAAACCTTTACTGCTGCTAGAAAACACAATAAGATATCTGGTCTAGTCTCCCCTCTCGGAAACATATCCTGTGCTTTTCCCGATGTTCCCAGAGCCATGGGCTCGAAGGCTGCTCCCCGTGCCACTTCACAAAGGGGCAGCTTATCTTTTCATTGTTTTATGGACAGGACTTCCTGGTATGATGTCATTTAAAAAAAAAAAAAAAGAATTCCGTAATTTAAAAAATTTGAAAACTCCTACAAAAACCACTGTCCTAGTGATCTTATTTCTAGGGCAACTTCATGAAATTCCTATTCCTCATGCCTGGGAAACTTTGTCATTTACAGAAATTTCCTCTCGTCAGATTCTCAGGGATAGTCCCGATCGTACAGTAAAGGGAAGGATCAGGGGTTCACTCTCAATCAACTCTGCTCTCCCTCAACATATACTCTAGTTCCCCAAGGACCTGCCTTGGCCCCCCCTCACCTGTGTCCCCTTTTGGGGAAGCCCGCTCGGCACTGGCCCCAGTCGTGGTGGCAGCTCGGGGTTCGTGCTCTGGGAAAGGGGAGTGGAGGATCAGTCAGGAGAGCTGGCACCAGGCATAAAAGGGGTCCAGAACCAAGCTGGGGGCTAGGACAGGGAGGGAGCATAGCTCTGAAGAAAGCTGGGTCCACAATGGGAGGGCAGGAGAAAGGGCATGGCTCTGGGGAATGGAAGAAGGTATGTGGACCCCGGGGTTGGGGGCAGGGGGCACAGTGGTGTCTGGGTTTGCAGGGGTGGGAGGTGGTGGCGTTTGGATTGGGAGCTCACCTTGGGCTGGAAGGCCCCCTGCAGGGAGCCAAAGGAGACAGCCGGCGGGAGGCCCGGAGGTAGGCCGGGCACTGCGGGAGGGAAGGCCGTGTACGGCTGCGGAGAGAAGGGGACTGGTCCAAGCTGGGGTTGGAGGTGCGGCCCACGTCTGGTCTGCCCATCAGTCCTCAGGCCTCCACCCTAAAACCTCCCAGGGAGCTCTCCCAGGCTCAAGACTCTCGCTTTTGAAGCTGAAGACTGGACCCCGACAGTCAGGGCCACACACACGGATGCCTCTGTGCCCACACACCACACCACACACACACACACTCACATTATGCCGGAAAAGGCCTTCCATCTTTCCTGGGTATTTCTCAAACTAGGGAAGAGAAGGGAAGAGTAAGCTGCCAGCCAGGGACCCAGGACCTTCCCCTGGAAGCCACACCCTCCCTCCAAGTCTCTGGGCCTCATCAGCGGCCCAATGAGGAGCTCACCATGTGGGGGCCGTGGGGTGGCAGCAGGCCCGGGGGATAAGGGGTGAAGTGCTGGTGGGTGTGCTGGTGGGTGTGCTGGTGCTGGTGGTTGTGCTGGTGGAACTGGAAGGCCAGGGGCCGGGCCGAGCCCCCTGCCCCCACCACCTCGGGGCCACCCTGGGCATTCAGGTAGCGAGAGTTCAGGTCCTGGCCGATCAGGTCCTGCTCTGTGGGAGGGGAGGGGGAGAAGGCTTTAATGTCTGTCGCCACCAGGACAGCCTCCTCGGGCCCGGGTGACTGGCCTTCCCTCCTGGCCTTGAGCCACTCCCTCCTCAAGCCCTGATGTCTGCTGAGGTCCAGGTGCCCCAAAGCCGGCTGGGCCCAAGCCCGGGGCCATGGCCCCCCACCCCCCACCCCGGCCAGGACCCCAAACTCACCAGAAAGGGCGTTAGCGGCTGAGGCCCCAGGGTGCCCTGGCACCTGCAGCAGGGGTGGGGGTGGGGGCAGGGTGGGGCCAGGGGAGAACAAGGAGGGGTGGTGGGGTGGTGGGGGGGGCCGCAGCCCGGGGGGGGGAAAGCTGTGGGTGGACAAAGGCAGGGGCAGTGAGGGCGTCGGGGGCCGGTGGGTGAGCTGCGCGGACGAGGAGGAGGCAGATGAGGAGGAAGAGGACGAAGAGGATGATGAGGGGGGAGGCTGAGCCACGGGAGGGGCCGGGGCCTTGGGGGGCGGCCGTGAAGAGCTGGGGAGAGAAGTGGGGAGATGAGTGAGGGGTTGGGAGGTGCCAGCTCTGACGGGAGGGGGTCAGAAGCCTGGGCGAAACCTTGACCCTGGTTCTCCAACATGGAAGGTGGTAGAACCCGGCCCCCAGGACCCCCCACCCCCACCCGGGGAGCCCATCCTCAGACTGAGGTAACCCCCACACCCGGCAACCCCCTCTCTCTCCCTCTCTAGATCTCTTCCACACAGCTGCCTCGGACGTCTCCGGCCACGTGACTTGCCCTTTCCTGACTCAACCGCGGCACGAAACCCGTCACTCACTGTGACGCTTCCTTACAACAGGCCACCTGGGTTCCCACCCTAAGACAGTGGAAGCAGCACCTCGCTGGCCTGGCCTAGGAGTCAGGCGACCTGAATTCTAGGCCCGTCTTGCCATGAACACCCTGGGTGACCTTGAGCAAGTCACTGCCCCTCTCTGAGCCTTAGTTTTCTCAAGAACAAGAAAAGAGAACGGTAACGATGACAATAATAGAGACAGCACCGATAACAGAACGGTATCAGTGACTCTTACCCTTCAGTGAGCACTCACTGGAGGCCAAGTGCTGGCACCTGCTTTACATGCTAATCCAAATCTCCGCCATGTCACACCACCTTCCCAACGGCTGCCGCAGCCACGTACCCGCCTGCACCGTTTACTTTTTTTCACTTAACTCAGTTCCTTGCTTTTTAACTTAGCCTTGCCCGAGCAATACGTGTGACGTCAAAGAGTTGAGGTACTGATGTGTTTTTCTAAAGCCCGTTAACAGCTAAAATAAAAGTTGCCTCCGGAACAGCTGAAATTATCTCGCATACGGCTAACGATGCACGGGCACACTTTGGGAAACACTGCACGACCTCATCGTCGATCCTCACGACAGCTTTACCAGGAGAAAGGGACCATTACCAGTTCTTTTTGACCGAAATGGAAAATTGAGGCTCAGAGAGATGAAGTGACTTTTCGAAAATCACACAGCCACGACAAGCGGCAGAGCAAGAATTTGAACCAGGTCTGACTGACACCAAAGCCAGCACCCTTAATTAATCATGTCAGCATTTCCCAAAGTGTGTTCTGAAGAACACTATTCCTAGCAGATGTGCCTTACAAAAAGGCCTCAGCAGCGCATAAAGTTGGGAAACGGCACAGAGAGCACTTCCCTGAACAGAAATGTCCGGTGAAACGGTCCTGGGAAGCCCTGTAAGCGAATAATCACTTTACATTTGCTTCACCCAGCGTCTCTCAAGCTTTTCAGCCTCAGAATCCTTTTTTCAAGTCACATCCCATAGGCACCATCCCATGTCCCAGCCACAGAATGCAGGGGTTGGCGCCAAAGTGACCAGGTCCTTCCAGACCAGACCAAACCCCTGGACCACTCACCTGCCAGTGCTGAGGTCCAGGCTGCTGCCATAGGGAGAAGTGCGGAGGCCGAAGGGCGAGACCCGAAGCTGCAGCTGGGGCTGGGGTTGGGGTGGCAGACTGGGGGCGGCCGGCAAGGGTGCAGGGGGTGAGACAGGAGGCCGAGGGGCCGGTGGAGGCGGTGGTTCCTTCGGGGGGAAAGGCACTAGCAGCGGGTCGGGCCCTGGGGGCTGTTCCTGGCTCCGCTCCAGGCCCGACACTTTAGGGACCACGGAGAGTTTTGCTTCACAGTTCCCATTGAAGGCGCCGTGGGGGCCCGAGGCTGCGAGGACAGGACAGCAGATGTATTCAGTTGCGGCCCATATTCCCCCAAATTCCCTCCCTTGTATCCAGCCCCAGCCCTTGAGACCAACCTTTGCTGGTTGAGACAGTAAAGGATGGGTCGAGGTCATCATCGGAGACCTGGGGAAGAAGGGCAGGGACAGGGTAAGGTTTGGGTCAGGCGAGGCCCTCACCCAGGAAAGCTAATAGCCCCCAGGGCCTGCTAGGAAGTGGCAGTGCTGCCAAGTCTATTCTATCTGCTTATGTGAAATCCAGCAAAGACTGTGGGTTCCGGGGGGCCTATGCTTGAAGAAAGGGGTGGGATAGCTAAGCCTCAGAATTTGATAGGCCAGGAGGACTGAGTTGAGGCGGCACTCGTGTAGCAGAGAAGTAGGCACATCAAAGCCAAAAATGTCAGTTGTCACTAACTGCTGGCCCATATGCCCACCTGACTTACAGATCTGTTTGGCCCACAAGTGTCAGCAAAAACCTTTGAAACTAATTGCTGATATTTACAAATTCAGGAATTCCTCGTACAAACTCAGACTTGCAGGTTCTCTTAAGAATTGGCTCCTATTCTTGCATGGCAGCAATTAGCTAGGACTAGACAGTGGTCACCTCTTTTAGACAGACAAGAACTCTGGTTCACCACAGTCCCTGTCCAGCCAACTTTTTAAACTAAAACAAGACACCCATCAAGGAATACAATTTTTAGTCAGTTATAGGGATAAAGTGAGAGCTACTAAAACACATCATTTCAAAACAAGCAAATCCGACCAAACAATAAACTGAAACAGAACTTTATAAGACGTCTTCCTACACTGATCACAAGGGTTTGGTGTCCTGGCTGCCATAACGGTGGTCCCTGCTCAGATTCTGTGAGAGCAGAACAACAGTGAGCAGGAATGAGCAGCTCAGCTCGACAGCCACTCTGAATTTCTGTGGAGAACCACTGGTATTCCAAAGGTTTAGGAAAAGATGGTACACCAAGGCATGGGCTTTCTATTCTTTAGAAACTGGCTCTAGTTACCAAAGAAAAAAGTCATTTACCCATTCAATCTGCCCGTATCCCCCTTCCCCCATCCAGTCATGGCTCAACCTAACTTACGTTCCCCACTCAAGGGGGAGACTCTCTCTCGCTGTTCGTGGCAGACCTCTGAGCTGCACTTCACTTTACAAATTACAACACTGCCCACCCAACAAGTTCTAGCCCTACTCACCCTCTCGTCCAGATCGCTTTCTGCATCACACTGGAGAAAAGGAAAGACAGAGGTGTCACAAGAGGGAAGAAGAGCAGGGCCCAAGGGACAGAGGGGACTTTCAGAGAGGAATTGAGAGGGGAGGGGCCGGTACAGGTGGAAAGCACTTACTATGTATCCAGCTTCCAGAGAATGACGGGAGGAGGCCTGAGAAAGACCAGAGTCCAGAGGTAAGGAAGGCTGACTGGCGAGGCCTTTGGATAAAGTCTAAACTCCCCAGCAAGGAACTCAAGGCCCCTCACGACACACTCTCATTCTCTCTAGCTGCTTCTCCTACTATGACCCACCCCTGTTCCCAATGCTCTCGCCATTTTCTGAATACAGTCTCACATCTCTGTGCTTTTGCTCAAAACAACTTTGCCCGTTTCTCCTCTTAGCAAACTTATGACTATCCTTCAAGGCCTGACTAAGACATCCTAGGGGGCTTTCCCTAACCACAACCCTCCTCCCATCCCCCAGGCAGAATGAGTGGCTTCCTCATGTGGGTTTCTGTAGCATCTCTCCCAGATCTCTGCCTTCTGTAGCTTCTCAGGTTTTGATCAAGGTATTTGCTCAGATTCTTTCTTTCTTGCTAGACTGCTATTGCCTGGAGAGATCTGAGACTGTTCCTAATTCATTTAGGATTCCACGAATCTTTTTGATACATCTTTGAAAAATCAACTTATTTCAAATAGGCCAAGTCAAAAGCAGAAAAGCCTGAGTGTGGACATGTCACTGTCAGACCTGGATTGAGGAGTGAGGGCTCAAATTTGTTCTGCCATCTCCTCTGCCATTAGAGAATAAAATCACTGTTTATGATGAGAAGCAACACTGCTAATGGAAAACAACTCTATGTGAAGGGCATTCTGTCCAGAGTTTTAAAGGACAAGGATCCATGACAAGCTCACCTCTTTCCTTCTCCGCTTATTGGGCCATTTTCGGGCCCGATCCCCAGAGGGCCGGCCAGGCTCCCGATCAGAGCTGTCCCCTGGCTCCCCAGTGGCCCCACTGGAACCCCCCCTCTTCCGCTTCCCAGAATGCTTCAGCCGATGTTCCAGTCGCTCTGGGGGCTGAAGAGATGCATCCTTCTGTGGAGGAGGAGGTGGGACTAAAGTAGATGGAAAAAGGAAAGCTCCCAACCTCTCTAGGGGTGACCAGGCTACCAAAGTGGCTCTCAGGCCGGGTAACCAGGCTGGTCCCTGGAGACTGACTCTACCTCCTCCCACCCCAGGGTGGGGCAGAGGTCTGGCCAGAGGAGCCGGTTGCTCTGGTTTGGGGTGCCAGCATTCCCCCCTCAACTCCACCCACTTCAGGCACCATACCCTCTCTCTGCCCCTCTAAAGCCCCCAGAGGTCCCCAGCTCCAACAGGCCCCACCTGCAAGGCCTCAAGGCTGGCGAAGCTGGCGATGGCGAAGCCATCGATCAAGTCCTCCTCCTCTTCTTCCTCCTCCTCAGGCTCCTCCTCGGCCTCCCCGTCGTCTGCGCCCCCCTCCTCCTCCTCCTCCTCTTCCTCCCCGCGGCTGCCCGAGCCGGCAGGCCGCTTCCGAGCTCGGGGTCGCGGGGGCCGAGGCCTGGGACGGGGCCGCCGTCGTCTCGGGCCTCCGGGCCGCTCTCCGGACGAAGCTGACGACCAAGGCCTGGCGGGCGGTGGCGGCGACGAGGAGGACGAGGAGCCGCGCGGGGCGGCCAACAGGGCCCGGGGCGCGTCGCCGCCGGGACCTCGGCGGCGCCGCTGCTCCCGGTCTCGGTCTCGGCGCGAGCAGCGCCGCCGCCGCCGCTCCCCCTCCGCGGCCCAGCCCGGGCCCGGAGCCGCGGCCGCTGCCGTCTCCATGGCGACCGCCCTCAGCGCCGCATCCGGAGGCGGCGGGGCCCGAAGCGGCCTGTCCGCAGGCCCGGGGTCGCAGGCGCGGCGCTGGCGGCTGCACAGGGACGGAAAGGCCACGGCTTCCCCTTTAAAGCAGAATCTATTGGCCCCGAGCTTGCCCCAAGGCCAAGGCCCGGGGAGCCGGCGCCGCCCCCGGGGCGACAAGCCCGAGGGCCCCCCCTGTGGGGCCGGCGGAGCCGAGACGGCGAAAACGGGGCGGCCGTCCCTTTAAGGCGAGGCCTCAAGTTGTCCAGCCCCTGACCCCTTTAAGACGACCCGATGGTGTCCAGCCGGCCTAGTGCGGTGGCCGCCCCCTGCCAGGGGTCGAGACAAGTCTCCCCGAGGAAGAGGAAGGGCCACCCCTTTAAAAGGGACCGAAAGCTCGCCCCGAAACGCAGACCTCCCCTTTAAAAGTGTCTCAAGTCCTCCGGCTAAAAGAGGCCACCCCTTTAAGGAGTCCAGGGTCCTCCAAAGAGCAGGCCGCCCCTTTAAGGGCTCAAGAGTTAAGTTTCTGGTCCTCCACAAGCGGCCACTTCCCCTTTAAGCTGAGTTTAAAGAACTTCTTGCGTGGGGGAGAAAAGGAGGAGAGAATCCCCACTCGCTCCAGCTCGCCCAACAGCACAGTTCTCAGTTTGTCAGCTTCTGTTCGATGGCTTCCCCTTTAAGGTTGCCGATGTAGTATGCCGAGTTCAGCGGCCACCCCTTTAAGGAGATTTAAAGGGGCCTCCTCCAGGCCTGTCTCTTCCAGCCTCCGCCTCCGGTCGCCATGAAAGGCTGGGGGGGGGCGGGGCCGCGGGGCCAGCCCTCCAAAGCCCCGGATGTGAGGCAACGGTGACGGGTAGAGCTTCTCTGTCTGCCGACATAAAAGTCTCTTCCTCCTTTCCTCCGTCTCTGCCTGACTTGCGCCGTAAGGGATCCGGAACGGCCGTTGGGAGGCGGGGGAGCTCCAGCGCACCCTCCTGTTGTCTCCCTTGGCGTCTTGGGCCTCTTCTCCGCCAGGACTTCCCTGCCCCTCCTCCCTCTTCCTCCTCAGCCTACGCCTCCTTCCTCTCTCGGCCTCCTCCCACTCTCCGCCCCCTTCCCCCCCTCACCCCTCTACAAGCTTAGTCGTTGATAGGTTGAGAAGTGTACGACAAGGCGAAGGGCGGAGTCAAGCTCCGGGGAGTGGGTAATATGTAACCGCCCTCAAATCTTGGATTGGGTATACGTCAGATTAGCTCCTCCCTCTATCAGGTCTTGTGACTCGACTGGTTAGAAGTAGGCGCTTGGGGCGGTCCCCCAGGTGACCCCGCCTCTTCCTGCTCTCTGTTCATTGGTCTGCCTTCAGACAGCGTCGAGACTAGGAGTCGTGATGTACTGCGCGAGTCCTAGGGGGCGGTTGGCCGCTTGGCGGCGGGCGGCCGCGGAAGGTTCCACTCTACTGCCGGATACGTCGTCTCTCTCTTTCCGCCGCTTGGCTTAGCCCACAGGCCGCCTGGCTTTTCGCGCACGCGCGTGGTGAGACTGTCGAGCGGCTGGCAGCTCTGCGGGATCCCCCGCGGTGTGGGGTGGCCCGAGCACGCGGCGTGCCTTGCGAGCGCCAGATGCGCTGGGAAGGAAACCGCGTCCCATTATCGCTCCCTTCAGTGTGAGAGTGTTGGCTTGTGGTGTCCGCGTGCTAATAAGGAAAGAAAAAAAAACCACCTTGCGTTCGAGTGTCCGCTGCTTTGCTCACATGTTAACTCATTTGGCAGTTAAGAATCTTTTCGGGAAGGTACCGTTCTTAGACCCATTTTACAGAGGGGGAGGGGAATTGATACACATTTAGTTTCCTACGCAGGTTTTGGATTCAAACCTAACTCCACAGTCTGTGCTCTTAGGCACTGCTCTATTATGCCTCTAAGTTTTGAAAGATGGAGAACGCCACTCCTGGCCTCTGGTTGCCTGGGTTACCGTTTCAAAGAGGACATCACATTACACACTCAACTTGTTTTCTTCCTTCCTTCCTTTTTTTTTAAAAGTAATCTCTACACCCAATGTGGGGCTCGAACCCATGACACCCTGAGATCAAGAACTGCATGCTCCACCAACTGAGCCAGCCAGGCGCCCCTCAACCTGCTTTCCTATGTGTAAATGTGAAAATTCCTTCTCACAGCACTATGTGCAAGTCAGGCACATACTATAGGTTGTTGTAGGTGCTCAATTACAGGTGATTACTTTTATCTCTTGAATCCAGAAGCAAGTTCACGCCTGCATGTTAGAAGGAATTCAGGGCCATCCTGATCAAGGCCTTCGTCCACTCTGGATCCCTTAGTCTCCTCCTTGATGTAAGTGAATTTAGAGAACCCTGATCAGAGTCCGGGGTCACAGTATCTTCCGGAGCTAGTTCCAAAGTATCCCTCCACACAGGAAAATTTTCAAATCAAAGAAATATCTCCTATGATCCTTCCCCCACTTCTTCCCTGTATCCAACCCTCATTGCCTTCCCTGGTACCCCCCCAACCATTTCCCAGTCTTTGGGGGCCAAAGTAGAAACATCAGCCAGTACCGTCAATCAATCTCAAACTCAGGGAGAGACATACAAAAGGATCAGAAACATATCGAAAACTTTACTAGAAATATAGAGAAAAATATATAACTGCCTCAGATGCTTCAGGACGGATGGACAAACAGATGGAGCTCCTAGGTCCGATGGGGCCGCTCCCTATCCACTTCTTCCTCTTCCAGGAGTGAGGCATCCAGCTCCTCTAGCCGCTGCTGCAGCAGAGGTCCCACATCTGGGCTGGGGGGTAGGCTGGGGGTGAGGGTCCTGCTACCTGCAGCCCGCACCCCACGAGATGGCCGCCGGGATCGAGGAAGGCTGCTGTCCCGAAATTCTACAGCCCGCCGAAGCTTCTTTGAGCTGGTGAAAATCAAAGTCCCATTGCGCTCCCGGGGTTCCTCAAAGATGGTCTCAAAGGTCCTGGACCAGGCAGGGAGGGGTGCTGGTTACCAGCATGGCCTGTGGCTCCAGCCTTCCCTCTATCACCCCCAAGCCTTCAAAATGTCTCACCTCCTGGTTGTAGGCGACTGATAATTCTTGTTGGTATAAATTTCTTCTAAGCTGAACTCCTTCTTGTTCAACCTGGGAGCAAAGAGCAGAGGCCATTGAAAAACCCAGGGCCACTGTACCCTGGAAAAAGGATAAGCAAGGCCTGGTCTTTATTTCAGTTTCTGGGACACGCTAGGGCCAGGAGTGCTGCCTAAGGCAGACAGATGGTTCTACCATCTACAGATGGTGCAAACCATGTCCAGACCAAATGGACTCCTCCAAGCTGGACTGTGTTCCCTGAGAGGAGACAAAGCCACACTTCAGGGGATCTGAGCCTACACCTGTTTCACCAAGGCAGCTCCACGTACAATAAGCCACTCACCTGATTGGTCGAGGCAGCCCCATTGGTGTAAGGTTTAGCTGAGCACGGGCTGGTGTCCTGCGTATTCTGAATCGAGAAACCTTTCCCATGGTCTGCAAAAACAGGGCAGAGGATAAGGGTGCAGCATGGCCTCAGGCTCCCACTTGTCTCCTCCCCCCATCTGTACTCCTACCTTGGTCTCCGGGTCTGAAAGCACCTGGTCTTCTGAGGCTCTTGGCTCCTTCCCTTTGGTTGAACCCAACCTGCAGAGAAAGTGAAAGCTCATGGACAAATTTATAGCAATATCTCCATCTCCTGCCCACTGGATAATAGGGAAGGAGGCTGAGCCCAGACGGTGCCAGGGCTTTAAGAAGGGTTTATCGAAGGGCACCTGGCTGGCTCAGTCAGTTAAGTGTCTTACTCCGACTCAGGTCATGATCCCAGGGTCCTGGGATCAAGCTCCACATCAGGCTCTCTGTTCAGGGCAGAGTTTGCTTCTCCCTCTCCCTCTGCCCACCCCACCAACTTGTTCATGTACTCGCTCTCTCTCTCAAATAAATAAATAAAATCTTTAAAAAAAAAAAAAAAAAAGAAGGGTTTATCGAGAGCACTACCTGGGTTCTGCAGGTTCAGAGAAGGAGGAGGAAGATGCAGTGGACGAGCAAGTTGTGACAAGGGTAGGAGAGCCTCCTACTCCTCCAAGAGGGAAGACCTCTTTCCGGAGACAGGGCCGAGGGGGTGGTGGGGGTCGGGCCGTCTCTCCACCACCCACGGTGTGCCGCCGGGGCCGTGACCGGCTTGGGTGGTGGGGAGCAGGGGGCCAGCTGCAGGCATCTGGGCCAGGGGGTCCCAGATCAGGGCAGGAGTGGCTTCGGCCCAGAGAGGGCTTAGAGAGAGGTACTGGGGGGTTGTGGTCTTGGGCTCGCCACTGGCGGATAGGGGGCCGGGGGCTGACAGACGCAGTGTCCTCAGTAGCCCTGGACTGCTCGGCCTCTGAGATGGCAATCTTCAACTCCAACTTCATGGGGGGTGATGGGGGTGGGGGCCGTGGGACTTTGTTGGGTGTGAGGAAGATGTCAGCAAAGCTCTCCAGCTTGGAGCGGACGGAACGGAAGAGGGGGGCCAAGCCCCAGGGACTGAGGCGGGGGCGTAAAAGGCTGGACGGCGGTGGGATCGATGGGGGCTCCAGTACAGGATCCGGGGCTGAGGAGAAGGAGAGGCTCAGGTGGGCATTCCTCGGCTGCATGTGCCTAAGCTCTCCTTTGGTAGCCTCAGCCCCTCCCCCAACCACTAAGCTTTGCTCACAAAGGTATAAGCCCACGCCTAAAATAACAAGCCCTCAATTTAGGAGTTGAACGTCAGGCCTCTGAAGTCTATACCCCATCTTCACACACCAAACTCCCCTCAGGGAGAGAGATAAGCCTCTTCCCCTCACCCCCCACCTCTGCCCCGGATACTTTTAAGCTCAGCCAGGATTTTCCAGAGCCCTAAATCTCATCCCTCTGAGTCCTTACCTGGTGGTGGGGTCTCTGGAGGGTCCTCAAGCAGGGCAGATGGCTGGAATGGGGGATCCAGGTCCCTGGACGGAGGCATTGACTGGTGAACAATCGTCACGGGCTCGGCTCTGGGGTGAAGGGGGAAAGTAAAGGCTGAGGGAGCTTCCAGGTTCAGGTCCCACCCAAGCCAGCACCTCCCCAGTCCCTTAAGGCTTCTGAAGGTGCTACTGGACAAGCAAATTCTGATGCCCTTAGCTCTAGCTGCTGGGGTAACAACTGCTGCCTGGACATTTCGATAATCCCTGCCCCAGCCCTCTCACCTTCTCGTGGGGATGAGGAAGTTGGGAGTCTCATCAGCAAAACCCTGGATGTAAACAAAGGATGTTTTGGGGGAGGCAGGGAAGCCCCCTATGGCCTCTCTAGCTCCCCACATTCTGACCCTCTTCAAGCGTCCAGAAGCCTGCCAGGGTTCACACCAAAGACTTTTTCATATAGGTCTCTCCTCAGTGTCTTCCATATAGAATGCTGTTCTCCTTGCCCTGGGCAAAACCTATCCCAGCTGAACCCCTTACACCTTTACCCCCAAATTCTCATACCTCAGTTGAGGGTCTTGGGCTGGCAATGTCCTCTAGCATCACCACCAGAGTAGGCTGGGGGGCCCAGTCCACCTTTTGTGAAGGGCCCTCCTCTGGGCCAGGGGTTGTCCTTGATCGCCGCCTCAGGGTAGAAGAGGACCGGTGGATGCGGCTCAAGGGCTCTCGGCATAAGTGCAGTGGGTCGGGCGGCCTAGAGAGGAAACAGGAAGATCAGAGGGGCTCAGGTAGGCCCCTAGCCTACCCTCCATCCCGCCATGCTCACCTGGTCTGTGAGGGCCACGTAGCCTCTTGGGGTGGTGAGGCAGGCGGCTGGCTGTGGACAGAATCCCGCCGGTTGCTGCGGTGCCGTGGGGTGGGGGTCTTTTCTTGGGACACCAGGGGAACCTAATTGAGGAGGAAATGTCAAGGGCAAGGTGATGAAATGAGGTTGGAGTGGACAGGGCCTTTCTGAGCCTAACAGGGCCATATGCCACAGAAGTGACAGAGTCTATGGCTAGAATTCGCTTAAGAACCCAAAGAAGTGCATTTAAATGAATCAGTTTTGGGGCCAGAGAGTAGATGTCCCGAGCTGTAGTAATCTCACACAGGCTGTTTGGAGAAATGGAAAGGAGTGACCTTGGGTGAGTCACTGCCCTGTTTTTCTAACCTGTGCAATGGAGCCAAAGAAAGCCCTCAGCCTGCTTCCCAAGAATTGCCTAGACATTGGGCTGGGAAGAAAGCAAGGGTTTCTCATGCTTAAGAGCACTTGAAGAGATGTGGTTCCAGCCCAGCACGGTTTTTTGTGGGGAATGGGCACTAAAGACCCTGCACAGATCTAGGTTGGATTAAGTGAGAGCCAAGGAGATCTCTAGCATTAGGGAGGCTGCCTGGCAATGGGTGTGAAAATGAGGTATTTGGATCTCAATTATCCTCACTAGTGATCTGGTCTGACTTTGGTTCTGAAGAGGGGGCCTGAGGGAGAAAGGGGCCTCTCAGTTCAGGGAGCTCACCATGTGGGCAGCCATAATATCTTCCAGCACCACAGCCAAAACCCGCCGAGAGGCCTTTTCCAAAGGTGAAGGGGCCGCTAGAGACTGCAGTCTCGGCCGTTTGGGGCTCCTGGCTCCCCATAATGCTCGAGTCAGGGGCTGGCGGCACAGACGTGACCGGCCAGGTGAGCTGGAGGATGAGAGAAGCAGAGGACGGTCGCCTGAGCCTGTCGTTGGCTCTGTGGTTTCCCCGGTACGGCCGCCAGGGTCCCGTTTCCCGTGCTCAAGACAGGCGGGCGGGGTGCGCTCTCACCTGGAGTCCCCGGGCAAGTCCATTGGGGAAGCGGCGGCTCCGGGGAGTCCCTGGGGGATCCCAGGTCGCAGCCTGGGATGGGGGGAGCGGGGGAGCGGGGAGTGAGGGCCAGCCCCTCCCCTGGGGCTCCGCCCTTCATGGTCCGCCCGCGGCACCCGGTAGCCCAAGGGCCGAAGCCCTGGGGCGTGAAAGGGCGCCCCCGGCTGGCCGTCCGGAGCGGGTGTCTTCCCGCTGCCGTCGCCCGAGATCAGTGGATCCACCCGCGTCCTGACTGGCACTTGCTGGGAGAACCTGGCTTGCAGCGGCGCCAGTTCTCCCACGGCCCGAGCTTCTGGGGCCTTTGTCCCTGCAGAATCCGCCCTGAGATCTCCCGGGATCAGCTGGGATCCCGGTCCTGGGAGTCTCACTTTCCGCCGGATCCCTCTGCAGTCCTCATCCACTGCCAGCGAGTGGCCAAGAACTCCGACGCTATACTCCCACACACCGACGGTCCTCCCCCTTCCCCCGCCCCACCAGATCCCCTAGACTGGATCTCTCCGGAAAGAATCCTACAGCGCGGTTCCTCCAATGAGACGCCGCGGGGATCCTCTCTCCCTGGGAGTTTGGGCTCCGCAAAGCTCCACTCAGATAGGAGTGGCCCGAGCTTGAGCATCACGAACTCAGTCCGGATCCCCGGGGATCCACTGTCAAGCAGATACCCCCTTCACGCCAATCCAGGGAGGTCCCGCCCACAGACCCCCTCTCCCCCCACCCCCCGGCTCCCCGCCCAGCGCTCTCCCCAGCCCGGGACCAGATGGTTCAAATGTTTGCTTCCCTCCCTCCTCCCGCCCTCTCTCCAGCCGCTCGGTGCCCTCCCCCGCGCGCCGCTCACCGCCGCCTCCCGCGGATCCCGGGTCTTCGACGGCTCCTACCTCCGGCTCCTTTAAAACCAGCCTTACCCAGCACTGCCCAACCGCCGAGGGCCTTCTTCTCCGAGCCCTCGGGCACCGCCCAATCGCCGGTCCCCGTCTTCCGGGGTGGTGAGAAACTAAGTGAAGCCACCTGGCAGCCATCTTCCCTAGGGGCAAGAAGCCAAATTGGGCACCGCCGCCATTATAGTTGAGGGCAGGTAGCTCTGTCCTAGATGAACCAAGGTGGACCGGATGGTGTCATTTTCTGAAGCCCAGGCAGTCAGCGGCTGAAGACCAGGCCAAGTTTCTTGAGCTACTGAGGCAGCTGTAGGGAATAGAGTGCCGCCACGTTTTTTAAGGGCATCTTCCGGTTCTTTAGTTCTTAGGCCAATAAACGTGAACTGAATACTAACGACATGGGAAATTCCCAATTTCCTAGAGAGGCCTCATTGAGGGCGGTTCCGGTACCCTCCGGGAATCCTCAAGCTGGTCCCCAAGTCTGTGAGAAGATTTTGGGGCGGGACTAGGAGCCAGAGCCTCCGGCTCCAGTGTTTGCACGACGTCCCGGAGAGACTGGGCTGAGCCAAAACTGGGAGGAGGCTGCGGCCGTTTACCTTCTTCCCGGAGGTGTGGGGGTTTGTGTGGCCCGCGTCGAGGGCTCGGTATAGGGGGACCGACAACCACCTTGGCGTGCTCAGTGGTGTCTGGCAACTTTCCTTTCTGTTCCGGGCTCCCACGAGCCCTTTTTGAAGGGAAGCAATCCTCAGTAATAGGAGTAGTAGTGGCAGCAGTAGTAGCAGTCGTAGTCTTTATTATTAAGGGATGAAATCCTGCTGCTTGAGAGGCTGTATCATGAAACCTTTACCTGGAGGTGGGCTACTGGTGGGCAGGAAGTGGGCCTGCACTAACTTCTTGCACTGTAAAGGCACCCTCACCGCCAAACCAGTGCCTGTGCTTCCACTAGTTTTCCTTCCCCAGAATTCTCTGGTCCAAACCGGTACTTTTTTTCTTCAGGAAAAAGAAAGCCTGAAGCCTAGAATCCTGGGTCTGAGAAGGTGCAGAGTTCCCCGCCCAGCATAATTCTTTCTTCTGGGGCTTAGTGATAAAAGTAATAACACAGAGAGGATGATATGGAAAGAGCAAAATCAGTAAGAGCTGGTGTGGAAAGTGACTCCCCAACCCTGTAACCAAGGGCTCATCCAGAGTCATCCAGATGTAAGCAAGGACTCATCCAGGGCTCCCCCTCTAGACCAAGCCAACTCTTTGTAACCCAAGGCCTGCAGGGACCTCTGGAAATCCATGATGAGACTTCTGCTGAGGGTAGGCGGCACCTTTTCCAGCTAGAGGTGTTCTCTCTGCCCTGGATCCCCATTGGCTGTATGGTGCCTGAAGGGGTATAGGGATTCCTTAGGGGTATGGTGATGCTTCCAGCTGTGAGTGCTTGGAAAACCTCAACCTTGGTGAGCTGAGAGCCCTTCTGCAGACTCTCACTTTTCTGCTTAAACAGGTGCTTCCTAAGCCCCAGGGCAAGAAAAACTTTCAAGGGCAGAGCATGCCTGATCAGAGTTTTGATTCTCTGGGTCTCCTGAAGAGGTCAACCTGAGGAAGTAGTCTGAGGAAAGGGTCAGGGCCTGGGCCTGAGAATCTGGTAGGGAGGCGCAGCCCTAAGACCCTAAGTTGGTGTGCTGGCGTTCATCAAATTAAGTCTAATGTAGACTGGGGTGTCTTGACCCTAAGCCCAGGCTAGTAATGATGAGCGGTTTCACCTCTGCCTTCCTTGTGACTACCATTTCAACAACTCTTATCACCGCCTGTGCACACACTCCAGGGCATGGCCAGTGTGTGCTGATCCAGTAGCAAGAGGCCCCACATAGCTTCCGTTGGGGCAGGGGATGTGGCTGGAGGTTGACACATGGATGTATCATTCTCCAGAAACTCTGGGATCCCTTAGATTCGGCCTCAATTCTGCTTAACTGTTCCCAGCCTCAGTGGCCTCACTTGTAAAATGAGAACAACAAACTCTGTCATGCCTATCTCTAAGTAGACTTGAAAAATCAAAATCAAATCAGAAGATACATCTGAATGTGCCTGATAAATTAAGTCTTGGGCTACAGGTAAAATATGTAAAATATGGATGATAAAACCATCTCTTCTTTCTCTCAGAGTACCCTATCCCTTTTGGCCTTCAAGCTGTCTCTGCTCAGTACCTTTGCAGAAGCCTCTAGGCTGAGTTCCAGATCAGCCAGAGTGGGTGGGGTGGGTTGGGTTGTGGCTGCAGGGTATTGGGAGGGGTGGGATGGTAAGCTAGAGATCTTTGGTAACAACTGCTCCTGGAAAATGGCAGGAAACCTTGGGTTTGGGTTACTCTTCTGGTTGGCATCAACCATTTAACAAGATTTCAACACCTCCTGCACGTGGTGCCTGGGGATAGACAGGTGCTTACCTCAGGAGGTTAGAGTTTACGTTCCTGTATACAGAATTGCCATTACTCAGCCCTCTCCCCCTTAAAGGACTTGTCCCAGCCAGGTGTCAGCAATTCGTGATCAATTTAATTTCCCAGGTGAGGAGCTTTTAAGAACCCCTTCTGGGGCCTTTCCACTTTGGTCAGCTACTACGAGTTGTCAGAATTTGTATTGGTCTGAGAAAGCCGCTCCTGCCTCTGGTCTAACTCTGCTTCCCTAATTAGAGAGCCACCTGCCATGAGTACTATATTTGTCTCCCCCCCTTTTTTTTTCTTTTCAAGGGGGAGATGATAGGAAGGTGTCAAGTTTAGAACAACTGAATGGTAAAGTGATAGGGCTTATGGTGAGGATGTCAGAGGCGGGGAGAAGGCTGAGGAAGGTAGAGAATCAAGAAGGGTGAAGGGAGATGTCCATTAATATCTGAAACAATGGTATGTCGCTCTACCAGTTACGAGTTTATTACCTCAGCTGCAAATTCATGCTTCTTGCCTCCTCTCTGAAAAGGGATCTGAGCCCTTTAAGTATATTTTCTTTGCCAACCGGCATCATATTAAATTTGTCAGTAGGCAGGTAAGGGAGGGATTGCAGGAAAAAAAGGGGTTTGCTTCCTGGTTGCGGCGAGCCCTATTGGCAGACTCCTGGGGTATACAAGTGGGTTCCCCCGTGCCCAGATTCTGAAGTGCAGGCCACTTCTCCAGTGCCAAGCCCCTGCCGGGCACACTGGCCAGCAGCTCCCCTGCTGTATCCCTTGGACAGTTCTCTGGTGCAATGCCTCCGAGGCACCTTCCTATGAGCAGTTTTCCCTGGCGTCCCAGAGGGATTTCCAGCAAATTCCACCAGAAGTGGCACTCCAGCAACTTCGGTGCTCTCTCCAAAAAGTTCTAGATCTCACCCCGGAAGCCCAGGTAGAGGCTATGCCTTGGGTGCTGCATCCCCAGCTGAGGTAGTGACTTCTTTTATCTGCTATTCCTGCATTCTTGAGAATCTTTACTTCCTGTTATCTGTAATGGGCAGAATTGTGTTCCCCCGCCTCAAATATATGTTCAGGTCCTAACGTCTAGTTCCTGTAACTGTGACCTTATTTGGAAATAGAATCTTTACAGATACAAGTGAGGTCATACTGGATTAGGGTGGATCCTGATCCGATGACTGGTGTCCTTGTATGAAAAGGGAAATTTGGATACAAATAGAAAGGAGAGCGCCTTGTGAAGACATGCACAGAGACACAGACATCTTGAAACCCAGGAATGCCTGAGATTGCTAACAATCGCCAAAAGCTAGAAAGAGGCGAGGAAGGTTATTACCCAGGATTTCAGAAGGCGTATGGCCCTCCCGATGCCTTGATTTCAGATTTCCAGTCTCCAGAACGATGAGAAAATACATGTGTGTTGTCTTAAGCCACCTAGTTTGTGTAACTTGTCATGGCAGCCCTGGAAACGAATACACATTCCAGCCCCTCATTTCTCTACTTCCCTGTTATAGTTGATAATTCTTTTTTTTTTTTAAAAGATTTTATTTTTAAGTAATCTCCCCACCCAGTATGGGGCTCGAACCCACAACCCTGAGATCAAGAGCTGTGTGTTCCACTGACTGAGCCAGCCAGGTGCCCCAAGAATTTTTTTATTTATTTGACATGGAAAACAAGACAGAGCATGAGTCAGGGGGAGGGGCAGAGGGAGAGGGAGAAGCAGACTCCCCACTGAGCAGGGAACCCAACATAGGGCTCAATCCCAGGACTCTGGGGTCACGACCTGAGCGGAAGGCAGACGCTTCAATGACTGAGCCACCCAGGTGCCCCTGCCCCAGTAATTCTGTAGAATAAACTTGTCCTTGTTCAAATTACTGTGTACTTTCCCTCCCCTGATTGGACGTAGACTTATACCGTCACCAACAAAAATACTAGTGTTTTCGCTTAAATGAAGCAGAGTATCTGAAAGTCCCTGCTGTAATTACGTGCAGATGTTTCAGAGAGCAGGCCATTTTCAAGAGAGGCATCACAGACATATTCCATAAAGGCATTTTCAATGCTCCCTTCACACTTGAAGAGGAAAAAGAAGGAAAGAAAGGAAGACAATGAGTGCAGATGGTGCCTGTGAGAACAGCTGGCTCAGCTAGAATGGGGGAGGTTGAGCTGGACAGCCGCCATGTTGTCTAAAGGCAATCCTTGGCATCCTCTGGTTTCAAGTGGAGGTCAGCTCTAGACAGCACTCAGAAAACAAGTCTAGGTAGAGGTTTCTGGAAATGACTGTGCCTGGTGTTAGAGGCTGGGAAGGCAGAGGGACAGTGGTACTCACAGCTAGAGTGACAGTGTTGGGGCAGGGAGGTCCATAACACACACACACACACACACACACACACACACACACACACACACACATACTCACACGTCCATGATCTTAACGTCGGCGAAAGAGACCTAGATGGGGCCCTGGCTAGTGGAGAAGGCTCTAAATATGGGCTAAGGTGTCCATTTATTTGCTCAACACATTTGTTGAATTCCAAGCACATACCAGACACAAACGCTACGATGGTGAACGAGGCAGTGAGAGTCCTTTCCCCCAGAGAGACAAGTAAACAGACACAGTGCATAGTGAGATAAATGCTAAACTCAGTTTGTGCGCAGGTTCCTGAAAGAGCACAGAAGCAGAGCTGGAGAAGGAGACTTCTCTGAGAAAGTGATGAATCATCTTGAGAATTGAAGGAAAGAGGGTCAGGAAGCGAGACGGTGCCTGGATTACCTCAACTGTGCAGAGGGCCAGAGGGCAAACTCAGGAGGCTGCAAACAATTTGGTGGCGGCCTAGCAGAACTATGGCACGCCTTTTAGAATTATTTTGAATGCTCCTTTTGCTACGATCAAATGAATGAATAGAGAAGTAACACATTTACAGTGATACTTTTATTTTCGTCTATTTAAAAGATTTTATTTATTTGAGAGAGAAGTGGAGGGAGAAGGAGAAGCAGACTCCCAGCTGAGCAGGGACCCTGACTCAGGGCTCGATCCCAGGACCCTGGGATCATGACCTGAGCCGAAGGCAGCTGCTTAACCAGCTGAGCCAGCAGGGCATCCCTACTGTGCTACTTTTAAAAACTCAATACAATCCTCAGTATAAAAGACAAAGTCATTTATTTTAAAATGTGTATCCAATAGTATAATAGTGTGCTTTAATAATTTAGAATAAAAATTACAATTAAAGGACAAGGATATGAACTTTAGAAGGCAAAGAATCCAGACACAAAAGAGTATATCTGTGCATATATATATGCATGTATAGTATGATTCCATTTGTATTACATTAAAAAGAGGCAAAACTAGGGGTGCCCGGCTGGCTCAGTCAGAGGAGCTTGCAACTCTTAACCTTGGGGTGGTAGAGATTAATAAAAAAATAATAAACTTTAAAATATATATTTAAGGGGTGCCTGGGTGGCTCAGTCGGTTAAAGTGTGCGACTCTTGGTTTCAGCTCAGGTCATGATCTCAGTGTCCTGGGATCGAGCCCCATGTTGGGCTCTGGACTCAGCATGGAGTCTTCTTGTCCCTCTCTCTCCCTCACTGCTGCTTCTCTTGCTTGTGGCTCACTTGTGCTCTCTCCCTTAGTCTCTCTCAAATAAATCTTTAAATATATATATATGTATATATATATTTATGTGGGACTCAGACAGAGATCACAAGCAGGCAGAGAGGCAGGCCGGGGTGGGGAAGCAGGCTCCCTGCTGAGCAGAGAGCCCCATGTGGGGCTCGATCCCAGGACCCTGGGATAGTGACCTGAGCCAAAGGCAGAGGATTTAACCCACTGAGCCACCCAGGCACCCCTATTTACTTATTTTTAAAGATTTTATTTATTTGAGAAAGAGTGCATGCACAAGCAAGGGGAGGGACAGAGGGAGAGGAAGAAGCTGGCTCCCTGCAGGGCAGGGAGCCTAACGTGGGACTCGATCCCAGGACCCTGAGATCATGACCTGAGCGGTAGGCAGATTTAACCAGCTGAGCCACCCAGGTGCCCCAAGAAGTAAATTTTTAAAGTCAATAGTTTATTATCTGTAAGCTTCCACTCACTCATTTGTCCTCCAACTCACTTACCAAATTGTTATGATTCAAGCCTGTTAGTTCCCTCCTTCCCCCCCCACTGCATTTCTCCTCCAGCTAAGCTGACTTTCACTGAGCTCTAAATAATCTTTTCACCTCCCACTTCTTTGAGCATTCCTCTCCAGTTGCTGATCTTTATGCCCTAAATCTGTGGCCCTAAACCAGTGGCTCTCAATAAGGGACATGCTACCCCCAGGGAGTGTTCTGTGAATTTGTGGGGACATTTTTTTGGTCACAGTGATGGAGGACCTATTGGCATTTAATGGGTGGACCCGGGGATATCAGTTGTCTTACACAGCAGCAGACAGCCTTGTTCAATGGAAAACATGTCCCTTGTCCTCCACCAGTTTTGGAATGGTCCATGGACATTCATGTAGGTCAAAACACATTTATAATTATCCAAGTACTGAACCTAAATCCATTTTATATATAAACACACATTTATAAATACAGTTATAAACCTGGGGTACCTGGCTGGCTCAGTCAGAAGATCCTATAACTCTTAATATTGGGGTCATGAGTTTAAGCCCCACATGGGGTATAGCAATTACTTACACAAAACTTTAAAAAAACTGTTTAAAAAAAGAGTACAGTTTTTTCCCCAAAGATTTTGTTTGTTAATTTGAGAAAGAGAGAGGATGAGTGGGGTGAGGTGCAGAGGGAGAAGCAGGCTCCTGGCTGAGCAGGGAGCCCGATGTGGGGTTCGATCCCAGGACTCTGGGATCATGACCAGAGCTGAAGGCAGATGCTTAACTGACTGAGCTTCCCAGGCACCCCAAAAAGAGTAGTTTTAATTCTCACTTTTCCAGAGAGGCAGACACCTGTATATATCAAGGAAAGATTGTATTTTGTTTTGTTTGGAATTTCACCAAGAATTGTTTGCCATTTTGGAAAATCATGGCACAGAGGGGCATACTTGAATTTGAGTCACCAATGCAACCCATCTGTGACAGTCTGAGCTTGTAGCTGCTGAATTCATAGAAATCCTGTATGTAGATCCAAGCGTATGATGACTTCATTATGACCACTTCACTAAGTCTTTGACAAAGTCCTCCCTAAGCATTTACATATTGAAATATACATTATTTAATTTTTTAATTTAAAATTTTTTAAGATTTTATTTATTTATTTGACAGACAGAGATCACAAGTAGGCAGAGAGGCAGGCAGAGAGAGAGGAGGAAGCAGGCTCCCTGCGGAGCAGAGAACCCGATGTGGGGCTCCATCCCAGGACCCTGGGATTGTGACCTGAGCCGAAGGCAGAGGCTTTAACCCACTGAGCCACCCAGGCGCCCCTACATTATTTAATTTTTTAAAGAATAATATAATACAGAAAAATATGCAATTCTTAAGTGTAAGCTCAATGAATTTTCACAAAGTGAATACACCCATATAACCAGTACCCAGATCAAGAAACCAAAACATAGGGGCGCCTGGGTGGCTCAGTGGGTTAAGTCTCTGCCTTTAGCTCAGGTCATGATCTCACAGTCCTGAGATCATGCCCCGCATTGGGAATCTCTGCTCAGCAGGGAGCCTGCTTCCTCCTCTCTCTCTGCCTACTGCTCTGCTTTCTTGTGATCTCTCTCTCCGTCAAATAAATAAATGAAATCTTTAAAAAATAAGTAAATAAAATTCACTTCTTTTTATTTTTTGAAAGATTTTATTTACTTATTTGACACAGAGAGAGAGAGAGCGCAAGCTAGGGGGATGCTTGACCGACTGAGCCACCCAGCCATCCCTAAAATTCACTTCTTAAGTAGTATATTCACATGGTTCATATTTTAAAATAATTTTGTAGTCAGTCCGGCCCCCACCATAGGAAATCATTCTTATTAGGTTCTTATCTATCCTCCAGAATTTCTTGGTGCATATAAAAGCAAATATACTCTTCTACCCCTGCCTTATTTACACTTAAGAGGTAGCGTACTACACACACTGTTCTGCTCTCCACCCATACCTACATCCAGAAGCTTTTACTTTGGCAGTGCATAGAGCACTTCTGTGTTATTTTCAACAGCTGCCTAGTTGGTCATTGTGTGAATATACCACAGTGTCTTTAATCACTCTCCTGTTGATCAGATTTAAGTTGTTTTTTACGTTTCAGTACTAGAAACAATGCTTCAATGATAACCTTTATATACATGTCACTTAGCACCTGTATTTTATAGTGGAGAGTTTTGAGGAAGGACAAGACAAAATTAAGATGATGTTTTAGGGAGATTTAGCAACTCTTGTGAGTTTGGGTGTAAGGTATATATGGGGGTGAGTTATTAAAATAGGCTAGATATAATAGGGAGGGAAGTGTGATGATTTTACAAGTATATCCATTGATTCTTAGAATCTTCTCCCCTCAGAGTTAGAGCCTAATTTCTTTCTCTTGAGTATGACCTATTGCCTCGAACCCAATAAGTGGGAGAAAGCAGAACTCGCAGTGTGCAACTCTGGGGACCAGGTCATAAAAAGACACCCTCTTTTGCTCTTTCTATCCTGGATCACTTGTTCTGTGGGAAGCCAGCTGACATGTTGTAAGTAGCTCTATGGAATCCTATAAAGAGGCTCACATGGGGGAAACTGAGGCCTCCTGCCAACAGCCACGTCAGTGAACTTGGAAGCAAATCCTTCAGGCTCCATCAAGCCTTGAAATGGCTACAGATATGGCCAACATCTTGCCTGCCACCTCACAAGAGACCTAGAGCCATCTGACTAAGCCGCTCTCAAATTCCCGACACATGGAATCCGAGATGATACCTGTTTGTTGTTTAACCTACTAAATTTTGAGGCCATGTATTACACACAGGTGGAATGATGGGAATGGAAAAGAAAGCGAGGGTAAAGCAATCATCTAGAAGTATCTCTCACTTCTGTTTTGTTTTGTTTTTAAAGATCTTATTTATTTATTTGACAGAGAGAGACACAACGAGAGAGGGAACACAAGCAGGGGGAATGGGAGAGGGAGAAGCAGGCTTCCTGCTGAGCAGGGAGCTCCATGCAGAGCTCGATCCCAGGACCCTGGGGTCATGACCTGAGCCAAAGGCAGACGCTTAATGACTGAGCCACCCAGGAACCCCTCTCTTACTTTTGTTTATTAGAAATTGTCTATGCTCTCTCCTTGCAATGTAAGCTCCTTGAGGAGAGGAACTTTGCCTATTTTTTCTTTTTATTTATTATTTATTTATTTATTTATTTATTTTTTAGAGAGAGAGAGCGAGCACAAGCAGAGGGAGGGGCAGATGGAGAAGGAGAGAGAGAATCTCAAGCAGCTGCCACACTGAACAGGAAACCCAAAGTAGGGCTCGATCTCACAACCCTGAGATCAGGACCTGAGCCGAGACCAAGAGTCAAACGTTCAACCAACTGAGCCACCCAGGCGCCCCTTTACTGATTTATCTTAAGCTCCTAGTATATAACAGGCTTTCAGGATTGGCAGCGGAAAGCCATGAAGAAGAAGGGGTCAGATAAAGGAGCAGTAGATCTAATACGCCAGTAATAGGAGTGAAGTGTGGTTGAATAGTGAATTAAAATATCTAGAAAAAGTAACAAGCAGCCAGTTAAATGTGGACGCCTAGTGGAGGGTTTCTCAACCTCAACAACTCTTACTAGTTTAGACCAGATTGTTCTTTGGCAACGGGGTAAGAGGTTTAGCAGAAGTAGGCCTACCCTCTTCCCACTAGATGTCAGTAGCACACACATCCCTTCCCTGTCCTCCTCTCCCGGTCACCACTCTCCCTCCTCCAAACCAAAAAATGTCTCTAGACATTGTCAAGTATTCCGGGGGAAGGGAGATCAGTCCCCCACCCCTAGCTGGAGATCACTGGCCTAGAGGATAGAATGACAATTGAAACCAAGGGAAAGGGGTTGGATGCCTGAATCTTGGGGAAACGCACTTTAAAAATGAGGATTGTCAGGGCACCTGGCTGGGTCGGTCGAAAGAGCGTGCGAGTCTGGATCTCTAGGCCATGAGTTCAAGCCCCACGTTGGTGCGGAGATTACTTAATAAATAAATAAATAAATAAGCTTAAAGATTTTTTAAAATAAATAAATAAAGATGAGGGCTGTGGAGCTCCTGGAGGTTTAGTTAGTTAAGCGTCGGACTCTTGGTCTCAGCTCAGGTAATGATCTCAGGGTCCTGGGATCCAGTCCCACATCGGGCTCTCTGCTCAGCAGGGAGCCTGCTTCCCCCTCTCTCTCTGCCTGCCTCTCTGCCTACTTGTGATCTCTGTCTATCAAATAAATAAATAAAATCTTAAAAAAGAAAGAAAGACTGTGACAAAAGACAGAAGAGCCAGAAAAGTAAAACCAACAAAACGAAAAGGGATTCAGAAGCCAAGGAAATCAAGTGGCAGTGTTTTAATGAGGAAGTTGGCAGGAGTGGGAGAGAATTGTTTTAATGGAATCACGTGACAAAGCCCTGTTGCGGGGCGATTTGTGTGCTTGTGTCCAACTATGCGTCCTAGGTGAGACAGGTGATGAAAAAGTAGGCGCATCGTGGTAGCTAGCAACAAGAAAGCAACCGCACAAATATGGAACAACGTGGTCAAAAGCAGAAAGAAAGAATCAGAGAAGGTGAGACTGCAGGGAAACTGGGAAGAGAGAAAGCAAAGGTGTATCCCACCGCCATTCTTCATCCCTGGAGGGTCATGGAAAGGACAGAATATTAATCTTTCCCCTTCTCAAGAGGGAAAGAAGTTGTTTGTTGAAGGAAAGAAGAAGGGAGCAGAGCTTTAAACAAATTAAGTTAGAGAAAAGCATGAAATGGCATCTCGATCCAACCCTTAGCTTCCTCAGACTAATTTCAAGAGATTGGCTTTCTGGATTGGGAGCCATAAGAATTTTCTCTTGTGGCACCTGGCTGGCTCAACCATAAAGATCATGTGACCCTTGATCTCCAGGTCATGAGTTCAAGCCCCATGTGGGGCATAGAGATGATGTAAATAAATAAAACTTAAAAAAATAAAAAGTAAATTAAAAAAGAGAATTTTCTGGGACTAGAACAGTATGAAACCATGCCATTCTTTTAGAACATGGTAGACCACAGAAGTCTCTGGAAAGGACACTCTTGTGCATTTCTACTCCTCTTCCATGAGTTAAGACCCCTGTTTACTCTGATTTGGATGAACTAAAGCAAAAGTCTTTTCTCAACTCCAGGTTCTCCTCTTCCAAATCTTTTTTAAAAAAAGATTAATTATTTATTTATTTGACAGACAGAGATCACAAGTAGGCAGAGAGGCAGGCAGGGGGTGGGGGGAGGAAGCAGGCTCCCCGTGGAGCAGAGAGTCCAATGTGGGGCTCTATCCCAGGACCCTGAGATCATGACCTGAGCCAAAGGCAGAGGCTTAACCCACTGAGCCACCCAGGCATCCTCCTCTTCCAAATCTTAAAGCCATATAGCTCCCTTGCTCAAGAACATTTACTACCTCTCTGCCACCTACAGTGTAAGGACCAAAATTCTTGTTTTGTGTTCAGGGAAAGGGAGGAAACTAACACTTATCAATGCCTACCATAGGCTAAGTGCATTTGTTTCCTAGGGCTACTGCAACAAAGTACCGTAAACTGGGTGCCTTCAAACAACAGGAATTTATCCTCTCACAGTTCTAGAAGCTAGAGGTCCAAAAGCGATGGGTCTGCGGAGCCATGTTCCTTCTGAGACCCTGGGCAGAATGCTTCTTTGCTTCTTCCTAGCTTCTGATGGAGGCCACCAATCCTTGGCATTCCTTGGCCAGCAGCTGCGTCCTTATAATCTCTGTCCTGTCGTCACATGGCATTCTCCTGGAGTCTGTCGTTGGATGTCCATTTTATCTTCTTATAAAGACACCAGTCACTGGGACACTTGGCTGGCTTAGTCGGTAGAGCATGTCTCTTTTGATCTTGGGGTCATGAATTCAAGCCCCAAGTTGGGCATAGAGCCTCTGGTCCATCCTTGAAGGCCCAGATCAAATGGCACGTCTTCTCTGAAGCTTTCTTCAAGTGTCTTCCTCTGATCTTCTAAGGGCATTTCTCATGTCCCTTCTGTCCTGCAATTATTTGTGTTCCCTTCTAAAATGCTGCTCAACATGGGGTGCCTGGGTGGCTCAGTGGGTTAAAGCCTCTGCCTCTGGCTCGGGTTGTGATCCCAGGGTCCTGGGATCGAGCCCCGCATTGGGCTCTCTGCTCCCTGCTCCGTGGAGAGCCTGCTTTCTCCTCTCTCTCTCTCTGCCTGCCTTTCTGCCTACTTGTGATCTCTGTCAAATAAATAAATAAAATCTTTTTAAAAAGTGTTTAAAAAAATAAGATGCTGCTCAACTCAAAGAATTAGATGGGGGACAAATTAGATAATATAGGGAAGTTTTGGAATACTAGAGTGCCCCCAAATTTTAGTGAAGTGACAAAAAACTTTCACACACTTTAAAAGAGCTTTTCTGGGGGCTCCTGTGTGACTCAGTGGGTTAAAGCCTCTGCCTTCGGCTCAGGTCATGATCCCAGAGTCCTGGGATGGAGCCCCGCATCGCATCGTATCGGGCTCTCTGCTCAGCAGGGAGCCTGCTTCCTCCTCTCTCTCTCTGCCTGCCTCTCTGCCTTTTTGTGATATGTCTGTCAAATAAATAAATAAAATCTTTTAAAAAAAGAGCTTTTCTGAGGAAGAACTCACTTACCACATAACTCACCTCTTCAAAGAGTGCGATTCAAAGGCGTTTTGTCTATTAGCATCACTACTACCTAATTTTAGAACATTTTTATCACTCCCCAAAGAAACTTCATACCCATCTACTGTCACTTTCTATTCCCCAACCCCCTCCCCAGCCCTTCTACAGATCTGTTCTAGATATTTCATATAAACCTTCACACATTTTTATTTGACTTCCGTAAGGACTTCTTTCGTGGGATTTTTTTTTTCAATGATCTTTGCGGATCAACGCCCCTATTTTACAGGACAAAACTGACCATTGTTGAGGATGTGTAAAACCTAAACTCGCACACGGATTTCGGATTCCCTGCATAGAGGAGCTGCTGTCTTGAGCTCCGGAGTGGGAAGTCCGCGGGGCTCCATCCAGCAGCCCTGCTGGAATCGAAGCCGCGTTGGGAGGAGCCAACCCCGAGCTCCGCGGGAAGAGCCGCCTGGGTTCTTGCCCCTCACTCTGGCCGCTGCACTGCAAGTGAGAGCGGCCTTACGCCGCCTTTTCCTCCAGGCACCGTGGTCACTCGCCCGCCTAGGATCCAGAGCGGCCCGGCGGCGGGTCACTCCACGCAAGCGCAGTTCAAACCTCCCGCCCTCCCTGAGGCCCAGTCACCGCGCAGCTCGTCTCGGCGTTCTGCTGGAGATGGCCTATCAACGAGCGCGATCGTGGGACGGCCCCCAGCTCCGTGGCTCCCGGAGCCCAGTGCCCCAGCGCCCACCGGGGCGAGGAACCTGGAGCCCCGGCCGTGCTTGCTTCAGCAAGGTGAACTTGACCTAGCGAGGAAAGGTCATCCATCACACGGCTTTGTCCCCCAAAGCTGGCGTCGTCCGGTTTTCTATGGGACTTTCTCAGGATACGGATCAAAAGTTGAGAGGTCCTCCAGGGGCTCATCAACTTAAGGGGCGGCCTGGGGTTCCGAGTGGGGAGGATCTCTGGGCGGAAAGGAGGCGTCCTGGGAGCGCTGGCCCAGGCCGACAGGGGTCTAATTAAAAAGTCGCTGAAGTCCTATCCCTACATACCCACCCCCTGCCAAGCTGCTGTGTTTTTTAAATGGAGGGAGGGGGGAGAGACTAAAAAACAAAACAAACAGTACGGCAGTGGTGTATCTTAAATGCATTTAGCATACTGATGCTTTTAACACAAAAATACATTTCAATGTGGGGCACGTGGGTGGCTCAGTTGGTTAAGCACCTGCCTTCGGCTCAGGTCATAATCTTAGGGTCCTGAGATTGAGCCCCAAATCAGGCTCCCTGCTTAGCGGGGAGTCTGCTTCTCCCTTTCCCTCTGCTCCTCCCCCCCACTCGTGCTTTCTCTCTCTTCTCCCAAATAAATAAATAAATAAATAAATAAAATCCTTCAAAAAAAAAAAATACTCTGCGGGCACCTGGCTGCCTCAGTGGGTTAAAGCCTCTGCCTTCAGCTCAGGTCATGATCTCAGGGTCGTGGGATCGAGCCCCGCATCCGGCTCTCTGCTCAGCAGGGAGCCGGCTTCCCCTTCTCTGTCTGCCTGTCTGCCTACTTCTGATCTCTGTCTGTCAAATAAATAAAATCTTAAAAAAATACTCCGCAATGTAATTGTTCTATTTACAAAATAACTGTAAGAGAAAAATAATACATAAGGTAAGGTCTAGTAATAGTTTCTGGGTCCAGACTACTTGTTTGAAGACAAAGTCAAAAGTTTACATTTCAGGGACGCCTGGGTGGATCACTCAGTTAAGCAGCTGCTTTCAGCTCAGGTCACGATCCCAGAAACCTGGGATCAGTACTGCATTGGGCTCCCTTCTCAGCGGGGAGTCTGTTTCCTCTCCTTCTGCCCCTGCCCCTACCCGGCTCTCTTCTCTCACTCACTCTCTCTCAAATAAATAAATAAAATCTTTAAAAAAAAAAAAAAGGTTTACATTTCAGAGTTTCCTGAAAATAAGGCCTGGGGCTAAAGACTTTCTGCCTCCCATCCCCCTTGGCCATGCTTCTGAGTCCCTAAATCTGTGGGTCACAGAGGCAGCATATTCAGAACCTCCAAGTGGCTAAGTGCTTCTGCACTGATACCAGACAGACTTGAATTCTGATCTGGATTCTTTTTCTTACATGTGGTGTGGGCTTGGGAAAACCACTTAATTTCTCTGAGCCCCCAGTTTTTTTTTTCTTTTTAAGGCTAAAATGGTCCCAATAATGCCTAGAAGGCCTTGCAGGAGTTGTATCCCCCCAACACACACACACACACACACACACACACACACACACACACACACACACACACACACTTCTTCTTCCCTAGGTTCTGAGAGAACCTTTTGTTTCTTGGGGGAGGACAAAAAGTTGAGGTCTGTGGTCCTCTGGAGCTCCGGATCCTAAAGAGAAGTTACATCCCAGAGAAGTCTGTTGAGTTGAGGGGATCAGTGTACATCTCAAGTCAGACTTCTTGGAAAGCCTCAAGGACACATCCCTCACAAAGATCTCCTTTTCAAGGAACTATCTGGTGCAATTTCAGTACCTATTCTAGGCTAGTTCCATTTTCTCAGATTGCAAGTGGTACCAAGCTCCTTCTAGGTTTGGGGAAATAACAATAAGTTTCTAAAAAGAACCCTTGACTATTCTTCCTCCACACATCTTTTCTCCAATGAATGCTATAGAGAGAGGGGGTCCTGATGTGGAACTGGGGAAGAGAAATAAATTTTGTTCAGCACTTACTGAGCTCAGGTCCTGAACCTCAGTGCTCCTAAAGAGGATCTTTAATTACATTATCTCATTTAATCCTCACAACATCCATAAGAAAAAGAAAGGATTATCCAGGTAATTTCCAGATTATTTCCAGGTAAGAAAATTAAGGCAGAGAATTCTGGCCCTTTGTTAGTGGGGAGCATAGGATCAGAGTGCTTTATAAATGGTAATTCAAAAGGAAATATGAACTCTTTGGAAAGGGTCCCAAAGATGAACTATGTATGGGAGCTCAGGGTACATTTTCTTTCATTAGGGTGGGAGTGTTGTAAGAGCTTCGTTGTACTCATGATCACTTCAAGTTTTAGTATGCCACTCATTAAAAAGAGGTTAAAATCTAGTGAGTTTTTTTTAAGGTGTCCAGTTACACTTTTCTGAATACTCATCTTGGGCCTTCGGAAACATGAAATATAAAGGATATCAAAGTAGTTTCTCAATAGAGTGACGATCTCAGGACCCTTGTCTTTAGCTGAGCTAATCCTAGAGGGTCCCTAGAGGGTTCCTGTTATTGGAAAGGAGTGTTGGGGGGAGTCAACCTTCACAGGTGGAGAATAATATCTCGACTGAGACATTCGATCAATCCTCCTTGACAAGATGGGCTCTTGGTTTCAAAGATTTTATTTATTTATTTGACAGAGAGAGAGAGATGCAGTGAGAGAGGGAATGCAAGCAGGGGAGTGTGAGAGGGAGAAGCAGGCTTTCTGTTGAGCAGGGAGACCAATGGGGGCTGGATCCCAGGACCCCGGGACCATGCCCTGAGCTGAAGGCAGATGCTTAACTAATTGAGCCACCCAAGCACCCCATAATGGGCTCTTGGTGAGGGATTAATGAATGGCCCCAGGATTCTATAAGACTGTGAGCCAACTGTGGGGACTTGGGCACCTCTCTTAATCAACTATCGGAGGGCTCTGACACAAGCCTTTGAATTTGCCCACTGCCTCCATGAGCCAAAAGTGGTTACAGACTAAGTTCTGAGATTCTATTTTCCAGTAGAAAATAAGAGGAAGGAACTGCAGAAGGAAGGGAACAAGAGCCAAGAAAACTTGGGAGGTAGAAACATCAGGGCCAGAGTTGGTGCCTCACCCTGAGACTGAAGACCAGGGCCTGGCATTCATGATGCCCTGACATCTTAAGACCCACAGTCTGCATCCAAGTCTGTGTTAATCCCCCAGTATAAACCCTGTAATCAGATATGTTACCTTGGCTGTAGCTGGGCCTTCTGAAAAGTCCCTACCTTGGATTTGCACCAAAATGCATGGCCTTGCCTCTTTCCTGAGTGTGATTGTCGCTTCTCAAAGGCCTAGGAACTGATTAGCCACAGAAGCAGGAAGCAGGACGCAGAAATACTCACTACTGGTACAGGAAGTGCTGGGCCCTTTTCGGCTCTTACAAGGACATCACCTGAATGAGTAAGCGGGAAGTGACCTCACACTTTTCCCAAAGACCTGAAGTATTTTCCCATCTATTAGCTCTGATTAAGCATCAACAGAATGATCCTCAGTAGTAGGAAAAAAAATCCAGAAACATGTCAAGAAGCAGCAAAAAGAACAGTTCTGAGATCTGGACTCACCTGATGACACTAAGCACTATCCAGATACCTTCCAGAAGTCTAGGTTAGTTGAGTCTGGGAGAGTGAGGGGGACACCAAGGATACTCGTTTGGGACATACTTGAATAGCTAAGGGATGGGACTCTGAAGAAGATGGGGCAAAGACTGCACCCCTAACCTTCAGGGCTTCTCCAAGAATAAAAAAATATAAACTTACAGCATTTCTCACTGCTTCAAGATAGTAGGAAGCCTCTCACTTGTTGGCAAGTTTCATCTCCCTCAGATAATAACTCTCTTGAATTAACTGCTTCCCAGGCCCCAAACTTTACACACTCATTTAAACTTCAGTGACATGTCTGTGAGACAGATGGTATAAGCTTAGTTTTACAGACAAAGAAACCTACATTGGCAAGGTAAAGTACTTTGCTTACATTACCCAGATGCCAAAAGGTGGAGCCAGGGCTCAAGAGAGATTCCTTTTTCCTGAGCTCTTCCCACTCAGGTCCTGTGTCTCATATCTGTAATGGGAGTGAACTACAGAATGAGGGTCTGTTGCAAACCTCTCGAAGTAGAGGGACCATCTTAGGGCACAGGAGCAAGGGGAAAGCAAAGAAAAAAATGTTTCATTCCTTTGATTTTTAAAAAAGATTTTATTTATTTATTTGACAGGCAGAGATCACAAGTAGGCAGAGAGGCAGGCAGAGAGAGAGAGAGAGAGAGAGAGGAGGAAGCAGGCTCCCTGCGGAGCAGAGAGCGCAATGCGGGGCTTGATCCCAGGACACTGGGATCATGACCTGAGCCGAAGACAGAGGCTTTAACCCACTGAGCCACACAGGTGTCCCTCATTCCTTTGATTTAAAAAAAAAAGATATTTTGTTTATTTATTTGACACAGATTGAGAGCGCAGGGGGAGGAACAGCGGGAGGAGCAGAGGGGGAGGGAAAGAAGGGTGAAAGAATCTCAGGCTCACTCTTTATGGAGCCTGGTGCCTGATGTGGGACTTGATCTCACAACCATGAGATCATGAGCTGAGCTGAAACCGAGAGTCGGGTGCTTAACCAACTGAGCCACCGAGGAGCCCCAATTCCTTTGATATTTTTGAACAATTGCTGTGCTTAGCAGTAGCTGTATAGCACAATGGTTAGGATAAATGGGCTTCAGAGTCGGATACACTAGATTCTAATGCTGACTCCTTAATTTAGCAGTGTTACAGAGGAGGCTATCCTCCTGGACTGAGTTTGAGTGTCCCCATTCAGAAAGCGAAATGATCAGCCTCGTGGGGTTGTTTCAAGGATTGAATGAGATAACGTGTTGAAGTGTTTTTGCAGTTCCCGGCACATTGTGTGGGTTGTTGTTTTGTTATTACACTACAGTTGTTAGCTGTTTTTAGGAACAACAAAGAATAAGATTCTGCCTTTGCCCACTCAGCCTTCAGAGAGGCGGATAAAAGGGAAGAGGGCGCTTCTGGAAGCCACTGAAGTCTAACTGGTGGCCAGGACTTCTATCCCAGAAGTGTGTGTGTGAACTGCTTAAGCGCTGAGATGGCTCAGGACGGAAAGTTCTAGTGATTCTATCAGTAGAAAGAGCACTGGACTCGGAGCTAGATAGTCCCGAGTACCAGCGAGCCAGTCTCGATGTTCTTAAACAGGGACCACACTCCCTACCCTCACGAAGAGCGTTGCTCAGAGTTAGATGATTCACAAGAAGGCTGTTGGTTACCTGGGATAATGAAGAAATTCCATCAATTTCCATAGATAATGAAGAAATCCCATAACTTTTCCTAGAATTGGCTTCTGTCAAGACAGGAACGCGGTTCATTTTGCAGCCCTCCCAGAGGCCTGGGGGTCAGCGGAACAGAAGGAGCCGAGGTAGAATCGGGCAGAGCACGCTCCGTGCGGGTTCACGCCACAGTAACGGCGCCTGGTCCAGTGCGTGTGAACCCGCCCCCTGTCAGGCGTTACCTAGTAACAGCGTCCTAGAGTCGGGCCCCAGGGACCAACCAGCGCAGACCTAGTTATTTCAGTGATGGAGTGGTCCAATCACTGAGCGCTTCCAGTCCTCTAGCCAATCTCCGCCAGCTCCAGTACCGGCTTAGGAATTACATTAGCTGGAGCTGAGCGTTCGCAGCTGACTCTTGACAGATAAGGTCAACCGGAACGAGTAACAAGCTTCCCAGTGCTTCAGTTGTGAAGGTTGTGAAGGCAGGTCGCCGCCATATTCTCATGGGGCATTTTCCGGTCTCATTGTACCAGAATGACCCAAGATGCAGTGATTCCTCCTTTCTGGAAGGGGCTTGGCCCCACGCGAAGCCGGATCCGGACCAGCTCAGACGCCGGGCCCAGTGGGGCAGTGTCTCCTCAGCCCGGAAAATACAGTGACCCTGGGGTTGAAGCATCCAGGATCTGGGGGCTGGAAGAGTCCAAAGCGCCGCCTTCAGCCCCGCTCCCTATCTGGAGCGCAGAAGCTGGACCCGAGCCGAGGAGGCTCGCCGCGGTGGTCGTGTATTTTCTCTTGGGGGAAATCTGAGGCTCTGAAGGCCTTATGACGGATGGGATGCAGGAGACCTAAAGACCACGTGGGGGCGCTCGCTCTGCCCATTTTTTTGCGGCTCACTCATTCATTTTTCACAATGTATCTAAACCAGTTCTTGGTTGAAAGCTGCAACACGGAAACCACCCAGGCGTGCAAAATGCCTAGAGGGGACAGAGGAGGTAAAGTGGTGGGGCTGAGACTTAGGGAGGGACTGTTCCAGAATGCCTCCTGGATGCCTTGGATTTTTTGTTTCATTTTATAAATAATTTACACAACCATCTTTCCCTGTCTAATAAGACTACAACATAGTTGGTTTTTTAAAAATTAATTATTTATTTTAAAATATTTTATTTTATTCATTAATGAGAGACACAGAAAGAGAGGCAGAAGCAGAGGGAGAATCAGGCTCCCCGAGGAGCAGGGAGCCCGATGTGTGACACGATCCCGGGACTACTGGATCGTGACCTGAGCTGAAGGGAGACGCTTAACCTACTGAGCCAGGCAGGGTTTTGTTTTTTTTTTTTTAAACAGTCTTATTAAGATATAATTAATTCGCCATAAACTTTGCCCCTTTAAAGTACACAATTCAGTGATTTTTAGTATATTCAGAGGGTTGTACAACCATCACCACAATCTAAATCCAGAATGCTTTCATCACCCTGGAAAGAAACCCTTTAGCCATCACAACCCCGTTGTCCCTTCCTTCAGCCCTTGGAAACCACTAACCTATTTTCTGTCTACTGATTTGCCATTCTGGATATTTCTTATCATTGTAATCATAAGATATATGGTCTTTTGTGTCTGGCTCTTTTCACCTGACATACTGTATTGAAGGTTCATCCGTGTTGTACAATGAATCATTATTTTTTAAACAGTTTAATAGATTTTATTTTTTAAAGTAATTTAGGGTTAGGCTGAAAATACCAAGAGTTCCTGTATCTCTCTACCCCCATCTCAGCCTCCCTACTATCAACATCGCATACCAGATTGGTACATTTGTTATAGCCTATGAGTCTACATTGATATATCTTTATCATCCAAAGCCCACAATTTACATTAGGGTTCCCTTTTGTTTTTGTACATTCTATGGGTTTTGGGAGAGGCACAATGACATGTATCCACCAATTATTATAGTATCATTACCCTAAAAACTTTCATCTTTTTTTTACTGTTTCCATGGTTTTGCCTTTTCCAGAATGTAATATAGTTGGAATCATACAGTATATAGCTTTTCCAGATTGCCTTCTTTCTCTTAGTAATACTCATTTAAGGCTACTACATGTCTTTTTTTTTTTTTTTAAGATTTTATTTATTTATTTGTCAGAGAGAGTGAGCACAGGCAGACAGAGAGGCAGGCAGAGGCAGAGGGAGAAGCAGGCTCCCTGCTGAGCAAGGAGCCCGATGTGGGACTCGATCCCAGGACGCTGGGATCATGACCTGAGCCGAAGGCAGCCGCTTAACCAACTGAGCCACCCAGGCGTCCCTACTACATGTCTTTTCATGGCTTAATAGCTCACATCTTTTCAGGGATAATATTTCATGTGAATGTTCTTTGGTTATTTATCTATTCACCTACTGAAGGAGTTGCTTCCAGGCTTTGGCAGTTATGAATAAAGTTGCCATACCCATCTGTGTGCAGGTTTTTGTGTGTACTTATGTTATCAACTTATTTGGGTAAATACCAAGGAGCATAATTGCTGGGTCATATGCTTAGACTATGTTTAGTTTTGTAAGAAATTGACAGCCTTATAGAATGGCTGTACTAATGGCCTTTTTTCCTTTTCCTTTTTCAAAGTGAGCTCTACACCCAGTGTGGGGCTTGAACTCATGACCTCGAGATAAAGTCATATGCTCTACTGACTGAGTTGGCCAGGCACCCCAGTACTAATGGCTTTTTCGGTGAATTCCTCAAGAGTTTATGTATCATGTCATCTACAGATAGTTTTACATCTTTCTTTCTAATCTGGATGCTTTTATTTTCTTGCCTAATTGTTCTGGCTAGAACAATGCAATGTAATAGAATAAAAGTGTTGAGGATAACAGTGTTGAGCAGAATAGAATGGAAGCGATGAGAGTAGACTTCCTTGTCTTGTTCCTGACCTTAGGGGGAAAGCATTTGGTCTTTCATCAGGTAAGGACATTTTCTTTGAGTCCTAGTTTTTGAGTGGTTTTGTCATGAAGGGGTGTTGGATATTATCAAGTGCTTTTTGCACTTCTATTAAGATGATCATGGGGCGCCTGGGTGGCTCAGTGGGCTAAGCCTCTGCCTTCAGCTCAGGTCATGGTCTCAGGGTCCTGGGATCGAGCCCCGAATCAGGCTCTCTGCTCAGCAGGGAGCCTACTTCCCCCCCTCTCTCTGCCTGCCTCTCAGACTACTTGTGCTGTCTGTCAAATAAATACATAAAATCTTTTTAAAAAATGATCGTGTGGGTTTTGTCTTTATTTTATTGATATATGATGTATTATATTCATTGATTTTCAGATGTTAAACCAACTTTACATTTCTGGGTTAGTCCTGTGCAATTCTGGTATATAATCTTTTTTATACGTTGCTGGATTTGGTCTACTAGCGTATTTGAGTAAGTATTTTTATTTTTATTTGTGGCAAAATACACACAACATAAAATTTACCATCTTAACCATTTTTTAAGTGTACACTCTCTTAGTTGTTGGGCAACTAATCTCCAGACCTTTCTCCTCTTGCAAAACTGAAACTCTATACTCATTAAATAAACCCTCCCCGTTCCCTTCCACCACTCAGCCACTATCACAATCACCCAACCTCCTGCTTCTATGAATTTGATACTATAGACACCTCATGTAAGTGAAATCATACACTATGGCTTATTTCACTTAGTGTAATGTCCTCAAGTTTAATCCAAGTTGTAGCATGTATCTGACATTCCTTCCTTTTTCAGCTGGATGGTATTCCATAGTGATGAGGGAGCAGGAGGCTGGCTGAGGACAAAGCAAAAGCTGGCACCTTGCACCCCCTCTCCACCCTCTCCCCTCCCCTCGGTAATATATGTGACATTCCTCAGGCACCTCTAACTGCCCTAAAAGAGAAACAAATAGTTAACTTGCAGAGATCACAATCCTGCAAGGCAGGAGTCTCCCTTGGTTTACAAATGTCCTTGAGATTTACAACAAAGAAGTTACCTTATCAATAGCCCAATTTCCAGAGGCACAAAACTCAGTTCCTCAAGCCCTAACGTCATCCTCCCCTCCATAAAAACTGAAGGAGGCTGAGGTAGAAGGATAAGTAAATAAAGTTAAATTTCTTCTAAACCTAAATCTCACTAACAAGGATGCTTGATAGCAGGAATGCGACATTCCACCAGGAGACTCCCAATTGTCTTTATGTTAGTGCCTCATTAGAGGGAAAACGGCCTTGGCTTGATAGTAACCAGGCCTTCAATATCCTGACAGTCTTCTTTACCCTGAGAGCCCTTCTGAACACCCCCTTTGTCCTCACCTACCCAACTCCTGTGTATATAACCAGCCACTCCTCACATCCCCGGGGCAGCAGCTCTTCCTGCCCACGGGTCCTGTCCCCGTGCTTTAATAAACCACCTTTTTGCACCAAAGATGTCTCAAGAATTCTTTCTCGGTCATCGGCTCCGGACCTCACCCCACCGAACTGAACCTCGGTTCTAGAACTTCATCAATAGCACGTGATCAATCACATTTTGTTTCCCCATTCATTGATCTACAGACACTTGGGTTCCTTCTATCTCTTGACTGTTGTGAATTTGCTGCTATAAACATATGTAGACAAATAGCCCTTCAAGGCCATACTTTGAATTCTTGGGACACATACCTGAAGTGGAATTGCTGGGGTCATAAACCAATTCTATTTTTAATTTTTTTAGAACCCATCATAGAGTTTTCTGTAGTGGCTGTGATGAGGGAGCAGGAGGTTGGCTGAGGACAAAGCAAAAGCTGGCACCTTGCACCCCCTCTCCACCCGCTCCCCTCGGTACTATAGGTGACATTCCTCAGGCACCCCTGACTGCCATAAATGAGAAACAAATAGTTAACTTGCAGAGATCACAATCCTGCAAGGCAGGAGTCTCCCTTGGTTTACAAATGTCCTTGAGATTTACAACAAAGAAGTTACCTTATCAATAGCCCAATTTCCAGAAGCACTTAACTCAGTTCCTCAAGCCCTAACATCACCCTCCCCTCCATAAAAACTGAAGGAGGCTGAGGTAGAAGGATAAATAAATAAAGTTAAATTGCTTCTAAACCTAAATCTCACTAACAAGGACGCTTGATAGCAGGAATGCAACATTCCACCAGGAGACTCCCAATTGTCTTTATGTCAGTGCCTCATTAGAGGGAAAGCGGCCTTGACTGGATAGTAACAAGGACTTCAATATCCTGACAGTCTTCTTTACCCTGATAGCCCTTCTGAACACCCCCTTTGTCCTCACCTACCTAACTCCTGTGTATATAACCAACCACTCCTCACATCCCCGGGGCAGCTGCATCTCTGCCTGCCCACGGGTCCTGTCCCCGTGCTTTAATAAACCACCTTTTTGCACCAGAGACGTCTTAAGAATTCTTTCTTAGCCGTCGGCTCCGAACCTCACTCCACCGAACCTGACCTAGGTTCTAGAACTTCATCAGCTGCACCATTTTACATTTCCACCCACTGTGCATAGGAACCTAGTTACTCCACATCCTGGCCAGCACTTACTCTTTCCTCTTTTTCTTTTCTGTCCTTCTCTCTCTTTTTTTTTTTAAATTTACATATAATGTATTATTTGCCCTAGGGGTACAGGTCTGTGAATCATCAGGCTTACACATTTCACAGCACTCACCATAGCACATACCCAATGACCATAAGCCAGCCCCCCTATCCCTACCCCTCCACCCCCCAGCAACCCTCAGTTTGTTTCCTGAGATTAAGAGTTTCGTATGGTTTTTCTCCCTCCTGATCCCATCTTGTTTCACTTTTTCCTTCTTTTCTTTCCTTCCTTCCTTCCTCCATCCCTCCCTCTTTTTTCTTTCTTTCTTTCTTTCTTTTTCTTTCTTTCTTCCTTTCTTTCTTTCTTTCATAGTAGGCCTCCCAATGGTTTGGAGAGCAGCATAGTTTTTTGAATATTGAACAGGTTTATCTAATCATCCCTGTTTTAAACAACTGCTTTATTTTTTTTTAAAGATTTTATTTATTTGACAGAGAGAAACATAGCAAGAGAGGGAACACAAGCAGAGGGAATGGGAGAAGGAGAAGCAGGCCTTCCGCCAAGCAGGCAACCTGATTCGGAGCTCGAACCCAGGACCCTGGGATCATGACCTGAGCCTAAGGCAGATGCTTAACGACTGAGCCACCCAGGTGCCCCTAAACAATTGCTTTTAAAAAAAAAAAGATTTATTTATTTTAGAGGGAGAGCACCAGAGCATGTGCAAGAGCAGAGTTAGGGGCAGAGGGCGAGAAGAAGACTCCCTCTAAGTGGGGAGCCCCACATGGGACTCAGTCCCACCACCCTGGGATCAAGACCTGGGTCATAAACCAGGAGTCAGACAGAGCCACCCAGGCACCCCTAACAACTGTTTTTTTTTTTTTTAATTTTTAAAGATTTTATTTATTCATTTGACAGACAGAGACCCCAAATAGGCAGAGAGGCAGTAGAGAGAGAGGAGGAAGCAGGCTCCCTGCTGAGCAGAGAGCCCGATGTGGGACTCGATTCCAGAATCCTGGGATCATGACCTGAGCCGAAGGCAGACACTTAACTGTCTGAGCCACCCAGGTGTCCCTAAACAACTGTTTTTTTTTTTTTTTTTTAGATTTTATTTATTATTTGACAGACAGAAATCACAAGTAGGCAGAGAGGCAGGCAGAGAGAGAGGAAGGGAAGCAGGCTCCCTGCTGAGCAGAGAGCCCGATGTGGGACTCGATCCCAGGACCCTAAGATCATGACCTGAGCCGAAGGCAGAGGCTTTAACCCACTGAGCCACCCAGGCGCCCCCAAACAACTGTTTTTAACGTAATTTCTCTAGCTCTTTCTCCAGGTTTCAGTCAGTGAGGAGCTATTGGCCTTTTTGCTTGCTTGCTTGCTTGCTTGTTTTCCAAATTGATTCACAATGCCTGCCTTTTCCCGTGTTTCTGTTTTTCTCAGCTCTGTCCAGAGGCGGGTTTATAATTCCCTGGTGTGTGTCCGTGCTACCACTGAGGCTTTCTTATGGTAGATCCCGTGTGAATCTTCACAGTTTTACCAAAATGTTGGAAAAGGGGTGTCACCTGAGGTGAAATAAGCAAGAGGCTTACTGGTTGCCTTCCGATGCTGATATAAGTCATACTAAGCTAGGAGTGAAGTCTGCGTGCATTATGATGTCTTTATTATCTCGGGACTGGGGCTTTTCCAGCCCTGGAGGCACCCAGACCTTTGCATATTTGTGTGTCTACCTCAAGAGGTTGTAAGCATCACCGACAGCAGCCACCTAAATGCGACCTCTTCCCAGACCCCAGCCTTGTGTTCGAAGATGCCTCGTTTAATCGTCATCAGACACGGAGACCTGCAGGTGCTCTGGGACTAAACCTTGGGTCCGACCCAGCGGAAACCTGAGAATGTGGAAGGCTGTGGAGAGCCATGGTAACCTCCACGGCTTAAGAGGTTTTGTTTAGCGCCCTGCTCTGTACCCAGCTCCTAGAGCTGAGCTCAACACAGGCGCGCTCAATGCAAGTTGCAGCGTCGTTCAAGTCTGAGTGCAAAGGCGGCAGGGAGCCCCCAACAGCGACGCAGACCGGGCTCTGGCGAGACTGGGGCCGAGCTCGCCCCGGGGGACGAGGGGTGCTCTGGGCCCTGGGGCAGCCGGGCTGCGCTGCCGTGGCTTCGCACGCGCGGCCCGACACCGCGCGGAGCACCGAGCGGGTGCTCTGCCGCTGACTGCCGGGGTTGGCTGGGGCTCCAGGAAGAAGGCGGGCTCGCAGGCTGCGGCCGGCTTCCCTCCAACCGAGTGTTTCGCCGAGAGCCAATCAGAACGCGGCTCCTGGCTTCCTGCCCCTCATCACCCAATGACCGTGCAGGGGAGGGAGAAGGGCGTGAAGCCCAGCGGTGCCATTATCCTTGCGCGCGAAGGGCTTCTAACCCCCGTTGCTAAGCACTGGGCCCTCCGCCGGGATGTGATGAGACCGGCCCCAGACCATCTGGGAGTGATCGAAGCGTCCCAGCTCTCCCCTTCTCCGCATTTTAGCGAAAAGGGGTACCATTCGGTATCGGTCCGGATGCGCTTGTGTGTCTGTTATTGGGAGTGTCTTCGCTCCGGTTTGGGAGGCTATACTCACCTCTGCCCAGATCTAGGTTCCATCCTCGCACCATGCCTTGTTTTCGGCCTCATCTCCTTAGGATTCGCAGGCCCCAAGCCCCACTTTGTCTCCTGGAAATGGAAGAAGGAGGCTTGGAGCCTGAAGACCAAACGTCCGGAGGCGGCGGCGAGGCACCGAGGATCTGGGCTAGGTGAGGAAAGTGAGGCTGAGCTGGACGGCAGCCTCTCTTGGAAGCGAGCCCGGGGCAGGCTCTTTCTTCCCGCAGCCACACCTACACTGCACCCTTCTCTTTGAAGACCCCAATTCCTAAGAATCCGATGAACCTTTTAAAGTTCTTTTTCCCAGACCTGGGTGCATCCTTGCATTCAAGGGTAGCCCCAACTGGCGGTTGGGGCGAGGCAACAGTTGGGGTTTGAGGTCTTTTGCCGTCTTGCCTCTGAGTACTTTGATTATTGCTTTCAATAGAGCTTTACTCAGTTACGGGAATGTTCTGTCTGTGAGGTCGAACACAGAAGCCATTAGCCACATGTGGCCATTTAGCACTTGAAATGTGGCTCATATGCCCCAGGAAGTGAGTTTTTTCATTTTAATTAATTTTAAAATAGGCATGGTGTACTTCTTTGTTGTTGTTTTTTTTTAAGATTTTTATTTATTTATTTTGAGAGAAAGAGACAGACAGAGAGACAGCACGAGAAGGGAAGTCAGAGGGAGAAGCAGACTCCCCATGGAGCTGGGAGCCCGATGTGGGACTCGATCCCAGGACTCTGGGACCACGACCCGAGCTGAAGGCAGTCGCCCAACCAACTGAGCCACCCAGGCGCCCGGCATGGTGTATTTCTGACGGGACTTGGAAGGGTGCCTGTTTTAGTTTGTTGGGCTGCCCCTGTTTCTCAGGGCATATCCTGCCATAGGAAGCTACCTGGAACCCTCTACAGAATTTAAGGACTTGCCACCTTTCATTTAGGTAGAAGACAGGTGTTTTTGTGTGCGCCACAGGCACTGAGATGTGGTTTGTTTGGCTTTTTGTTTTTGTTGGTTTTCTTTTTTAGAAATGTTTCCACGGAAATGTCCATATGTAAGGTCTTTAACTAGGGAGAGGTGCCAGCTTCCCTCTGAAAAAAATCCAGCCCTTCTTTATAAGAACGCTCTACACTTCTGGAGGCCTGCGGTGAGAAGGGATGCTTCTCTTTCTGAAAATAGGAAACTGCCTGAGGCTGGTGGAGCATGGCCGGGTGAGGGCTTCACCTTTAGAACCTTCTGCCCTGGTTGAACCGGGGTGAGTCTGGGGTGGGTCAGAGCACCCCACAATCTTTAGTTCCGATTCTCTTTTCTGTGCAGAAAGCAAGGGGGGTGAAGGAACTGAATGCAGCCTGGGCGAGAGGGGCCACCCTGTCTGGGCTGTGCTCTTCCTCCTGGCCAGCCCCCAGCAGGCCTTCTGTGCTGAGCAGCGTTTCGCTTCGACAGTATGGAGGCTGCTTTCATGGTGCAAGGAGCTGCTCTACCGTCAGCTCCTCTGCCCAGGCGAGACAGCACACCCCCTCGGTGTGGCTGCTGTTTTTGAAAAAGTAGGGCGCTGGCCACCTCCATAAGGAAGAAGTTTTGTACACATCTGGGCTGTGGGCAGCTCTTTGCGTCCCCTCACTGTTAGACACCGGTGGATCCACTCTCATGACCGTCCCCGTGTGTGTGCGTGTGTGTGTGTTGGGGGGTGGTTGTGCAGTGTCCACTTTTCCCAGAGGGTGCACATGGTCTAGCACAGCTGCTCCACACATGGCACACCTGTGTCTTGACTGCAGCTGCCGCTTGCTCCCGAGCCAGGCCCAACACGGGCGCGGACTGTGGGTGTGCCCTCTCATGCCCCGCCCTCCTGGCCCACCACCTGAGCATGCGCGGGAGGAAGCGCCGCCATCATTGTCTGGAGTGTGGGGCTCCCTGCGCTCACCGGAAGCCCTTGCGCCGCCCCCAACTTCTCCACACGTGGAAGAGGCCCTACCGGTCGGTGATGGGGCTATAGGTGGTGCTTCAGCCACAGGCGCCCTTGGCGGTTCATAGATAGGTACTCACACCGGGGAAACTACCCCTGCTCAGAGCTTGGCCATCTTCTCCTCCCTGTTGCTAAGCCACGGGTACCTCCACTCTGATGAGAGGCCCTTTCTCAACCCTGAGCACTGGGAAAAGCTCCCAGAGGAAGTTAACCCTGCAAGCCCGCCAGTGAATCCATTGGGCAAACATGGAGAAGTCAAGGGGCATCTGGGTGGCTCACTCAGTTAACTGACTGACCCTTGATCTTGGCTCAGGTCGTAATCTCAGGATTGCAAGATCCAACCCCGCACTGGGCGTGGAGCCTGCCTAAGATTCTCTCTTCCTCTGTCTGTCAACACACCCTGCCCCGTGCTTGCTCGCTGTCTCTAAACAAACAAACAAACAAAAAACAAACAAACGCGGAGAGACCCAAGGTGTGGGAGACCTGTGCCCTAGCCTCCTCCCTTGGAGATCAGGAGCCCTCAGTTCATGTCCACTATTAGCTAAATTCCAGAAGTGTGGGTGCTGTGAAGAAGCTTATGATGGAAGATATCCCTTTTGATCAAGTGGTAGCCACACAGAGTGAGAAGAGGCAGAAGAGAGAGGGAAAAAGGTGGTGGTGGGGTTGATGTACAAAGTGAAAAGGTCTGTAGTGCCTTGGCGTCCTCCTTCAGAGAACAGAATATAGAGGTAATCAGAAATGTTCCAGTGAGTTACCTCACCCAGAGATGGACAGGCCAGAACTGGACTACGTGAATCTGCTAAGAAAAGGTCAGGTTTGGGGTGCCTGGGTAGCTCAGTTGGTTAAATGCCTGCCTTCCACTCAGATCCTGATCTTGGTCTGGTCTTGATCTGGTCTTGGGATTTAGCTCCATGTCGGGCTCCCTGCTCAGTGAGGAGTCTGCTTCTCCCCCTCTCTCTGTGCTTTCTCTCTCTCATATAAATAAAATCTTTTAAAAAGAATTTTTATTTATTTATTTGACACAGCACAAGCAGGCGGAGTAGCAGGGAGAGGGAGAAGCAGGCTCCCTGCTGAACAAGGAGCTAGATGTGGGGCTCGATCCCAGGACCCTGGGAACACGACCTGAGCCGAAGGCAGTCCCTTAACCAACTGAGCCACCTACGTGCCCCTCATACAGATAAAATCTTAAAAAAAAAAAAAAAAAAAAAAAAAAAAACAAGAGAAAATGTAAGTTTCCTTCATTATTCATGACATGACTTTCTCCCAGGACTAACATGGTTTGCTGGAGTCTGGGTTTATGCTACAGTGACATTTGAGGCAAAGGTTGGGTTCCAGTTAGTGTATAAGGTGAAGTCCATGTGTGCTATAATCGAAGGTTGCACTGCCAGTTACTTCCCCCTAATTGAGGATGAACCAAGGAGAAATTAATCTCAAAGCCTTGCACCCAGTTTAAGCTGCCAATGGAATGCAGAGGACATTCTAGGTTCAGATCTCATCCCTGCCTTTAATAACAGGTTTTGGATAAGCTACTCAACTGTCTGATAACTGTCCTCATTAGGACTCTGGAAGGTGAGCTTCATTTTTCTTTAAGTTTTTATTTATGAAGTAATCTCTACACCCAACATGGGGCTTGAACTCATGACGCTGAGATCAAGTCTCTCCTCTTCCTTCGACTGAGCCAGCCAGTTGCCCCTGGAAGATGAGTTTCAATTGAGATCATCTATATTCATGTGCCTACAAAGTGGCACCTGGCACTTAGTTGGCCCTCAACACCATTTCCCTTTTTCCAAAACAATGTATCTTTGGTCTTATGTGGCCTCTTGTTGTGTAGATTCCCTAGATCTTCTCCATCCTTGTCTACAGTGGGAAGCCTTCAAGAAGAGCCCTGCTTGTCCCTATGCCCAAGATGGATCCAGGAATTTATACAGAAAAGGAGCAAGAACCTTAATGCTCTCACATTAAGTCCTGAGTGCTTCTCTCTCCAGAATGTTTCCCTATAGTTAAGAGCCTCCAACTCTGCCTGATTCCTAGGTCCTACATTAGGAGTTCCCACCAAGATGATGGCAAGCCAGGACTTTCCAGCCCAGGGCCAAATGGGGCCTTTCCAGCCAGGGCCAAAGGGCTAGGCTGCACCTCAGCCCAGCCTGCTCTCCCCTTTCCTGCATGTGGGAAGAGGGCTCAGCACCTTTTCATCTCAGTAGTAAATCATCCTTCCTGTTCAATGTCAGCATCATTGACAGCATATCATTACCATTCGGGCAATATGTCCACAGATTTCTTTCCAGTCTTCTGTTTAGTCACTTTCTTCCAAATTAAATGGTTTGCTCTCCATTGGCCTTTGTATTCCCTTAGCAGTCTAAGTTTACCATCTTATTTCTCCAAACTGAATTATGTATAGACAGAAAGCTTAGACACAAAGCTATCGGTTTGCCCTGCAAACAAACTACCAGAGTAATTTTCTGAAAACATCATCGGAAGGTAAATCACTCTTCTGGACTGATTTGGAGCTCCCCAGTGTGCAGGGTGAAGCCGTCCAATATCTGGTGCCAACCTATGTGATCAATCCTTCAGTTTTACCCTAACAGTATTTTGTGCTGCACAGAAAGTGTCCTCATTCCCGCCACAGTCAGAACTTTCCTGAATTCCTGCCTTTGTACCAGAGATGGCCGTGGAATTCAGCTGTTTATTCAACAGATGTACACTGAGCACCACTGCCCTTCCCAAACCCTACCCATTCATAGACCAAACTCATTTTCCACCTGATGTATCAATCTGGAAAGTCATTCAGAGGGGACTCTGTCTTACTCATTTTGACAAGCTTGACATTCCGCTTGCTCCCCCAGTAGTTTGTTCAATAAACCATCACTATGCTTGGGACAGAGTAGAACTCAATGTTCACTGCAGTTGTGTGTGTGTGTGTGTGTGTGTGTGTGTGTGTTTCCTACTTCCTCTGTTCAAAGTCAATCTTCCTTGGAATCTCTTAACGACCTATGTTATCTTGTGAATTCCTGACATGTTGTCTTAGGCTTTGGGATAGTGTTTTTGTTTTTGTTTTTGTTTTTTGAGAGAGAACAGAACAGAGCAAGCAGGGAGGGAGAGGGTGGAGCAGACTCTCCGCTGAGCAGGGAGCCCAATGTCCAGCTTGATCCCAGGACCCTGAGATTATGACTGGAGCAGAAGGCAGATGTCCAGACGACTGAGCCACCCAGGCTCTCCGTGGTGTAATGTTTTGCCCATAGTAGGTGCTTTGAAAAAAATTTAATGTGTTGGAGAGATAATGTATGTCACCGATGAAGTATGTAGTAAGTGGCATATTGCTGACCCTCGAATCCCCTGGGAGATGACCCTGAGCTGGTAAAACCCTGCACACTTACACAGGAGCCCGGGGCTGATGGAGTCCGGGCTGACTGGTTCCATCAGCAATTTTCTTAACGTCTTTCACGGACATGCTTACAGCACTGTTTTTAGTTGTAAATGCATATGCCTCAGTCAACTAGAAACTCCATTCAGAGCGTGGTGCATGACTTATTTCCAAACTGCCTAGAGCTACGCTTTGTACATTGGACAGATGCCATGTAAACAAAGTATGGTGAGATGTGCAGAAGAGTGAGCCTGAGAAGAGGCCAGGAGCTCAGACTGTTGAGTTGACAAGCGAATTCGGATAGTAGGGGGAAGGGAGCCGAGTTCAGCGGTTTGGATAAAGGCCGGGTCAGCCCCGGGTTTAAATCCTTGTTCCTTCTCTTTACTAACAGTATCCCTCTGAGATTTTCCTTATCAGTAGAACCGGATGATGACCATCACTTAACACAATGGTAGCAAAGAAAAAAAAAGACGAAATGTGTAACAGGGGAACGGTGCCTGCGCGCGGGAAATGCCAACGTTAATTTCCCTCCCAAAAGGGCAACAAGGAAATTGTCCAATTCTCAGAGAGCCACCCGGGGTAATCTCAGCCCCGGGTTGGCCGGAGTGGCTCCGTCACTCAAATCATTCCGTCCCTCAGCGGGGCAGCGCCTGCCAGAGAACGGGGGCCTGTCACTGACGCCGGGCCAGCTCGCCGCCGCTCGCCGCCGCCCGCCTCTAAGCTGGCTGCAGGCACCTGGCGCAGAAGGTCGGCTTCCTGCCCTTACGCTTCCGTTGGCTTCGTTCAAACAGGCCGCTTTCGCCAGCGGCCAATCAGAACGCTCGATCTTCGGTCGCCGCCCAATGAGCGCGCGGAATGGGGGAAAAAAGGGCGTGAAGCCCAATCGCAGCGCCATCACACTTGAGGGCAAAGAGGTTAGGAAGCCGGCATGGCGCTCCGGTCAATAAAATCGATAGCTGGAAGCTGCCTGTGTTCCAGGCTAAGGCGGTGCGGTAGCAGCGCCGCCATCTTCCCCGAAGGCATCTTCCGGTGCCTTTCCCCCAAGTTCGGGCAGGAGTTGCCTGAATAACAGCAAAAGGTTTCCGTTAGCCCCGCAGGGCGGCCGATTCCGATTCCCTCAGGGCCTCCCCAGGCACGCTCAGCCCCGGTGCGGCGGGGGCTCCCAAATCCCGGGGTCCGCCAGGGGTCCGGGCCGGGGAAGGCCGTGGCGCCGGCTTCTGGGGTCCAATGGCGCCACCTTCGGCTCCGCTCTCCGCGCGGGGACCAGGAGAGCCCGTTCCCGGCCGGAGAAGGGGAAGGAGGCCGAGGGCGGTGAAGTTCGCAGACGTGGCCGTGTACTTCTCCCCGGAGGAGTGGGGCTGTCTGCGGCCCGCGCAGAGGGCCCTGTACCGGGACGTGATGCGGGAGACCTACGGCCACCTGGGCGCGCTCGGTGAGGCCCGGCCCAGTTCGCTTCCGCGGGGCCCGAAGGGTTGGAGGATCTTAGGTCGGGCGGTGGGTGAAGGCGTAGGGCGGGGGTGGGGGAGGAGAGGGGGAGCGGAGGCCGACCGCGGGGAGTTCAGAGTGTCCAGAGATCTGGCCGTGACCAGGTTGTGTCAGGGGAGGAGGCCCTGGGCTTGTCAGGAGATTACACCGGGTAGATCTTCACCCAGCCTTATCTAGAAGCTGGACGTCTGACTGGTTCTCCTTCCCCAGGGTGCTCAGGTCCCAAACCAGCCCTCATCTCCTGGTTGGAACGAAATACCGATGATTGGGAACCGGCTGCCTTGGATCCGCAGGAGTGCCCAAGGGGGTTAACAGTCCAAAGAAGTGAGTGAAAAATGCCCGAGCAGGGCCTGCAGCCTCTAAACTTGTCTAGAATGTTAGTGGCCACGGGTACCCATGCTCTAATGCTTTATTTACTGATTGTTTTCACAGCTTCAGGGTCTTGTCTCTCTGATGGTGTTGGGTGGGTCCCACCATAGGGTGATTTACATGTCAGTTTGCAAACTAAGGGTCTGCAGTTCTCTATTGCGTGAATGAATCTGTTAGCTTTTAAAAGGAGCTACCCTCTGGCCTCCTTCTCAGGATCCCTGAACCCAGTCTGCTCTGTACTGTGCTCTGAGACACAAGATACCTCCCTGAGTTTCTGGATTTTGGTTGAAGGGATTTCATGGGGAACAGCAGCCTGGGGGTGCAGAGCCCTCTTTTCTGCCCTTTTGGCGGGGTGACTCCTAATCAGTGCAGGAATCTACACTCTCCCGGGGATCAAACAGGGCTCTCCTTAATGCCCCTCAGGGAGAAGGGCCCCGGATCCACCCGTGGGGCTGGATGTAAGCATCTGGACTGACGTTTCTGTGCTAGATTCTCTGACACTGGGGCTCTCTTTCCAAGATAGTTCCTTACTAAGTGATACTTCCTTACTAAAATGACACTTCCTTACTAAAAACCTTTCTGTTTTTCCACGGTAGGTTGTCAAATGGCTGTCAGTTATCTCTGAGTCACTTGGGGAACTTGGTTAAAAAAAAAAAAAAAATACAGATTCCTAGGGGCACCTGGGTGGCTCAGTCGGTTAAGCATCGGCCTTTGGCTCAGGTCATGATCCTGGAGTCCTGGGATCAAGCCCCACATCAGGGTTTCTGCTCGGTGGGAGCCTGCTTCTCCCTCTCTCTTTGCCTGCAGCTCCCTCTGCTTGTGCACACTCTCTCTGTCAAATAAATGAATAAAATCTTTAAAAAAAAATAGAGATTCCTGGACCCAAAACTGTTGATTTACTCCGATGGATGTCTAGCACTTTGTATTTCTCTTTTAACAGCCCCAGCAGGTTGGCATGCATGTTTAAGTTTGAGAACCATTGGATAAAATAGAGTTCATGGTCCTGAATGGCAGTGGTTCTGAGGATGTCGTTCTCAGACCAGCCTCAGCATCACCCGGAAAAGAATCAGATACAAATTCTTGGGCCCCATCCCAGACCTGCTGAACCCAAAATTGTTTCAGTGAGCCATCCAAATGATTCTGATCACCATAACATTTGAGAACCACTGGCTTAGAGGGCCTTATCACCTAGTCCCTGCCAGCCCATATCTCATGTTCCTACTTCCTGCCTTATACTTACCGCTTCAAAAACTTAATTTCTCAAGCCTGCAGAACCTGCAAGAAACACTTCCCGACTTCTCCAGATGGAGCTGGGGACTCCTGGAATATCCTCCCCGTTTCTGTAGTGGTTGTGTCACAGTGGGATGTCTGTGGCACTAACACTCCCTGAAGACGGGTTGAGTGTCTTCACCTTCTAACCTATAACACTGCCATAGGCAAGGGCAGGGGCCCTGTATTTGTTAAATTAATGTCTCCCTGTGTGTCCATAGAAACCAGAACCAGAAAGAAGAACGGAGAGAAGGAAGTGTTCCCACCTAAGGAGGCCCCCCGAAAGGGCAAGCGAGGCCGGCGGCCCAGCAAACCCCGACTAATCCCCAGGCAGACCTCTGGGGGCCCCATCTGCCCGGACTGTGGTTGCACCTTCCCTGACCGGCTGGCCCTGGAGAGCCACAAGTGTGCCCAGAATCTGAAAAAGCCTTACCCTTGCCCGGACTGCGGGCGCCGCTTCTCCTACCCCTCCCTGCTGGTCAGTCACCGGCGGGCACACTCTGGTGAGTGTCCCTACGTTTGTGACCAGTGTGGCAAGCGCTTCTCCCAGCGCAAGAACCTCTCGCAGCACCAGGTCATCCACACGGGCGAGAAGCCCTACCACTGCCCTGACTGCGGCCGCTGCTTCCGGAGGAGCCGGTCCCTGGCCAATCACCGGACCACGCATACCGGCGAGAAACCCCACCAGTGCCCCAGCTGTGGCCGGCGCTTTGCCTACCCCTCCCTGCTGGCCATCCACCAGCGCACGCACACGGGCGAGAAGCCCTACACCTGCCTGGAATGCAGCCGCCGCTTCCGACAGCGCACCGCGCTCGTCATCCACCAGCGCATCCACACGGGCGAGAAGCCCTACCCGTGCCCGGACTGCGAGCGGCGCTTCTCCTCGTCCTCCCGCCTGGTCAGCCACCGGCGGGTGCACTCCGGCGAGCGTCCCTACGCCTGCGAGCACTGCGAGGCCCGCTTCTCCCAGCGCAGCACGCTGCTCCAGCACCAGCTCTTGCACACGGGGGAGAAGCCCTACCCCTGCCCGGACTGCGGCCGCGCCTTCCGGCGGAGCGGCTCCCTGGCCATCCACCGCAGCACGCACACCGAGGAGAAGCTGCACGCCTGCGAGGACTGCGGCCGCCGCTTCGCCTACCCCTCACTCCTGGCCAGCCACAGGCGTGTGCACTCCGGAGAGCGGCCATACGCCTGCGACCTATGCTCTAAGCGCTTCGCCCAGTGGAGCCACCTGGCACAGCACCAGCTCCTGCACACGGGGGAGAAGCCCTTCCCCTGCCTGGAGTGCGGCCGTTGCTTCCGCCAGAGGTGGTCTCTGGCCGTCCACAAGTGTAGCCCCAGAGCCCCAAACTGCGGCCCCAGAGCTGCTGCAGGGGGCGCCGCCCAGAAGGGCAGTGCCCTTTAGTACAGGAAGGTCGGTAGATTTTCATTTCATTTCACGGAGGGGCTCAGGGAAGGGAAGGTGAAGCCCCGGGTCATACAAGGCAGAGGCAGAAGGAACACCCAGGTCTCCTGCGATGGCGACCTGAACTTGAGTCTGTCTCACCACACTGGCTGCCTTACCGGATGTGTCTAGAACAGTCCTGTTAGGACGGGTGACATCACGTGGTTGTTTTCCAGGCTACCCTATCCCAAAAGAATTTCTGTGTGTGGATATCAGGGCTGAAAGTTCTCCCATCCATTTTAGGGGCTGTTTGCTTTTCTAGTTCCAGCGTACAGTCGGTAGGGGGGGGCAGTATCTTGCCCTCCTTTGCCCCGTCCTCCATACCAGGTTTAAACAAACCTGGTTTAGCCCCTTTTCTTCAACACTCCTGCCAAGTGGTTTTTTTTTGTTTTTTTTTTTTTTTTTTACCCTTGCTTTAAAACCTCCCTTGACAGGGAGCTCACTACCTCACAAGGCAGGTCATTTCGTTGTGGGATAGCTCTGATCTTTAGAAGGCGGTTAAGTACCACCTTCTCCTTCCCTAGAAGCCTAGCCCAGAGTATGTAATACTTCATCAACATGACAGCATTTCAGATAACTTAACCACAACTGCTTTGCCCACGTTTTCAGGTTAAACAGCATGATTTGGTCAATTGTTCCTTAAAGACAGGGTTTCAGTTCCCACACGTGATCTCTCTCCAAACAGGTGTTGGTTTTTCAGTGTCCCTTTTAAAGGGTCATCCAAAAATAAGCCAGCACCACAGTGTACAGTGCACACCTCCTTGGTCTCTACTTATTTTAACAGCTCTAGATTGCACTGAATTTGGGGGTGGTGACATTGGAGCAGGGCTTCATTGGGTTACGGAGACGTAAATACCTAAGCTTTTTTTTTTTTTTTTTTTTTAACCACATACTGTGAAGCTAAGTCTTCTGCCCCCTGTGTTTGGAAAATTGATTCAAGTTGGGTCTGGGACATAGACAAAGTGAGTTTTGGGAGAAGACTGATTTTAAGGAGAAGCAGGGGAGCTATGGTCTAGCAGCAAGAGGTAAAACTGGGACCAGCTTACACTTCATCCAGGGGATTTGGATTAGTTTCAGGTAGCTAGTGGCTAGAAAATCCTTGAGAACTGGGTCTCACTCCTCCCTAATTCTCAACCGAATAAAGAGACATCAGCACAGACCCTTCCGTGAGTCCTCAGTCAACATTTTTTTCATAAAGTGAGGTGAGGCCATCCAAGGAGGGTAGAAAGCCAAGTACTTGAATACAGGGCAGGAGGAATCTACAGCCATCTAGTTGTGTTTATGCCTGCCTTCCTCACAGAAGCTCCCCAAAGCAATGGCAGCAACATGTCTTAACCTTTGATATGCCTCCCTGGCACCTGCCCCTGAGTAGATGCTCAATAAAGCTTTACCGCATTAAATGAACAAGGCCTACCACTTTGCCTTGGGTAGCTGCACCAAATTGGAGTTTCCAAACATGGCTTCTCTCCTATTCAACAGCTGGAGTGAGTCATGTTCCTACCCCTGTTGCTTGTTCCTTCAGCTCTCCTAATCTCAGCCCTAAAGTGGGAGAGCAGCTGGGGGGATGCAGTGTTTGTAATTACCTCTGTTCTGGTATTTAGCAAGATGCATTGTAACTATTTGTCTGTTTCTCCTTGGATGAATGGATGAGCTGCCCCAAGACAGGGGTCATACCAGATTGGGTCTCATTAAAATGTCGATAAATGGTGTTCCTTGTGGAATCCCTGTTTATAAACTGTAAGTCTAGGTCCTTGACTGGGTAAAAATTTTTACTCGACAGAGACCTGCCCTGTCCTAACAGCTATTCGAATGTGTGCCTAGCTCTGTATTAGAGGTGGCCGTTCTACTCTTATCACCAGGCTGACCCAACCCTGCCTAGGAATTTTGTAACTTTTCTTTGGGCCTGGACTGTGAGTCATAAGGCTTGGAAGGCCAAGTTCCAGGGTGTGTGCAGTCAGTGGAGTGACAGTTTCCTAGGTTCCCTAAGGCTTCAGTCCCAGCGTCCATTCCTGACCAGCTGTGATCCCGGCCCTGTTTTCAGTGGGAGATCCCAGTATCCTTCTAATTCATTCCCCTTCTGTTTCAGGTAGTTTGAGTTTCTGTTACTTGCAACCCAAAGAATGAACTAATCCACCCTCCCATATTAATTTATCACCCATGAGCTGCAAAGAGGGGAAAATTGCAGGCTACCTACAGGGGCCAGCACACCCTTCCTGATCTCCAACCTCAGTGAGCCTTCAGTATGACTTAAGTCTTCCCTACATCCTTAACCAGTGAATACCTTCTCTTTCACTAAGAAACCTAAGGTTTCAGATAGGAGCTCTTAACATTGCATTCCCCACTTTGGCCAGTATTTTCACTTAGGCGCGACGCTCACCAACACAGCTATGCTCATGATTTCCCCTATTGCCCTCTCGGGGACTTTGCTACATCTGTTATTCTTCCTCTCCTCTTAGTTTTATGGTTTCAGAGCCCCTCTCTTTTCTGGAACACACACATGCCAGTCTAAAATCTGTCTTTAAGATTTTATTTTTTTAAAGATTTTATTTATTTGACAGAGAGAGGGAGATCACAATTAGACAGAGAGACAGGCAGAGAGAGGGAAGCAGCCTCCCCACTGAGCAGAGCCTGATGCAGGGCTTGATCTCAGGACCCTGAGATCATGACCAGAGCCGAAGGGAGAGGCTTGACCCTCTGAGCCACCCAGGCGCTCCTAAGATTTTGTTTTTAAGTAATGCCTACACCCCACATGGGGCTCAAAGTCACAGCCCCAACATCAAGAATCGCATGGTCTACCAACTGAGGCCACCAGGCACCCCTCAGCTAAATTTCTTGAAACAGTAGCCTGCATTCACTGTGTTCTTTGGCCTACTGCAGTAGTGTTATAGCCACCGTGTTGAGCATTTACCATGGGCCAGGTACTGTGTAAAGCACTTTACATACATTCCCATGTAATGTGGATGAGAACCACACAAAGTAGTTGTTACGAGATGTGCTCCCATGTGTGTCTCGCACTGCCCCACACTTGCTGTGTAGGCCAAAAATGCAAGGCCTTGCCTTCAACAAATGGTCAGATGAGCGGATTCCAGACCTAGAGGCTCCTGAATGAGGAAAAGTTGAGTCCCTTGATGAAGGACTACGTTATATTGGCGAAGACATGCTGTATACGTTCCCTCGAGCCTTTTCCAAATGCACCTGCAGCCATTTCCCAGGGTGGCAGGGCACGGGAAAAGGGGAAGTAACTAGAGTTTTCAGGGCTTACTGGACGTTGGATCTAGACACATCCTAATTCTTGGAGATCCAAAACATCACTGTAGTTCACCAGGCACTGGACTCATGAAGATCAGGCGTGTGCAGAAAAGGACTAACTCAGCAGACCCAGGCTGCTCAAACCCTGCACATTCCAAAGAAAGCTCATCTTCAGAACTAGCACCTGGCTCCTTCCTGGGAGGTAAATTCTGAGCCCTTGTACTATTTTGCCTGATGAGGGTGTTCCTGTACACTGGAGGCCTTGAGTCATGTGGTACCAGTCTGACCAGATGAGTTTATCCTAACAATGTGGTTTATGATGAATGCCTGTCTTTGCTCTGGGAGACGGAGTCTGAGCAGCTGAGGTCAGTCATGTGAGTCTCCATGTCTGTGTAACTGACTCCCCAATAAAAACCCTAGACACCAAGGCTTGGGTGAGTTTCTCCACTTGGCAACAGTTCACACATATTGTCACGAGTCATTGTTGGGAGAATAAAGGGCAACTCCATGGGACAAGGACACCTGCAAGTTTGTAAATTCGTGTCTGGTTTCTCCTAGACTTTGTCCCATGCACCTTTATCCTTTGCTGATTTTAATCTGTATCCTTTTCCTTTAATAAGCTATAACCTAGAGTACAGGGGGAAAAGAAAAAAAGACAAGGCCCTGACTACTCGTTTACTCTTCCCCCAGCCATTTCTTGGGGTTGTGTTTGCATTAAGCAACCGCGAGGGAGAAGCAGTGTCTCTATGTGGGACAAAGAGCAGCTTGCTTACTACTTACCATAAAGCACCAGGTTCCCCAAGTTCATTGTTCCTCCTCCACAGTGCCACTCGCTGTGTGCCCGGCATGCATCAGGCCCCTCCATGTTGCCAGGGGGGCTTGGGAGGCAAAAGAGCCGATACAAACATGATGCTCCGTTGGCTTGTGCCATAAATAAGGCCTTTTGTCCATGACACTGGCATCTCTTGTCTTCTGCCAGCATCCGTGAAACAATGGGTAACCTTAAATTACACACCTGACAGTAGGTATTATTTCCCTTTAATAGATGAGGGAACTGAGGCTCATTAATAATATTAAATAACTTGTCCAGGATCACGTATCTGGTAAACCTAAGGGCCAGGATTCCAAGCCAGGTCTGCCTCCAAAGCTGGCTGCTACACGAGGTACTACTCCACCGAAACTGTCCCTTAAGACACCTCAGGACTTTGTTAGCAAATCGATAATTTAATTTTTATCTTATTTATCTTAGTTTTCCAACTGATGCGCTTTCATAACTTGGCTTTCATGCTCCATTTTCTTCTAGTGTTCCTGGTGCCTCTTGTGGTTCCTTCTAGTGTGCACATGTAGGAATTCCTTCTCGGCATTTCTTGGGAAATGTATACATTTTCCCAAGTTCCAAGAGCAACTGGTCAAGAAACCAGGAAAATGCAAAAAAAAAAAAAAATGTATCACGACTGTCCTGCGAATTAAAGCTTAACAGCAAACACAGAGAAGGGGCATCTGGGTGGCTCAGTAAGTTAAGCATCTGCCTTCAGCTCGGGTCACGGTCCCAGGGTCATGGGATTGAGCCCTGCATCCAGCTTGTTTCTTGGAGGGGAGCCTGCTTCTCCCACTCCCTCTCTCACTGTCAAATAAATAAATAAAATCTTTTAAAAAAATAAATAGAGAGGTTACTGGTTTAGGGGTCATCAAAAACAAGACCAGGAAACACTCCTACAGAGTTGAAAGTGAAAGGCAACATACCTGTGAAAGGGACAGAAGCACCCAGAATAAAAGATGTCACCACAGGATCGGGTCATCTTGCCTGTAGCTGTGGCCTTGTGGTAAGTCTGCGTTCCTGGGCCTGCCGGCTGCTAACCAGGAGTCAGTCTTGCAAATAAAATATTCCATTCACAGGCTACTTTGTACAAATCTCCTACAAATGGTGTTCAAGAAGTAAGTTTTGGAAGTAAAAAAAGTTGATCTCTTACATTGCTGTGGAAGTTCCAAAACTGCGGGGTTTTTTGTGGTAAAATATAAAATTTACTATGCAGTTCAGTGGCATTAAGTACATTCACAATGTTGTACAACCCGTGACTATATCCAGAACTTTTTCACCAATTTCAATAGTTGTTACCAAATTGCTTTCCAAGGAGGTGGTATGAATTTACACTCCCATCAGCAGTATGTGTGACTGCCTCCACCTCCTGAAACACGGCGCATCGTTCATCCCTTCATTCAACAAGTATCTAGGGCAACGGCCACAGGCCATGCAATGTTCTAGGAGATGGAAATGCAACAGTGGACAATATAGTCTTTGCCCTCATGGAGATTCCAGGCTAAAGAAAAAGATAAACCATTATCAGGAAGTGCTCAGTGCAGGATGAGGGGATGAGTGACGAGGGGGACTATTTTGGGACAGAAGTGTCAGCAAACTTCTTCCCCCTGCCCACCCTCTTCAGCAAACCCTCCCCCCGCCATCAGTAAACTTTTTGATCCTTGCTCATCTGAAAGCTGAAAAATACCATCATGCAATTCTATGTTGCATTCCCCTGTTACAAGTGATTATATTTTCAAAATGCTTTAAGATGTGAATTGCCATTTATATTGTTTATCTATTCTTCTGTTGTTAGCCTTTGGCTTCTGCATTTGTAGTTCTTTAGCAAGAAATGAGTCCTTTGGAATATAATTTGGAATATAATATTTTTCTCAATTTGTCATTCTATATTGACTTAATGATTTTTTGCTACATACTCTTTCTTTATGCAGGTTTTCACCCCTTGTTCTTTGAAAGTTATACGTTCTTTTGGAAGTTACTCATAAATTTTCAACACATATTTAAGTCTAACATTTCTCATTATCTGTATGCCTCCTTTTATTTTATTTTTAGTATTTTTCTAGCAAAATGCCACAATTTTCATTATTCAGTGCCACATGTTGTGCTTTGACTCCTATCATTTCCTCCAAGTTCATCTGGAAAGCGTGGCCATTTGGTGGGGGACTGCACAAAATATGGAACACTTCACGAATTTGCGGGTCATCCGTGAGCAGTGGCCATGCTAATCTTCTCTGTATCATTCTGATTTTAGTATATGTGCTCTGTAACTGCCTATTTTTTTTTAAGATTTTTATTTATTTATTTATTTGACAGACAGAGATCACAAGTAGGCAGAGAGAGAGGAGGAAGCAGGCTCCCTGCTGAGCAGAGAGCCCGATGTGGGGCTCGATTCCAGGACCCTGAGATCATGACCTGAGCCGAAGGCAGAGGCTTTAACCCACTGAGCCACCCAGGCACCCCTGTAATATGCCTATTTTTAAATTTATTTTTTATTTTTTTTTTAGAGAGAGTGATAAATGGAGGAGGGACAGCGGGAGAGAGAGAGAGAATCCCAAGCAGGCTCCACACCCAGTGTGAGCCCCATGCAGGACTTGATCTCACCATCCCAAGATCCTGAGATCCCAACTTGAGCAAAAATGAAAAGTGGGTCACTTAACTGATTGAGCCACCAAGGTGCTCCTGCCTATTTTTAATCTAAAATGAAAAATACTAGGGCACCTGGGTGGCTCAGTCAGTTAAGCATTGGATACTAGGTACTCACCTTTCACTTTTATTGTACACAGTATAGTATTTTCACAGGGACTTGCTAAAGGATTTAAAAGGTTTTAGCTTTTGAAGGAAAAAAATCTAATGAACAAAATCTCCAAACTATAAGCAAAACATAAGGACCTTACATTTTCACTTAAGTCATTATACTCCCACTTAGGTCACAGTGGACACTCCTGTGCAACTGAAGGATGGAAGGATTACATGACAGGAATTTATTAAATGAGAGAAAATGTCCTTCCAGAAACAAACCCTTGTATTTATGATCAAGTGATTTTCTTTTCTTCCTTTTTTTTTCTTTTAAGATTTTATTTGAGACAGAGAGAGCATGAATAAGGGGAGGAACAGAAGGAGAGGCAGAAGCAGGCTCCTCACTGAAGAGGAAACTGGATGTGGGGCTGCTCCCAGGATCCTGGGATCATGACCTCAGCAGAAGGCAGGCACTTGAGTGACTGAGCCACCCAGGCCCCCACTTCTTTCTTTTCCAGTAGGCTCCATGCCCAATGTGAGGCTTGAACTCATGACCCTCAGATCAAGAGTCCCATGCCCTACCAACTGAGCCAGCCAGGCACCCCTGTGACCAACTGATTTTCAACAGAATTGCCAAGACAATTCAAAAAGTGAAACCGTCTTTTCAACAAATGGTGTGGGGACTAGATATGCACATACAAAAGAATGAAGCTGGATCCCTACCTTCAACCATATATAAAAATTAATTTGGGGTATCTGGCTGGCTCTGTTGGTTAAGTGTCTGCCTTCGGCTCAGGTCATGATCTCAGGGTCCTGGAATCAAGCCCTGCATCAGGCTCCTCACTCAGCAAGGAGTCTGCTCGTCCCTCTGCCCCTCTACCCACTTGTGCTCTCTCTCTCAAATAAATAAATAAAATCTTTAAAAAAAATTAACTCAATGTGGACAAACCATAGACCTAAATGTAAGAGCTAAAACTATAAAACTCTTTTTTTTTTTTTAATTTATTTATTTGTTAGAGAGAGAGAGCGAGCGAGCACAGGCAGACAGAGTGGCAGGCAGAGGCAGAGGGAGAAGCAGGCTCCCCGCCGAGCAAGGAGCCCGATGTGGGACTCGATCCCAGGACGCTGAGATCATGACCTGAGCTGAAGGCAGCTGCTCAACCAACTGAGCCACCCAGGCGTCCCAAAACTATAAAACTCTTAATAGTAAAGGCAGATGTCAGTCTTTGTGACTTGGATCAGATAATGGTTTCTTAGCTTTGACACAAAAAGCACAGATGATGAAAGATAAAAATAGATTCACTGATTTCATCAAAATTAAAACTTGAGCTTCAAAAGATATCCTGAAGAGAATTGAAAGACAGTCTACTGAATGGGAGAAAGTTCTTTCCAAAAGATATATCTGAAAAGGGGTTTGAGTCTACAATATATTTTAAAAACTCTTACACTGATACCAGAGCTAGACAAAGACATTATAAGAAAATTATAGACCACTATCCCATACAAAAATTGATAGAAAAATCCTCAAAAAATACTAGCAAACCAAAGCAGCATATTAGAAGGGTTGTACACTATGACCAGGATATATTCCTGGAATACAAGAAGGCTTCAACAGATGAAAGTCAGTCAATGTACTATGCCACAATAATAGGACAAAATGATCAAAAAATGATGATCTCAACACAGAAAAAGAATTTGACAAAACTAAACATGACAAAAACATGAAAAAAAAACCAAACTCTTGATACATTCGATATAGAAGAAAACTTCCTCAACATGATAAAGGCCATAGATGAACAATCCACACCTAACATCACACTCAGTGGGGAAAGGTAGAAAACTTTCCCCCTAGAATCAGGAACAAGACAAAGATGCCCAGGATTTTGTTCTCGCTTTTTTAATATTTTACTTATTTTTTTAAAGTCAGCTCCTCACCCAAAGTGGGGCTCGAACCCATGACCCCAAGATCAAGAGTCGTATACTCTCTATCAACTGAGCCAGCCAGGAGCCCCAAGGATGTCAACTTTTGCCACCTCTTTTCAATACTGTATCGTAAGTTCTAGCTAGAGCAATGAGGCAATATAAAGAAACAGAAGGTATCCAAAGTGGAAAGGAAGAAGTAAAATGATCTCTATTCACAGATGACAGGATCTTATATCTAAAAACCCTAGAGAGTCCACACACACGAACTGTCGGAGCTAAGAAATAAACTTAGCAAAGTGGCAAGGTGCAAAACCAACACACAAAAATCAGTTGCATTTCTATAGATCAGCAATGAACAATCCAGAAGAGCGATTAGGAAAGTAATTCCATTTACAGTAGCATTAAACAGAATAAAATACTTAGGAATGAATTTTACTAAGGAGGCAAAAGACTTGTACACTGGAAACTACAACATACTGCTGAAAGAAATTAAAGACTTACACACACGGAAAGACGCCTTGCGTTCATGGATTAGAAGGCTTACTATTGTTAAGATGGCCACAATACTGAAAGAAATCTACAGATTCAATGTAACCAAATCAAAATCACAAAGGTGACAAAGTTTTGAAAGACAGGTGGCAGTTGCCAAATATTATGAACAAATATATATGTTATGACAAATATATATATTATGAACAAATATTATTTGGCAGTTGCCAAATAAATGCCACTTCATTGTATGTTTTTAAAAATGGTTATTCATGCCTTGTCTGGACAATATCCAGCTTGCTTCTCTTTTCTTTTTCCCCATTTTATTTTGAAAGTTTTCAAATGTAAAGCTGAAGGAATTTCACAGTGACTACCCCCCATACACACCACCTCATTCTAGCGTTAACATTTTACTGTACTTACTTCATTGCATTAACTATCCACCTCTATTCCAGTCCACTTTATTTTTTGGATGCAGTTCAAAAAAATTGTCAACATCAGTACACGTTACCCTGAACACTTCAGCATGCACATCATTAACTAGAGCTCAGTATCTGCTTTATGTATTTTTTTAGTTAAACTGACATAGAGGGGCGCCTGGGTGCCTCAGTTGGTTAAGCGTCCGCCTTTGGCTCAGGTCATGATCCCAGGGGTCCTGGAATCAAGTTCTGGTTCAGGCTCTGTGCTCAGCAGTGAATCTGCTTCTCCCTCTGCCTCTGAGTCCTCTCGTGCTCTTTCTTTCAAGTAAGTAAATAAAATCTTAAAAAACAAACTGCCATAGAATAAAATGCAAACAAACTTCAAGTGTGTATCTGCTGAGTGTTGACAATGCTTACACCCAGAACCTTGATCAAGATATAGAATATTACCATCATCCTGGTTAAAACCATCTACATTCCGCCAGAGTAGTCCTACAGTGTGTATTCTCCTGTCCACGGCTTCTTTCATTCAGCATAATCTCTTTGAGTAATGCTTTTTGCAGATCTTCAGTTCTTGAATTCAGAGCTGGGAGAATGCTCCCATACCCAAGACAGTGCTTGACAAAGCTCAGAAACAGCTCCCCAGTAATGCTACCTGGATTAGTTTCCAATTGCTACTATAAGAAATTACCAAACTAGGTGCTTTAAAATAACACAAACTTACTATCTTACAATTCTGTAGGCCAAAAGTCTGAAAATGGGTCTTCCAGGACTAAAATCAAGGTGTTAGCAAGGTTGCATTTGGCCATCTCTAGAGGAGAATCCTTTCCTTGCCTTTTCCAGCCTCTAGAGGCTGCCCAAAGCCCTTGGTTTGTGTCCCCTTTCCAGCAATCCATCACTCCCATCTGTTTTGTTGTCATATCTTCTTCGGCTTTCATCTTCCTGCCTCCTCCCTCTCTTCTTTCGTTTATATAAATTAACTCAATGAAAAAAGTTCCTTCAGTCATCTGATGGCAGACTTCACTGTCACAACAGAAGTGGGCTTGTAGATCCAGAAACTACCATTTTCATGCAGGAACCACAGCGCCAGATCATCATGGCTCATGTTTTCATCTTTGGTTTGCCACTGAGGAGCAAAAGTGTACTTGGAGTGCTGGCTTCTTTCGATTTTTTTTTTAAAAGATTTTATTTGAGAGTAAATGAGAGAGAGAAAAGAGAGAGAGCATGAGTGGGGGAAGGAGCAGAGGAGAAAGGGAGAAGGAGCAGAGGAGAAAGGGAGAAGCAAACTTCCTACAGAGCAGGGAGCCTGATGTGGGGCTCGATCCCGGGACTCTGGGACCATGACCAGAGCTGAAGGCAGATGCTTAACCGACTGAGTCACCCAAGAGCCCTTTATTTCGATTTTCTTCATCATTTTCCTGAGGGAGGCATCATGATGGGTCCTGTATTTAATGACAGTTCTGACCTTCTTGGTACATTTTAGCCATGTTGCTGCAAACCAGCTCCAAGCCCAGAAGAGCCTCCTGTCTCCCTTTTAAAAGGATCATTGTGATTACATTAGATCCACTGGGATAATTCAAGATAGTCTTCTGATCTGAAAATCTTTAGCTTGATCATATCTGCAAAGTTCTGTTTGCCAATATAACATATTCACAGGTTTCAGGGATTAGAACATGGACATCTTTGGTGTCCCTTACTCGGTTTGCCAGGCCACCTGAATAAATAAAAGACCTTAAGCCATGCTTCTCAAAACAGAGTAGCTTGAGGATACAAAATAAATATCATATATCTTCTGGATATATCAATGCTTCTTGTGGATCTGGGAGAAAATCTTTTTTTTTTTTTTAAGATTTTATTTATTTATTTGACAGAGATCACAAGTAGGCAGAGAGGCAGGCAGAGAGAAAGGGAAGCAGGCTCCCTGCTGAGTAGAAAGCCCGATGCGGGGCTCAATCCCAGGACCCTGGGATCATGACCTGAGCCGAAGACAGAGGCTTTAACCCACTGAGCCACCCAGGCGCCCCGGGAGAAAATCTTAATTAATAAATGGCTTAAGACACTAGCCTTCCCTTTGAATCAGCAATTCTGCTTCTAGAATTTTATTGTACAGACATGCTCATATATGTGCCTAAAGAAATATATCTAAGGATGTGACTTACGTATTTTATGATAGTAAGACGGGAAACCAATTAATAGCTCATCAATGGAAAATGAACTAAATAAACTGTTTCATCCATACAGTGGAACACTAGGTATGCAGCCATTAAAAAAGCGATCTATATGTGCTGAAATTAAACAAACTATAAGATGTATCAAGTGAGAAAAGAAAGCAAAGTGAACAGTGTGTTTATTATGCTACTTACAAAAAGAAAAAAAGTGTATGTTTTTAAAAAGTGTATGTTTTTAAGTACCTAAATTATCTCCAGAAGGACACAAGAAGCTGGTAACAGAGGTTGCCTCTAGGAAGGGGAAGGAAGACTAGAGGGAGGAGACTTTTTAAAAAAGATTTTATTTATTTATTTGACAGACAGAGATCACAGGTAGGCAGAGGCAGGCAGAGAGAGAGAGAGAGGGAGGCAGGCTCCCCGCTGAGCAGAGAGCCCGATGCGGGGCTCGATCCCAGGACCCTGGGATCATGACCTGAGCCGAAGGCTGAGGCTTTAACCCACTGAGCCACCCAGGCACCCCAACTTTTTGTTTTTTTAATTGAAGCATAACACACATACGTAAGTGTGCAGGTCAATTCTCACAAACAGAACACATCTGTGTAACCAGAGCCTAGATCAAGAAACAGAATATTGGGGTGCCTGGGTGGCTGTTAGTTAAGCATCTGCCTTTGGCTCAGGTCATGATCCCAGGGTCCTGGGATTGAGCCCCGCATTGGGCTCTCTGCTCAGCAGGGAGCCTGCTTCTCACTCTCCCTCTGCATGCTGTTCCTTCTACTTTTGTTCTCTGTCAAATAAATAAATAAAATCTTAAAAAAAAAAAAGAAGAATATTATCAGTACTTTACAAACAAAAAACTTGGGTTAGCAATAACTTTGATAGTTTTGCCAGATTTTATATTTTATATAAGTGGAATCTCATATTACATATCATTTTGCGTCTGGCTTCTTTTGCTCAACAGCGCGTCTGCAGGATTCATCCATATTATGCATGTAGTTCTAGATCACTCATTCTCTATTTCTGAATAGTATTCTGTGAATAGCATTCCCATGAATATTGCACAATATTTTTATTCATTTTCCTACTGTTGTGGGTAGTTTCCTGATTTTGGCTATTGCAGCTAGTGTTGCTGTGACCGTTTGAGCACGTCTTTCAGTAAATATACCTATGCACTTCTGTTGGGTATACAGGGAGGAGTGGAATTGCTGGGTGGTAGGTATGCATATATTCGGCTTTAGTAGATACTGCCAGTTTTCCAAAGTAGTTGTATCAACTTACTTCCCCCGTAGTGTAACAGCGTTCAACACTTGCAAATCTATGCATTCTATTGAATGTGGTTATATTATGAAATAGAATGCATAGACACATAAACTGAAAAGCTATACTATGTCTTCAAAGTGGTTTCACTAGAGGGATGGAGAGCTTTTGTGTTACAGCTCTAGAACTTTCCTTCGCTGCTCCTATAAATATTGCTTAGATGGAAAAGTCTGTTAAACAGATTCAGAGATGATCTGATTCGTTTCCTAGTTTTATTAGTATTTATGAGCTGTAATTTAAACACAAGTTTTCCGACGGAGACAGGGTACAGTAAGCGCTTAGCGAAGCACTTAGCTGAACCTGGAAGCCAGAGAGTAACGTTGAATCTGGCTCTGGTGCCGGTGAGCAGTGACCTGGGCCTTCCGTTCCTCAGCTTCTGCAACTGTGAAAGGCAAGACATCTATGACGTCGGGGCATGGGCCAAATCAAATACCGGTAGGCACAGGGCTAGCCTTGCCCTGAGCACCCACAGCAGGCGGGGACCGGCCATCCCTCACTTCCATCATCTCCAGAATCGTTTGCCCGTGGGCTTTTACTCACCTACAAGCCCGGGACATCTGCATCTGCTCGCAAGAGGTCTCATGGAGTAGCAGAAGGGAGTAGCTCCAACCCGTCAAAACCTCTTTTTTAGGTCCCGTTCGGGTAAAGCAGGTGAAGAGAGCCTCCTAACCCCTCAGCACCCTCCACCTTCGGACCAGTCCCTCCCTTCCCTTCAGCCTTTCAAATAGGCCGCTCCAGCATAACCAATCACAGCCTTCCTTCTTCACCGGTCCTCTAGGTGCTGTCCAACCAACGCACGTCATCTACGATTTGCTGCGCTGCGGAGCCAATCTCCTTTCTGGTTTTCCCCTTGGTACGTAAGAGGCGACCGGAAAGGAAAGGGAAGTTGAGGCCGGAGAGACGCCATGTTGGTCAAGGGCAGTGCTATGGCCCTGAAGGAATTTTTTCAGAAGATAGGAAGCTTTTCTTGGCGTAAAACTAAAGGGCTTTCCCATGGCGCCGCCCCTGACTCCGCTCCTGGCGGATGTACCCGGGGAGGCCGGGAGCGGGCTGACCGGAGAAAGCAGCCCCATTGCCGTGAGCTTCGCGGACGTGGCCGTGTACTTCTCCCCGGAGGAGTGGGGCTGTCTGCGGCCCGCGCAGAGGGCCCTGTACCGGGACGTGATGCGGGAAACTTACGGCCACCTGGGCGCGCTCGGTGAGGCCCGGCGGTCCAGCCAGGACCCAGTAATCCATGGGAAGGGGGGGGGACTAATGTCCCCAGAGACAAGTGGGCTGGAAGTGTGGGAACTGAGCACCCTCATCCTCCCCTCTGGGGTCCTCAGCCGAACCCAATGTTTCCCCTCCGCAGGATTTTCAGGCCCCAAACCCGCCTTTATTTCTTGGGTGGAAGGAGAGGTGGAGGCGTGGAGCCCGGAGGCCCAGGATCCGGAGGGTGAGACCCCAGCAGCTCTCATCAGAGACAGGGGAAAGATAACAGGTACTTCACTTCAAACCCAGTATGGGACCTTTGAGAACCCCCTGCCCCAACTCGGATCCACAGTACACACCACCCCCTCCAAAACCCCATCGTGTCTCTCTATACCTCATCCCCAGAAAGTTCCAGTCTCACTGCAAAATGGCTCGTAGAACCGCTAAATTGGGACTTAACAGCACCACTTAGTTATACAGGGAAACCCCAGTTTAGTGCAAAATAGCGCCCGAGTTGCCAGGGCAGCCAAGCGAAAGGAGAAACACAACTGTAATTTGTTTTTTGTTGTGTAATGAAATGAAGACAGATGTTCCTTTTGGGTATGATGTGGGTCACACTGTAATGATGATATCACTCATCAGATATTTTAACATCAAGAAAGCATGTTTTCAAAAAAAAAAATGTGTTTTCTCTGCAGCCATGTCATAATAAATGCTTGTTCCCAGGTCTTCCCGTGGAACCTGGAGTATAGCCCAAGTGTAGACATTTTGGCGATGGCCTTGAAGGCACCAAGGGAGATCATTTGATGGCTATTTTGGGAAGGGATCATAAACAGGTTCAGGACAGTAAGCTCTATGAAGGCTGGGTCCATCACCACCCTCATTGCCTGACAGAGGAGGGAGGGGTTCAATATTGTTGACACCTCCATTTATCTCCCATTTTCAAAGCTTTCTGTGTTAACACCAGCCAGATGATGAATTTTGCATTTACTCCGGGATGGCCTTCTGAGCCTGATGAGGCCCCAGTCTCGAAGACTGCCATATGCTCAGACATTCATGCTGCCTCCCGGGGCAGGCCACTGTATGGTACGTGCTACTGAGTTTCAACTTTAATCTTTTCCCCTGTCTCAGGATCCAGGGATGAGCATGAAGAGGAAGAACTGATGAAGAGTCCAAAGCAAAGAGAGATGGAGCGTGAGAAAGTGTCTCTCGAGGAGTGGTCACCATCCAGCAGGCCACAGGGTGCCGGCCACAGAACCACCTGCTCAGAGCTCTGCTGGAACTCTGGGCAGAGCCCAGTCAAGCCTTGGTTCAGGGACACTACAACCCACAGATCACCCTTCTCCTGCTCAGACTGTGGCCGCAACTTCAGCTACCCCTCCCTCCTGGCCACCCACAGGCGGGTCCACTCCGGGGAACGGCCCTTCCCCTGTGACCAGTGCCGGGCCTGTTTCTCCCAGCGCAAGTACCTGCTCCAGCATCAGCTCATCCACACAGGGGAAAAGCCCTACTCGTGCCCTGATTGTGGGCGACGTTTCCGCCAGAGGGGCCCCCTGGCCATCCACAGACGGGCTCACACCGGAGAGAAGCCCTACCCATGCCCACACTGCAAAAGTCGTTTCACTTACCCCTACCTGCTAGCCGTCCACCAGCGCAAACACACAGGCGAGAAGCCCTACAGCTGTCCCAGCTGCGGCCTCCGTTTCGCCTACAGCTCCCTGCTGGCCATCCACAGGCGCACCCATACAGGTGAGAAGCCCTACCCCTGCCCAGACTGTGGCCGCCGGTTCACCTACTCCTCTCTCCTCCTCAGTCACCAGCGCATTCACTCTGACAGCCGGCCCTTCCCCTGCCCACAGTGTGGGAAGGGCTTTAAGCGCAAGTATGCCTTGGAAGCCCATCAGTGGATCCATCGCTCTGGCAAGAGGCCGAGGTGGCAGCGGCCTGCGGTAGGGCTCTCGGAGCCAGTCCTTGTTTTGGGAGGCCAGGATCCCCCAGTTCATTTCCGGTGCTTTCCAGATATATTTCAAGAATGTGGGTGATGGAGCTCACAAGAGATGACCTGTTTTCTTTGGAAGGGGAAAGGCAAAGTTTATGTATTTGGGGGATAAGGAATGAATGGAAAGGAAGTAGGCATTTAAGGAAAACAAAGCTCTGAGTTCAGGGAGCACAGAGCTGGTCCTTCAGGAGGAGGAGGGAATCTGAAAGGCCACCTGAAGGCTGAACCCATTTTCTGAGGCTCTCGCTCCCACTTCCAAGTCCCATTTGGAGTTTCTTCGTAGGAAATCATTCACCTACCTGGCTTTTCTCCCTGGACTGTTCTCTCCCTCAGAACATTCTGCTTTCTGGTCTGTGTCTCTCCTGTTCCTCAGAGATGGGGCCCCTTAGTGCAAGAACCCATTAAAGGAGCCCATACATTCTGAGTATCCCTGGAACAGAAGGGACACCTCGGGCCTAGCCTCAGCAGGGGAAGCTCTCCCAAGGATTCTTTTAGCCAGTGTCGATGAGACATCTGGCAAGGAAACACGTGCAGCGTCAAGCCGCTGTTGGCACTCTTGGTCTTAAAGTCCTGAAGGTGACCACAGGGAGGAGAACAATGGCTTCAGGTGGGGAATTGTCCTGCCCATGCTCACATTGCAGAGTGCACAGAAGTGTCAAGCTTAGCTTAAAGGGTTTTTTTTTTCCCCTCCAACTTTTATGAATCAGTGATTGCAGTGTTTTTCTCTTCAGATATTTGCATGTTGTCGGGATTTTACACCTGCTGAATGAAGATGTGTTCTTGGGCCACAGCAGCTGGAAACATAATGCCGGCATTTTTGTTTAAGAGAGTAAATTACCTGCCATTAGGCTTGAAATCAAGGCCATGTATCTCCAGTCTAGTTTTTAGTGTATGCTTGTATGTGTCAGTAGTTAAGAGGGTCTTTCTGACCCACTCTGACCTGCTAGCTGTACTTTTGATCAGACTATTGAAGGAATAAGGACATGGGTGGGACTAAGCAGAGCCACATGCCAGGAGCGGTCCTGGGGGACACAAGTATCTCTGTGAACAAAGGACTGCTCTTGGAACCTCTGGGTTCCAAAGATGATTAGGAATGGGAACTGGGTGTTATTTTAGTGAACCACATAGCCTCTCCTGAACTAGTAGATCCGGGTTTGGCTCAGTTCCCACTAGCTGTGGGACCGTAAGCCTGTCATTCAACCTTTCTAAGCCTTCACTGTCTCGCTTGGCTACTCCACAGGGTTGTCTGAGAAAAAACCTGAAAGCACCTCACACGTCGTCGTGGTCTGAAGAACAAGTGGCTGAGTGCCCCCACGATGTCTATACTTAATCTAGATTCTATAATTATGCTACATTTGTTTTATTACATGCCAATCGGTCCGTCCATCCCCTATCTGCTCATTTATACATCTTATTTTCACAGTAAGTTGCAGGCATCATTATTCTTCACTCCTAAACACTTCAACAGAAGGCTGAGATTTATGCAAGAAACAGCAGCTCTCCCTTAAAATTCAAATGTACTGGGCGCCTGGGTGGCTCAGTGGGTTAAAGCCTCTGCCTTCGGCTCAGGTCATGATCCTGGGGTCCTGGAATCGAGCCCCGCATTGGGATCTCTGCTCAGCAGGGAGCCTGCTTCCCTTCCTCTCTCCCTACCTGTGATCTCTGTCTGTCAAATAAATTAATAAAATCTTAAAAAAAATTCAAATGCACTGGGGTGCCTGGGTGGCTCAGTCGGTTGAGCCTTGAACCCTTGGTTTCAGCTTGGGTCGCAATCTCAGGGTTGTGAGACTGAGCCCATGTGAGACTCTGCGCTCAGTGTGGAGGCGGCTTGAGATTCTCTCCCTCCCTGTGCCACTTCCTCTGCTCGCACTATCTCTTTCTCGAATAAATAATATCTTAAAAAAAAAAATTCAAATGCAGCTTGTTATAGACTAGTAAAATTTATGAACTGTAATTATCTTTTTTTATAACTTCTTATAATTATATCTGATTAAGAATCTGGAACAAATATATACAATTTGGTAGGCAATAAAAAAATTTGAAAGCAAGAGCATCTTTGTGTTTTTATGTTTGGCAGGAAAAACAACATGACATCAGCCACTTAGGATGGGGCAGTTTTAGTCCTAAAAGTTTGTTTCAATCTCCTTAGTTAACCCCCCGGGTTAATTGTTCGGTTCCATCTCCTTCAGTTTTCTCCATCCCTGGTACAAAAAGAAGTGATTTATAACACAGTACCTGAGTAAACAAAGGCAATTTTTGGTCCAGGTGAAATCCTTTGTGGTTTCTTTTTAGGTAAAGTTGATTCTCTGTTTAGAAAGAGACTCCTATCTGAAGATCGATGTTTCTTTTTTTTTTTTTTTTTTAAGATTTTATTTATTTATTTGACAGAGACAGCGAGAGAGGGAGCACAAGCAGAGGGAGTGGGAGAGGGAGAAGCAGGCCTCAGGGAGCCCGATGTGGGGCTCATGGGGGGCTTGATCCCAGGACCCTGGGATCATGACCTGGGCCAAAGGCAGAGGCTTAACCCACTGAACCACCCAGGCGCCCCTGACGATACATTTTTCTTTATTCCACTTCTACACTATTCACCACAACGAGTGCAGTGAGGCCTCATCAGGACTCAAGTTTAAAAAGTTATAAAATAAGCAAGTAATTGTTGAGGTGAAATCAGCAGAAGTCATCCCAAAAGCCATAAGTATTCCGGGTGAAAAATCACAAGGGTGGGGCAAGAAAATATGAAGATGAAGGCAGTAACTTAGTCAGCCCTGAAGAACATTTGTGAACACAAAGGAGAGAGAGTGTGTGCTCCAGCAGGTAGGAGAGCCAAGCAAGGAGTTTCAAGGTTCCGAAAGCAGACAGTGGACTGCTGTCAACAGAGACCTAGGTTTTGTTCATTAACCCAACGACTAGCCCCATGCTTAGCAGCTAGCTCCTGGCATCCTGCCTGATTGCAGAAATATTCCCAATAGGACAAAGCTATCTAGTATCGATAGTCCAATGCCACAAACCATTAAGATGATCCATCTCCACTAAAAAAAAGGAACATATTGAATCTAGGAAGCACAGGCTACAACCCTGGACAGTAGGGAAGTCAGACCCGGGATGACAGATGAGGCTCAGGCAAGTCTGGAGAGAGAAGACCAAGGGGGCAAAGAAGGAGGTTTCCCAGGGGAAAAAATGGTAATTTGAGATCTGATGCTATCCCCCGGTAATTTAGAACAACTTAAAGAAGCAGAGGGGAGCCCGGGTGGCTTAGGGAGTCTGCTTCTCTCTTCGCCCGTGACCCCGATCATGCTTGTCTCTCTCTCTCTCAAATGAATAGATAAAATATTAAAAACAAACAAACAAAAAAAAAATGGGGGCACCTGGGTGACTCAGTCAGTTAAGCATCTGCCTTCAGCTCAGGTCATGATCTCAGGGTCCTGGGTCGAGCTCTGCATTGGGCTCTCTGCTCAGAGGCGAATTTGCTTCTCTCTGTCCCTCTGTGAGCACCCTCGATTTCACTCTCTCAAATAAATAAATAAAACCTCATAAAAAAACAAAAATAAAAAAAGCAGAAAGCACAGATAATGCAAGGAGAAAGGGAATACAACTGGAAATTTTTAAAAGGCAAAAAATGACAATGGCAATCATTACAATATATAAATTTATCAAAACATGTCATACACCTTACATTTACAATGTTCGATGTCAAATATGTCTCAGTAAAAAAGAGCAAATAGTTGGTAAGCAAGGAAACATAATTACAGCATATACAGGAAAATTTTTTAGAGATTTTATTTGTCTATTAATCTATCTATTTTATTTATGTATTTTTTTAAAAAAGATTTTATTTATTTATTTGACAGATCACAAGTAAGCAGAGAGGCAGGCAGAGAGAGAGAGAGAGAGAGAGGAGGAAGCAGGCTCCCTACCGAGCAGAGAGCCCGATGCGGGGCTCAATCCCAGGACCCTGGAATCATGACCTGAGCAGAAGGCAGAGGCTTTAACCCACTGAGCCACCCAGGCGCCCCCTATCTATTTTAGATAGAACTTGTGCATATGAGCAGAGAGGACAGAGGGGGAGGAAGAGGACAAGCCAACTTTGCACTGAGCACAGAGCCCAATGTGGGGCTGTATCTCACAAGCCTGAGACCATGACCTGAGCGGAACTCTAAGAGTCGGATGTTCAACTGACTGAGCCACCCAGGCGCCCCAGAAAATCTTATAGTAATTTATTGCATTATATTGGGAAAGAGCTGAGGGAGATGGGGCTAGAAACTGAGTAAGTATCATAGCCGGATGCCCACAAATAATTTCTAAAATGGATATATCAAGGAATGCCTCCTGCTTCCCCCTCTGCCTGCCACTCCCCCTGCCTGCATGTGCACACTCTGACAAATAAATCAAATCTTTTTTAAAAAATAAAAATAAGGGGTGCCTGGGTGGCTCGGTCAGTTAAGTGGCCGCCTTTGGGTCAGGTCATGGTCCCGGGGTCCTTGGATCAAGTTCTACATTGGGCTCCTTGCTCAGCGGGGGGCCTGCTTCCCCCTCTGCCTGCTGTTCCCTCTTCTTGTACCCTCTCTCTGTCAAATAAATAAATAAAATCTTTAAAAATAGATAAATAAAAGAAAAATGAATATATCAAGCAACAACAGTAAAAGCATACTTTTTTAAAGTGCTTTTTTCGAAGAGAGAGCAAGAGAGAGCGTGCGCGTGCGTGCAAAGGGGTGGGCGCAAGCAGGGGTGTTGGGGGGTGGGCAGAGGGAGAGAATCTAAAGCATATTAAAAATAACAACAACAAACTCCATAAGAAAGGCTGAGTGTTAAAAGTGTATTGATCCATGGGCGCCTGGGTGGCTCAGCGGGTTAAAGCCTCTGCCTTCGGCTCAGGTCATGATCCCAGAGTCCTGGGATCGAGCCCCACATCGGGATCTCTGCTTGGCGGGGAGCCTGCTTCCTCCTCTCTTTCTCTGCCTGCCTCTCTGCCTACTTGTGATTTCTGTCTGTCAAATAAATAAATAAAATCTTTAAAAAAAAAAAAAAAAGTGTATTGATCCAGTCTGTAAAGATGAAAAAGTTTTAGAGAGGATGGTGGTGATGTTTGCAAAGCAATGTCAATGTCCTTAATACCCCTGAGCGGTACATTTAAAAATGGTTAAGATGGCAGTGAAATAAATCAGACACCAACGACAGGTGTTACACAGTTCCACTTACACGAGGTACCTAGAATGGGGAAATTCACAGGCACATAAAGCACGCTGGAAATTACCAGGAGCTGGGGAAAAGTATGAGCAGCGACCACCTTGCGGATTCTCAGTTTCCTTCTGTGGTGGTGAAAATGTTTTGGAAATAGTGATGACAGATGAACGGCATTGTGAATGTAATTAATGCCACTAAACTGTAAACTTAAAAATGATTAAAAAAATGATTAAAATGGCAAGTTTTAAGTCTTGTGTAATTTTACTGCAATTTGAGAAAATAACATATATATCCAAACCCACTGACCTGTACAATGTAAATACTTGAGTTATCTAATGAGTGAATTTTATCTCAAAGCGGTTAAACAAAATGCCTTACACAAATGTTCACAGCAACATGAAAGGTAAAACGACTCCAATTTCCATCAACTGACAAATGGATAAATAAAATATAGCATACAGGTGTCCCCTCACTTTTTAAAAAAATATTTATTTATTTTAGAGAGAGAGGGAAAGAGCACAGGGGGTAGGGGCAGAGGCAGAGAGAGAGAGAAACACAAGCAGACTGAGCACAGGGCTGGACAACGCAGGGCTCGATCCCACAACCTGGAGATCAGACCTGAGCCAAACCAAGATTCAGATGCCCTCAACCGACTGCATCACCCAGGCGCCCCAGGTGTCCCCTCGTTTTTCGAAAGTTCCCATTAGGCTACTTTGCTTTAAGGAAAACCTACATTAGTACCTGTTTCACTAACCAAAATGAATCTGAAGAGGATTTTTGCTTTTAGATGCAGCTCACAGGCCGAGCAGCAGGATTGGCCCCATCATGGTCCTTCCCAGGGACCTACACTCAGCCTTTCAGCATCAAGCCACTATAGCTTTGAACTATGTGAGCATCTGTGCTTATTCTACATTTATTTTGTGCATCTTTAAGCAAGATGTGTCCTAAGGCATCAGTAGAGCCTAAGAGAGGTTAGTTATAGGGTCTGGGAATGATCAAAATATTTTCCCTATAAATTAATGGTAATTGCTTCCTTGCTTTACATCATTTCAGTTTATGAAAGTTTTCATAGAAATGTTCTACTTTGGGATAGCAGGGGAAACCTGTATCCGTACAATGGAATATTATTCAACCATAAAAAAAAAGGTAGTAAGGTAATGCTTACCTTACCTGTAATGCTACATCGATGAACCTTGAAAACATTTTGCTGTCAGGAATCAGACACAAAAGGCCACATATTGCATGATTCCACTTATGGGAAATATCCAGAAAAAGTAAATTCACAGAAACAGAAAGCTTCGGGATTGTCAAGGGAGAGAGGCAGGGGAAAATGGGGGAGTGTCTGTTCCAAGGGTAGAGGGTTTCCTTTAGGGGTTGATGAAAGTAGTGATGATGGTTGCATATTGTTAATGTCCTAAATGTCACTGAACTGTAAGGTGTAAAATGCTTAATTTTTGTTACCTGTATTTTGCCACGGTCAAAAATTGTGTAATGACTTAAAATGTGCACAACGAAACATGCAGGGGTCATCAATGCTCTATATTTTGTTTTGGGGGATGGTTAACACGGTTGTATGCGTTCGTCAAAATTCAGCCAATTTTACACTGAAGAACTGTGCATTTTACTGTATGTATGATATAACTCGGATTCTTAAAACGAGTTCAACAAAGTGGTCTCTAGGGAACAAAGGTGAAGGGTACAGGGAGCTGCCTTTTTCATTATAAACCTTTGTATTCCTTTTTAAAAACCATGCATATTAACTTGAAGAAAATTAAAATATAATGTATAATTTCCCCACTCCGATTCTAACCGCATGAACCAAAGTTCCTCCCCATAAGCTCCAGTCCAGAGACCGAGAGCCGTTCCGCGGGTGCAAGAAGTCGGGCGCGCTCCGCAGCCGTGGTCCCAACGGTAAACGTGTACCTGGTTTCTACCTCAGCTGTCCCCAGGGTTTGGAGAGGGTCTGTGCGTCTCTCGCAGGGGTAGGGGCCCGATTCCAGATCCTGCCGTCAGGAGACAGAGAGGGAGACCGTCGACAGCACAAGGCTGAGTTCCACAGATGAAGGGGGTTTCCATAGATTCTAGAGCCAGGTGACCAAGGTGCGCTTTCCAACGGCCCGCCCACCCGGGGGCCTGGCGGTGCAGCCTCTTCCTGCTCTGTGGGCCAATCACCGGCCGCCGGGCAGCGCGGGCAAAGAGCGGTACTGGAAGCCACGGCCCGTCCATCTTTCTTGGAGGCGGGAACGCTCCGCCCCCCAGTCCACTTCTCTGTGTTCCGTCTCCGCCTCACCTAAAACCCCCCACCTGCAGCGGCCATTGTAGTTGAGGGCAAGCGGCTGCTGAGGCTAGAGAAGTCAGACAGGCGCCATGTTTGTTATGATCAAGGAATGGCGCCCTTAAGAGCATCCATTGACAACTGAAGCCAGGATGTCGCCATATTTTCTGAAGACACCTTCCGGGTCCCTTAACCCGGCTAAGTCCAAGGTGCCATGAAGTGAATAAACACCGAGGGATTTTGTTTGTCCCCATCACAACCCCCGAATCCCTAGCTACCAGCTACCTCGGTGCCCTCGACTGCGTTCGGACGCCAAGGCTGGGCGGGGCCCCGACCTCCGGAGCCCTTCCTGTGGACGACGAAAGCTGAGGCCGCGCGCGGGGAGGCGGTGGCCTCGGGGACAGCACGGCCACTGCTCGGGGCCGGGAGGCCCCATGGCGCCGCCCCCAGCCCCGCTTCTGGCGCTGAGACCGGGGGAGACCGGGCCTGGTTACAAGAAGCCCGGGGCCGTGAGCTTCGCGGACGTGGCCGTGTACTTCTCCCCGGAGGAGTGGGGCTGTCTGCGGCCCGCGCAGAGGGCCCTGTACCGGGACGTGATGCGGGAGACCTACGGCCACCTGGGCGCGCTCGGTGAGGCCCCGGGTCAGAGCCCCCCTCCTCCTTCACTGGGGTTCACAGGGGAGATGACATGAGGACCGAGAGGATTGTGAGCCCTAATCCCACACTATCCCACCAACAGCACCAGCCACCTCCACTCCCAGGGCTTCAGGTTAGGGAGTGCTTCCACCCAGCGTCCGCTTCCTTTAGGCAGGAGCATTGCAGACCCTGTCCACGTTGAGCCTAAGTTCTGAGGAGGTGTCCTTACCCTGGCAGGGGGGTGCCATCTGCCCAGGACAGCCTCTCAAGCCAGCACTGTGATCCCTGTTCTCTCCCAGGATTCCCAGGCCCAAAACCAGCCCTCATCTCTTGGATGGAACAGGAGAGTGAGGCTTGGAGCCCCGCCGCCCAGGATCCTGAGGAGGGGGAAAGCCTGGGAGGAGCTCTGAGAGGTGAGGGATTGTCCCAAGTCTCCCCCCACTTGGCGCTCCAGGGCTTCCTGTCTCACGAAGTTTTCCTTTAGATCCCCACTTCCAGCAGCAATAAAGGAATTAAAGACCCTCCCCCCCCACCCCATGTTGGATACTAAAGGAGAAAGAAGGCAGACCTGGTACAAGGTTTCAGAACTCGAGACGTTACTCGTTTTAGGACCAGAGTGGGAGAATCAGGACCCCAAGTCCCAGACTCAGGTTTCTACGGCCCTCTTGGAGAAAACACCACTCATTCTCCCCTTTCAGGAACGATTAAAACCTAGGAATGCAAGGGGCTTCAGGTCTGCCTTTCACATTCCTCAAGCAAGGCAAAGTGGTACAAGAGAAAATGCCCAGTAATCAACAACGTGGCTCTTCTCCCCTCACCATCCCCTAGCGGAGTGAACTTGAGCAAAGATGTTTCCTCATCTGTAAAAGTTTTATCCTATAAAAAATCAAGCAAACACAATAGTAATAGCTATTGTTTTATTGAGCATTTACTAAATGCCTAATATGCTCTCCTGATTTAATCCTCCCAACAACCCTATGAAATAAAGAAACCATTGATTCCCATTTGAAACATGAGAGGCAAGCCCCGGATAAGTCACTCTTAGGAGATGTGAAATTTGTTTATCATCCTTCAAAGCCTGTGTGTCAATCGCTAGGCAGCACTTTTCTGCTGCTTCCCTAACTATAAGAACCCTATAACCTGAGAGGATGTAAGCAAATGTGTTTTAAAATGTATCTTGGGGGTTGGGGGGCACCTGGGTGGCTCAGTCGTGAAGCGTCTGCCTTCGGCTCAAGTCATGATCCCAGCCCCCTGGGATCCACCCCGTATCAGGCTCACAGGGAGCCTCCTTCTCCCTCTCCAGCTCCCCCATGCTTGTGTTCCCTCTCTCGCTCTCTCTCTGTGTCATAAATAAATAAAATCTTAAAAAATAAATGAATGAAATGTATCTTGGGACACCTGGGTGGCTCAGTCAGCTGAGCTGCCCTTGGCTCAGGTCATGATCCCAGGGTCCTGGGATGGAGTCCCATATCAGTCTCCCTGCTCAGCAGGGAGCCTGCTTCTCCCTCTCCCTGCTGCTCCCCTCACTTGTACTCTCTCTCTGTCAAAAAAATAAGTAAAATCTTTAAAAAATAAAATAAAACGTATCTTACTTTCCATTTCCCAGGAGACACCCCAAACAAGAAGAAAGCAGCACGGGAGGCGGGGCGGGGAACCAAGGGACCCAGAAAGACTTCCGGCAAGGAGCCTTCGAAAGAGCTGGTTAAACACAACCCTGACTGGACCGTCAGAAAAGTTTCAGGCAGAGCACAGCCGGCCACCAGTGCTGCCTGCAACCAGAACACAGGCGTGCAGTCCTCAGCCCCAGCGCCCAGCGTGGACACTCCGGACAGCCAGCGGCGTCACGTGTGTGCAGACTGTGGCCGCCGCTTCACCTACCCGTCCCTGCTGGTCAGCCACCGACGGATGCACTCGGGGGAGCGGCCCTTCCCCTGCCCCGAGTGCGGCATGCGCTTTAAGAGGAAGTTCGCTGTGGAAGCGCACCAGTGGATCCACCGCTCCTGCTCTGGGGGGCGGCGGGGCCGGAGGCCCGGCATCCGGGCTGTGCCTCGGGCTCCCGTGAGGGGTGACCGGGACCCACCCGTGCTGTTCCGACACTACCCAGACATCTTTGAGGAGTGCGGGTGAGCCCCTCGCGCAGGCTGGCGATGAGCCTGAACTTGGACTGCCTGAGCCCTGAGGGGGACTCCCGTGGCAGGGATTTGGGAACCGAAATTAATCCCTTGGGCTTCCCTCAAGGATCCCTCAAGTTTCAAGACTTGTAAAAAGAAAAGTGCCTGTAAAGATACAAGTAGATTAAACTTGACCCTACTCGCCCCAGTCTTTCTAAAAAAAAAAAAAAAAAAGTACAGTGAGATGCTGGACCTTTCTCAAAGTGTTAATCTCACTGAGGTTTTACCATTGTCTCAGAAACTTACCCCTTGCTGCTGCTCTACAACAGAGGCAAAGGCTGAGGGGACTAAGGCCTGGGGAGGGGGCCCCGGGACCCAGGGCATGGTCAAGCCCTGGCTAATTGACAGCAGCAGTGAGCCTGGGAAGTGACGTGGGTGGAAAGCGTACAGAAGCACAGATCAAGTCTCCACAACGTGTCCCCAGGCACAGCTGGCAAGTCACATGCTGTCCCTGAGCCTCAGCTCCCTCATCTGTAGAATAAAGATTAAAAATAGCTACCTCAACGGGTTACTGTGAAGGCTGAAATTTTAACAAGATAATATGTAGGACACAGTAAATGTGCAATAAACATTTGTTGAAAGAGTGAACTGTCGTTGACATTTTATGCTTCAGAAAATGTAAAGAAGCCTGCCAAGGAGACAGGGTGTGGACATCAAACCCGTATTTTGCAGATGAGTAAACTGAGGCTCTGAGGGACAAAGTGATTTTCTCAAAGTGTCACAACTATAAAGCAGCAAAGCTGGAAGCTGACACGGTGCCTAGTTATCTACCACTTTCTACGGCAGTCACATCTTGGCAGAAAACAGAGCCGGGGCTCAGGTGAGGGTGAGGTGGAAACGGGTCTGGGCAGGGGCCTCGCCCTGCCTTCCCGGGGGAGTCTTAGCAGGAGATGGAGAGTCCCACCAAGGCCAGTGACCTTGCACTTAGAAAGTGCTGTCCACATTCAGGGGCCATAGATTGTGTGGCTGCTGTGGGGGAGACAGCTAGGTGGTAAGGGAGTTCCAGGGTGGGGCAGGCTGATCCCATTCATTCATTCATTCATTCACTCAGCAAACACCATGTGAAGCCTCTGTGGGTTTTGTGCTGGGCTCCAGTGACACTCGGACTTGGGTCCCATGTTCCATGGTGATCGAGACTAGGTTGGAAGTAGTCCAGAGGGACCACCTAACCCATCCTGGCTGCTGATCCACCAGGAAATGTAGCTTGGAGAGGAGATGGTTGTGCTTCCCATATCATGAGTGGGAAGTCTAGTAGAAACAGAGGGAACAGCGGAGTAGGAATTGTTGTGGGGGTAGATTTTCAGGCACAGGGAGACTTGTTTCATAGAAAGGATGAAAATGGGCACAGTGTGGAGTCGGTGCTTGCCTCGCCTCTCTGTGCCTTAGTTTCTTCATCTGTGAAACCTGCATAATAACAGCACCTACCTCCTAAGAGGGATGCACGGATTAAACGAGATAATACAGAAGAAGGCCTTGCATGTTAGTGTTCAGTAAACACTGGTTACTGTTATTCCAAAATAGTACGGGAGGAAGACAAAGAGGAGACCTGGGAGGTTTCCTGGAGGAGGAGGTTCAAACTGGCCTTGAAGGATGGGAAAGAGCTCAACCAGGTTGGTCCTGTCTAGGGAATGGTCAGCAGTTCCACCTGAATGAAACATAGACAACTAGGTAAAGGGTCCTAGAAGACACACACAGCAATCTGGGAAGGCCACAGATCCCTGCAGGGGGGCTTGAGGTTTGCCGGGTAGACACTGAGGAGCCATAGACAGGTCTCTAACAGGAGCAGGGGTATTTGACCAGCTCTGTTGGAAGATGTGACCCGTGCAGGAGACTAGACTTGAGATCTGTTGGGCATCTGCTACCAGCTAGAGGTGAGCAGGAGCTGGGACCAGGCTAAAAAGCAAGATTTTTCTTGCAGTTGCCCTTGTTCGCTGACCTGGGGACTGGGGAGGAAGATACTCAGGAGAGGCTTCTGCCACAGAATCTGCGTGACTTCGTGACTGGCGATCGGAGCCATGAACAAGTACATTCCAGGGGGTTCGAGCATGAAGAGCTGGAGCAAGGGAGCCTGGGGGCCTGGCGAGGGGCCATCACTCAGGAGCGGGACAGTGTGGAGGACAAGGGATGACCAATACTGGAGAGGGGTGAGGCGAAGAGAAGGTGGGACTGGAGAGAAGAGGCACCCCCGGGTGAGGGGAGCAGAACCTGGCACAGTGTATGGGGCACGGAGCAGCCCAGGTCAGCATACGGCACAGTGAGTGCTTTCTTTTCTTTTCTTTTGTTTATCCATTTAACAAATACCTTCTAAGCATCTGCTGTGTACCAGGCACTATTCTGTGTGCCGAGCAGCGTGGAAAACATAACAAACTGTTGTGGAGCCTATGTTCGAGAAGGGTGGGGTAAAACAAGTGATAAGCCAGCACTGAGTAAGACAGACAAGTGGGGCGCCTGGGTGGATCAGTCCGTTAAATGTCTGCCTTTGGCTCAAGTCATGATCCCAGGCTCCTGGGATCGAGCCTCATGTAGGGCTCCCTGCTCAGTGGGGAGCCTGCTTCTCCCTCTCCCCCCTGCTCCTGTCTCTCTTAAATAGATAAATAAAATACAAAAAAGGTAAGACAGAAAAGTGATAAGCCAGTACAGGAGACAAGTTATTGTAACTGTAAATAATGAATACTACAAAGGTACTAAAACAGAGGATGTCCTCAAAGCATCTGTTGCAGACAGGTACTTAGGCTGGGTCTTGGTGTGGAACTGAACTGAGACCCAGATGATGAGAAGAACCCAAGGGGAAACAGGTCAGGTGGCAGGTTGTGGGAGTGGGACAGTGCAGGGCTTCAGAGGCTGGGAGTTGGGGTGGGGGGCCGGGGGATGTTCCCCGACAGAGGAAGTAGCAGGTGCCCTGCTCTGAGGTAGGGATGAGTTTGGGTGAGGTGCAGAAAGGACCCTGGTGGCTGGATTGAGGAACTGAGTGGAGAAGAATCACAGATGAGCTCGGAGGAGGGGGAAGGCAGCGGGTCATAGAACTCTGGCTTGCCATGGTGCCAAATCTGGATTTGATTCCAAACATATTGGAAAACCACTGGGTTGTATTTGTTTTTGCCTTGTGGTAAAATACACACAGCAAAATTTGCCATTTTAAATATATTTTTTCAAAGATTTTCTTTATTTGACAGAGAGATAGTGAGAGAGGAAATACAAGCAGGGGGTGTGGGAGAGGGAGAAGCAGTCTTCTCACCGACGAGGCAGCCCGATGCGGGGCTCGATCCCAGGACCCTCGGATCATAACCCAAGCCGAAGGCAGACGCTCAGTGACTTAGCCACCCAGGCGGCCCTTAAATATTCTTAAGTATAGAGTTTAGTGACAATAAGGACAATAGTGTGTGCATCCATCGCCACCAGCCCTCTCTAGAACTTTTCCATCTTCCCCAGCTGAAACCCTGCACCCATTAAACACTATGTCCCCACTCCCCCCCCCCAACCATTTCATTTTCTCTCCCTCTGAGTCTGACTATTCTAGGGACCTCATATAAACCACGGGGAGGTTTCAAGCAAAGTGGCAAGGTAATGTGATTTGCAAACCCACTCTGGCTACTCTAAGAATGGACTGCAGTGGGGCAAGCAGAATGGAGATGGAGAGTCGCAGAAGGTCGGAGGGAAACACTGGGAGCGGAAGGGACATGGCCTGTCTGTGGGCTGGATGTGGGGGCTGAGAGCATCAGATAAGCCAGGAATGATAAGACTTTTGACCGAGTGAGGAGGAGGATGGAGGGGCCCATTCCTGGGATGACCCGGGGTTGAGAGGTGATGACAGGGACGACCGCAGCATTTTGGAACTGGAAGGGAGCTTTTGGGAGCTGCCGGGTTCAAAGGTTGAAGCAGGGTTTAGGAAGCTGAGGGTGGAATAGGTTTCTTCGCTGAGGACACTCTCCGGGGGACATGGGGAAGAATGCTTGGTTCTTTCCACAGACTTTCATGTAAATACTGTTGCACAGAATACGCTCTGAGAAAGGCCGGGGCCCAGAGAGGGGAAGGACCTTACTTAAGATCACACAGTTGAAGTCCCCGGATTCTCAGGTGATGCTCTTGCTCTTTTCACTAAGCCAGGCTGCGGTGTTGACGGATGGGAAAGGCAAAAGGCAGGAGGCCCAGAGACCAGCCAGGCGACCCAGGGGTCACAGCAAGGGTCTGAGCGAGAGGAGCCCACTGGTGAGAGCAGCAACAAGGTACCTTTTGTGAAACAAGTCGCCACCCTCCCCCCGGCGCAATTTCACATACCTCCTGAACAACTGAATGACATTTTTTTTTCCCCATGACATGACCCTTTAATACAACGCTTTTACTTACTTTTGATACTTACCACAGCCCAACATTTAAGTTTTTTTTTTCTCTTTACATTTACGTAACAGCATGGAATTGTAGAGGCGACCAGAAGCCACTCTTCTGACCTCCCAGGTTGCTGCTCCACACACTACTTCACATTTCAACTGCATCTTGGTAACCTGGCTTCAATCCTACCTCGCTCTGTGGTTGCTGAGACTGTACCTTGAATTATTCGAAGCATTACAGCGTGGGGTTTTGGAGTTAGGCTGTCTGGGTTTGAATTCTGGCTTCTTGACTTACTAGCTGGGTGGCCTGGGGCAAGGTCACCCCTCTGTGCTCCAGTTTCCTGATCCAGAAGGGCAGTTATCGCTGAGGGATGGTGAGGGTTCAATGAGTTAACAGGCACGAGCACTTAGCAGAACAGCCTGGCATATACTAAGGGATGGAGTGAAGTAAACTAACGTGATTGATGTCTTAGTCCTAGCACAGAACCAACTGCAGCCTTGCATGGTCGGCCATTGTTAGAGGAGCTTGGACTTGGGAAGTCTGGGGGCACCTTCACAGAGTGTTGAAACAAATGAGCCAGGTGATTCAGTAACTCCTCTACTTTCTACACAATCATCACTTCAACGGAGAATGGAGTTCAGTAGGGGTCAGTACATTCAAAGTCTTCAGTTGCTTTCCTGGAACAGGCCTGGAGGAGGCAGCCCGAGATGGTGGAAAAGGCTCAAATTGAGGAGTCTGATGCCGCTAACGGGCAGCCCGACCTTGGTAACCACCAGGCTTCAGTTTCCTTTTCTGTCAAACAGCTGAACTCCAAGGCTCGGAGGCCTTCGGCCCAGTGTCCTCGGTTAAAGAGCTAGCAAATGTATGGAAATAGATAGGCTATATCTGGAGGGATGTTCAAGAAAGTGATAATAGAAGAAAAGGGTGGGGGGAGACGTCACAGAATATTACGATGTACCTTGTAAATGAAAAAAAGTTGAGAAATGAACTAGCTTGCCAAAATAAATTTTCTTTTAAGACCAGGTCACTGAATGGGCTTTCTGAAGGGGGCTGGGAGAGAGTCGCCAGGCCGAGGGCCCCCTGAATCCCGGCCCCTTTTGCCCTCTTTCGGACCCCTAGCCGCCGGCTGCCGTCACACTCCGGAGCCTCCTCCCCTCTCCCCGGGAGGACCCGAGCACGGACGCCGAAGTGGCCGCGGCCATCTTAACTGTGGGCAAGAGGCGCTCCCAAGGCGTCTTGCGAAACAGCAGAAGACAGCTCGAGAGCGGAATTAACCAGGTCATCAATACCAGACCCACAGTGACTCTGCTAAATGCTTCTCTAAAATTGAAAAAGCACCGGAATGCCACCCTCTTTTCTGAGGGCGACTTCATTTTGTCTGTCGTGGAACCACCGAGTTCGCGGAACCGACCGTTTCTAGCTGTCCTAGAGCGGCCCCATCCCAGGTTACTTCCGGTCTCCTAGCTCGCTGGAGGCCGGATCCTGGGCGTCCCCTGCCCGGTGCGGGGCAGCTGTTGGGGAGGGGCGTTTGGGTCCCTGGCCTTGCTCCCGGCTCCTGCTGAGGTGCCCGCGAAGGCCGGGCCGGAAGGAGGAGGGGGAGAATACCCAGGGCCGTGAACTTCGCGGAGGTAGCCACAGATTTCTTTCCCGAGGAATGGGGGTGTCTCCGGCCCGCGCTGAGGCCTACGTGCCTAGACGTGATGCGGGAGACCGATAGCCACCTGGGTGCGCTCGGTGAGGTCCGGCCATCCCGGGTCTCTGAAAAGGGAGAGGGTCGGATGGGATGAACAATTCTGAGTGCCAGACTCGGCCCCACTCCTCCTCTCGGATGACTTCGTTTCCCGTGACCCCCACCAGATCTGCCCAACTGAAATTTACAATTGAGCGGCTTTGGCAGGCTCTTCCGTGGTTTTCCAGGACTTCTGCAAAAACTTCAGAACCTGTGTACCACAGTGTGAAAGCCCGTGCGTAGCTTGCTAACCTCCAGATCAAACCCAGTCTCTCCCTACAGCCGAATGATTCTATTGGCTCTAGCTACAAGGAATTTTGGGGGGGGTTTGGACACACATCTGGCTTAAGGAGCATAATCTAACATCTATCGGTGCCCTTTTCAAATGCGGTCTCTAAGAAATTCCTCCTGGAGCCCTTCTGCCCCAAGCAGGGAGTCTCAACTGCAGCTCTTTGCCTAGTTCTCTAACTGCCTGAAGGTCTCTTACCTTTGCCCCCAGAACTCATAGGCGGCATCTCTCTCCGTTAGTGTAAATTTAGAGGTTAGTATAAACTTAGAGCAGGAACATTATCTTGGTTCACCAATGCCTCCCAGCACCGAGAACATCTGGAACGATGCCTGCCACACAAATGATGCCCAATATGTTTTTATTAGATGGATGAATTGTTTCTTGAGTGATTAGCGTTCTTCTCCACGATTCCCAGACCCCAAACCAGCCCTCATCTCCTGGGCAGAGCAGATGGCCCAACTGTGGAGTGTAGCTGCTCAGGATCCCCAGGTGGATAAAGAAAGATGAGAACTGGGGGTAATGTTCCAGGTCCAGCTGGAAGGGAAGATGTTTTATTGAACAAGAAATATCATCTAGGAGGGCCTGGGTGGCTCAGCCACTTATGCGTCTCCTTTTGGCTTGGGTCATGATCTCCAGGTCCTGAGATTGAGCCCCGCATTGGGCTCCCTGCTCAGGGGGAAGTCTGGTTCTCCCTCTCCATCTGCTTCCCCCCTCACCCTCCGCTCATGCTCTCTGTCTCTCTCTCTCTCTCACATAAACAAATAAAATCTTAAGAAAGAAAGAGAGAGGGGCACCTGGGTGGTTCAGCGGGTTAAAACCTCTGTCTTCGGTTCACTCATGATCTCAGGGTCCTGGGATCAAGCCCCACATCTCTCTGCTCAGCAGGGAGCCCACTTCCCTTCCTCTCTCTCTGCCTGCATCTCTGCCTACTTGTGATCTCTGTCTGTCAAATAAATAAATAAAATCTTAAAAAAGAGAGAGAGAAAAGAACAAAAGAAAAAAAAAAAAGAAAGACCATCTATATGTTCCTTACGATGTTCTGCTGGCTTGAATTTATGCTACCCACCGGAGACTAGAATCTTGACCTTCTCTTTTTCACTAATTGACTGAGGCATCCAGGATTCCCAAGGTCAGGTCACACTGCACAAATTATTCAATCTCTAGGTCAGCGGCAGTGTATGAATTAAAGTTTAGGTTGGAAGCAGTTCACCTTTCTGTCTCTAAGTGCCTGTGCCTTGTAACAGCTGTTCCTCTGGTTGAGGGTATCTCTTTGGATTGGTCCTGAAGTGGGAATGTCCCTGACTTGCTGTGACCCCCTCAATTGGTCAACACAATCTAGGTGGGTGCTTCCAGGGGCTAAGCACCCATCTGCACTTGTGAAAGTTGATTCTGTCACCTGAACATTTAGTAGAGTTTGACTGAACTGGACAAACATTAAGTTTTGAATCTGCTGTGTTTCAAAGGGCCACTCAGAAAAAAATGATATCTTTGGAAGAAACCAGCAGAAGGAGTCTACTGGGAAGTTGTCATGAGCCTCCGGGGACTCTAGCTTGGTCTCTGAGCCTGGGGTCAAAGCATTCCAGGTAGACAGTCCTTTCCCAAGCCCCAGCTCTAGACCCAGCCTCAGTGCCTTGCACTCACACAGCACCTGCTCGAGAGCAGGCACACTTTGCTATGACCTTTCACCTGACTCAGTGCATTCTGGAGACAAGCCTTTGTCTGTGCCTAGTGTGGCACCTGTTTCTGCCACAGCTAGTACCTCTCATGCTACCTGCTGACTCACACAGGCAAGCTATCTTATTCCTGTCCCCCAGTGTGGAAGGCGCTTCAGGCAGAGGACCACCAGTAGACCCCAGTGCCAGCCTGGTGCCATGGACCTCAAGGGCTGACACACGGGTGTGAACTCTGCCCTGGGCTCTTCCTCAGGAGCGTCCGGACCATCTGTGAGTTTCCAACACCACCCAGACCTCTTCCAGGCCTGCGTGTGAGAGGCATCACCGTGAAGGGTGGGCACTGACATGATAAAATGCCATTACTCTTACTGAAATTTTGTGTTTTTGTTTTGTTTTGTTTTCTCCTTGTGTCCTTCAGGGACCTGAGGCTAGGGGTAACTAGGGCTCAGTCAAGTCCCTGGGCAAATCTGCATCCTTACCTTTTCCCAAGCTTTTTGTCTTTTCCTTCTCCCCGTTCTGCTTTGATCACCTCTACTTGCCCAGCTCCTCTAGTGTGGGGAGAAGCATCCACCAGATACAACGCATTAGGCAGAAGTCTCAGGAAGACCTCTGGAAGGAGGCAAGCAGAGAGAAGCTCCAGACTAGACCCCAGACCTGGTGAGGGGAGGTGCATTTCCAAGAGGTATGTGAAACGCAGTGATTTAGGCAGCCAAAGGAAAATTATCAAGTCTTCTTAAGTTAGAGTATTTATGGGGCACCTGGGTGGCTCAGTGGGTTAAGCCTCTGCCTTCCGCTCAGGTCATGATCTCAGGGTCCTGCAATGGAGCCCAACAGGCTCCCTGCTCAGCAGGGAGTCAGCTTCCCCCCTCTCTCTCTGCCTGCCTCTCTGCCTACTTGTGATCTCTGTCAAATAAATAAAGAAAAAAAAATTTAAGAAAAAAACGTAGAGTATTTATGAAGACATGTGGGACACAGAGAACACCATCCATAAATGTGTGGAGTGAGACAGGGAGATGGGAGGTAGAAAATGTAGGGAGCGTTGCCATTTGTTTATAAGGACCCCAGGAGGAGCAGGCGGGGAGAAGAAAGAGATGATGAGTTCAGCTGGAGCCCTGCCTAGTGCGAGGTGATAGTGGGAATTCGTGCGGGGGGGCAAGGGGGCAGGTGGCTCTGTGATCAGAGCTTAGGAGCGAGGCTTGAGCTAGAAGTAAACAGATGTTTGAGAGGCCTCCTGCAGGGCATGTGGGGAGAAAATAAGCCTGCAGAAAGTGGGTCTTTCTGACTTTTTACAGACCTTACCCTACCCTCCTCCCAGCCGCCCCCACGGTCTCCTGAAATAGAAGTTCCCAAAACCTCAGGCTCGAAGAAGCTTCCAATAGAGAAGGTTCTCTTTTACCCACTCCGTTTTTCTCCTCTCAACATTGGGAAAAGTGCGCTGTCGCCCAAGGACAGGCCCAAAGCCGGAAACCCACTTAGGAACCTCCCGGCGACAACAAGTCGCGTGAAATTCACTAGGGCAGAGCGGGCGGAGTCCGCCCGCACCTCCCGCCGCGCTCGTCCCGCCTCCAGACCCCCGCGGGGCTGAGGCTGCACCTCCCAGCGCGGCGGGAGGTGCGGGCCCCTCGCGGGGCAAGGGTGGCCCAAGGCCGCCCTCTCCCGCACTGGTAGCCGTCGCGGCCATTTTGGCTGAGGGCTCGAGGACAAAGCCACCTGGAGACCCCGGGGGAGGCGTCATCGGGACTCGGTTGCGTAGGAGCAACGTTCGCGCGGCGCGTTGCCGCCATTTCTGTCCGATGCTCTGTGTCCCTTCCGCCAGCGGCTCTCAGTCTTTGGCCACCCTGGTGGGCCCTCGAGGGGTCGGCTGCTGCGGCTTCGGCCCGGCTGGCTCCGCGGACCCCGGCCCGGCCCTTGCCATGTCGCCGCTGCGGACCCCGCTCCCCGCGTGGGAACCGGTCGGCGCCGCGCGCGAGCGGAGGAGGCCGGGCGCCGTGAGCTTCGCGGACGTGGCCGTGTACTTCTCCCCGGAGGAGTGGGGCTGTCTGCGGCCCGCGCAGAGGGCCCTGTACCGGGACGTGATGCGGGAGACCTACGGCCACCTGGGCGCGCTCGGTGAGGCCCCGCCTGCTCGCCCGGGCCACATCCCCGCCCACCCCGCCCAGCCTCCCGGGCAGGCGCCGGCAGTGGGAGGCCCGAGGGCCCGGGATCCGGGAGCGCGGGGGGCGTCCTCCCGGCAGCGTGGGGTTTGCGTTCTCCTCCCCCAGGGTTCCGAGGCACCAAGCCAGCTCTCATCTCCTGGGTGGAGGAAGAGGCCGACCTGTGGGGCCCGGCTGCCCGGGATCCGGAGGTGGGAGAGTGTCTGCCAGAAGCAGACGCAGGTGAAGTATTGGGGACTGCGTCTCCTGGGACCGCCTCTGGGCCAGAGCCATCCAGCTGCCCTCGGCCAACACCCTCCCTGCTCCTCATTTTCTTCCCTGAATTGCTTTCCCCGCTGAGGTTTCCATGCCGGCCCCTGCCTCGCTGCAGGGTTCAGCCCAGAAAGGGGCTGGGAGTGTGGCCCCCGCCTCTGCTAGCGCGCAGGACCCAGAGTACCTGCCTCTCCAGCGAATCTGTGCCTCTCACTTCTTGTCGGCCCGGAAGCTCCGTGGGGCGCCCCATCGTCCTGCAGCTTCCCTACACTTCAGCTACTCTGCCACCTCTTGTGTTTCCGTATCCTTTCTTTCTGCTGTATTTTTGTGGGCGTCTCCTTTCTCTTGGGTTCCACTGTTTACTTCCTCCTGTTTGTCCTTGCACTGTAACCCCTCCCTGTGAACTTGTCAATGCTGTCCACCTTCCTGCCTCTCCTCCACTGTTCCTGCTGTCCGGAGTGCCCTGAGACCTCCACTCATCCTCCATGATCCAGCAAAAATGTCCCCTCTGCCCCCATTTCCCCAGCTCTGAGGTAGAATGTATGGTGCCCGGTTCCTTCCTTCCTTCCTTCCTTTGTCTCCGGATCTTTTCTGTCCTCTGCAGCCCAGGAAAAGGTGTAACTTCGAGCTTCCCGGCCTGTCCCCAGCTGAGTCCCAGAGGCTGCAGTGGGTCCAGAAGGTGGCTGTGTCTAGAAGGCTTTTCTGTCACCATTTGAGGTTTGGCCTTAAGGACCGGGATAAGCCAGGGTCTGAGCTCTTCCCTTACCTCCCAGCAGATTCCAGAAACAAGGAAGAGAAAAGACAAGGAGAAGGGACTGAGGCCCTGGAGAAGAGCCTTTCTGTGGAAGCTGGGCCTCCTGGACTGAAGGCTCTAATGCAAAGTTCTTCTGCTGGGCTCCCTTATAGCTTGGAGCAGCCGTCCAAGGCACCTCGCCGGGGTCGCCCCCGACTCTGTGCCCACCCCCCTGTCCCAAGAGCCGACCAGCGTCATGGCTGCTACATGTGCGGGAAGAGTTTTGCCTGGCGCTCTACGCTGGTGGAGCACCAGTACACGCACACGGGTGAGAAGCCCTTCCGCTGCCCGGACTGTGGCAAGGGCTTCAGCCAGGCCTCCTCTCTGAGCAAGCACCGGGCCATCCACCGCGGGGAGCGGCCCCACCGCTGCCCGGACTGTGGCCGGGCCTTCACCCAGCGCTCTGCCCTCACCACTCACCTTCGGGTCCACACGGGCGAGAAGCCCTACCGCTGTGCCGACTGCGGCCGCTGCTTTAGCCAGAGCTCTGCCCTCTACCAGCACCAGCGGGTCCACAGTGGCGAGACTCCCTTCCCTTGCCCGGACTGTGGCCGCGCCTTTGCCCATGCGTCAGACCTTCGGCGCCACATTCGCACCCACACAGGCGAGAAGCCTTACCCGTGCCCAGACTGTGGGCGCTGTTTCCGGCAGAGCTCTGAAATGGCAGCCCATCGGCGTACCCACAGCGGTGAACGCCCCTACCCCTGTCCCCAGTGCGGAAGGTGCTTCGGCCAGAAGTCAGCCATGGCCAAGCACCAATGGGTCCACAGGCCCGGCGCCGGGGGGCACAGGGGCCGGGGTGCCAGTGTGTTGCCTGTGCCTCTGGCTTCCAGCCAAGAGGACCTGGACCCACCTGTGGGCTTCCAGCACTACCCAGAAATATTCCAGGAGTGTGGGTGATGGTCTCAAAGATGTCCAGGCAGAGGGTGACGATCTAGACATTGCCTGAGGCCCAGGTTGGGCTCAGGGGCCTGAACCTTCTGTGGCAGCTCTAAGGAGGTCCCAGAATTCCAGGCAAAAGGTGGACCTGGGGAATGAGGACCCTTTTCTCTTAGGCCTTCACAAGCTTGATCCGCTGCCACCTTGCTCCCTGTGGTCCCAGACCCTAGACACCCCTCTATTCCGTGAGGGCTGAGCTAAGCACATGCACAAGACCTCTGCTGTGGGGAAGAAAAAGCTGGTTTCCCACTTAGACACATTAAGAGGATCGAGGCAGAAGGGAAGTTTGCTGTATCCATTGTCTTACTGCCGGAGTTAAAAACTGATGGCCATGAATCTGGCTTGTAGCAACCTTTCACAAATTCTTTTTGGTCCAACCAACATTTAAAAATGTTACAGATCATGGCTAAGACTTAAAAGGATATTTCACACAAAAATTCAGGTTTCTGGCCTCTTTTGAAAAAGCCAAGGATTTGGCAACTCGACCCGAGCTCCCACAAAAGCACAGTTGGCAGGAGGTACAGGGCAGCTGCTTGGCCTTGCCCACTAGCCCTTCCCAGCTTGCAGCTGGCGTCAGCTGGCCCTTGTCCCCGCTTGTCCTTGTCCCCGGTACCGCAGGCCCTCTCCGCTGGCTGCCATTTTCCCCTTGTTTTCCTGACCCGTTGGGCTCCTGTAGTCATTTGAGTTTGCAAACTGGTGGACAGCATTCATGTTCCCCTGACCCAGGGATTCTGGGCGACGGCACCTGTGTGAAAGCACAGTCAGAGAGAAAGAAAAGCAGGCTTTATTTCAGATGTTTGCTTGTATCACCTTCTCTGGTTTACAAAGTCTTGTCCATCAATTCATTTTGCCCTTGTAACCACACGAGGAGGGAACCGTGTAGCTGGGAAAGGACAGCCCAGTCAGGAAGAGGCTCTCAGGGCTCCCTTGTTCAGTGCCAAACCGAGAGGTGTGTCTGCCACCCCACGGTAGGACTCTGGGCTGACCGGGAGTTCCTTGTTTTGAAGACGAAGGCTCTCAGTATGCCCTCCAGTCCTCCTTGGGCCTCCCCGGGGCAGCCCTACCGCTCAGGCCTTAGCCACCCTCCACCCAGCCAGAAGGGACTCATCTCATTTTGGAACTGGAAGAGATCTTAGCTTTTCTATCCTTTTGCATCTGAGGACTCTGAGACTGGGGAAGGCAAACAACTCGTTCAAGGTCACATGCAGAGTGAAACTCCAGGGTTCTTGGTTTACTGCTGTCTTTGCCACGCTATTCCTGAGTTCCTTGCCCATGTCTCAGCCAGGGTTGGTTCTGGAGGCCTCTGCTCCCTCCCTATAATGGCTCCCAAGCAATGAACCTGGACTAGGGACAGAGCAACCCAATGCCGGTGAAGCCCAGTTCCAAGATGACAGAACAGCCACATAGTAAAGCAAGGCAGGGCAGCAACCAGCCTGAGATGAGAGTTCCAGGGCAAAAAGAAGCAGAGCTTCCCTCTTCTCTTTTTACGTATCTCATCGTGAACAAAGAGGGACAAGGCCAGGAACACTTGGGGTTAGTATCCAAGGGAACGGCTCATCTGTATTCCCAAGCCGGGTCCCTTGTGACTCCATTATTCATCAGCCACCCAGTTCCACTGTGGTCAGAGTCCAGCCTTGACCCAGTGACGAAGCAGCAAGCCACAGGCACACTCGTTCCTGCCTCCCTCACCCCCTCAAGGAGGGGCTTATGTCTTCTGCTGGTCTGTGCGCACCTGCCTTCACCCAGCTCTGCCCCATATCCTGTCTGGCCTACCTTAGGAAGAAACCAGATTGGTCAACTCAGAGAAGCTTCTAAAGGAAGAGGTAGAAACTTTGGGGGAAAAGACACTGTTCAGGTCAAATAATCAACTGAACTGATATCAATTTAATCTTCAAATCTGACCCCACCAGGACCCGGCTTACCCTAACATTTACTGGGAGGGTTGGCTCAGGTGCCATCTTGTCACAAGGGAGACATGCAGTGAAAAGAAGCACCTTGGCAACAGGAACTAGCTTCGTACCAGCTTTTAACTCCCTAAAGAGAAGCCAGGGTGCAACCCTTCCCTTGCCTCACCCTCAGCACTGCCCGGGGAAAGCCCAGCCTGCAACACCAGTTGTCAGATTCAAAGCCATATCTGGATCCTGCCCTCCGCTTGCCAATTAAAGGTACCATAATTACTACTTTTCTCCAAGTTCTTTGAAGTTTTCAAGGCTCGTTTAGGGCCCCCAAACCAGACCGAGCTCCTCTGCTTCCTGTCCTTGTGACCCATCTTTCTGCCATTTAATTGATATTTGAGTGTCAAAATCATGAAATGCTTCATGAAATTCACTTGATCATGAAATTAAGCGAAATGATTAAGCCTCAGCCTCACTCCATTCTCAGCTCCTCATTTCTTGGCATGGATACACTCCCACCAGAGATGGGGCTCCCTCTTCTCTCTGCTACCATAGGTCTTTAAAGGCTAAGACCCCGAAGCACTTTAAGCCAGGAGAGGGTTTTCCTACTGTTCCCTTGGTGCATCAAGAGACATGCTTGTCTGAACGATAACAAATGAGCCCCATCCACATGGCCAGAGGGAAAGGTCAAAGTCACGACCACCTGACCCATTCCTAACTAGTCTAAGCCATGTAAAATAAGGGCAAGTGTTGATTTGAGCTTTTAAAGACCCCTAAACTTTTTTTTTAAAGGATTTTATTTATTTGAGAGAAAGCACAAGGCGGGGGTTGGGGTGGCAGGGGAGTAGGGAGAACCAGGCTCCCCACTGGGCAGGAAGCTTGATGCGGGATGTGGGGCTCCATCCCAGGACCTGAGATCATGACCCGAGCCAAAGGCAGATGCTTAACCGGCTGAGCCATCCAAGCGCCCCAAGACTCCTAAACATTTTTTAATATTTATGTGTGTCTCTCCAAGAACAGAATGTATAAAGATGTTTATGACCCAAAGAAGCAAAAGCCTGCTCTAGGCCAGTATTTTTCTTTTTTAAAGATTTTATAAGAGAGAAAGGGAGCACAAGCAGTGTGGGAAGGGGCAGAGGGAGAGGGAGAAGCAGACTCCCTACTGAGCGGGGAGACCAATGTTGGGCTTGATCCTGGGACCCCAGATCATGACCTGAGCTGAAAGCATGTGCTTAACTGACTGAGCCACCCAGGTGCCCTTAGGCAAGTGTTTTTCAAAGTAAGGCCTCTCTGCCACAGAATTCCATTCAGTAACTTTAAAACATAGCCAGCTCCCTGGGGTCTATCTCTGGACTATTAAATCAGAATCTCCAGGGATGGACTCTCATACCTCGTAATGATGCTCTGAACAAAATATTACACTCCAGCTGCTTTTAGTTTTGCAAATGCTTGAGGTCGGAAGATGAGCTAGCCATATACGAAGACTCCCATTTTCTTTGTTCTTCTCAAAGGGGCCTGTGCCATGGCTGAGCTCTTGCTGGGTACCTCAAATCTTCTTGAATATACTGGGGTGTCTCTTGTAGCATCTGACAGAAGGTCCCTTAGAGGGCTTGTCCGCATACAGGGAAAGAGCAGTTCATGCAGGAGTCCCCCGCACACTGAGGACCTTCATTCAAGTGTCAGCCAATTTGGCCAGACCAGAAGTCTTGGCTGCACACTGAACACCTCGGCCTCATCACCGCCGCACACCAGGAACAATCCTGTGGACAAAGTGGCTGCCCAACTGAGCTTTTCCTCACCAGGACACGTGGTAGAATAAGGTCAGTGGACTCTCGCCTCGAATTAGCTGGTGCCGGCTCAAGCTGGGACCTACATCAGAGGATTCCCTGTGCTTGAGCCTCTCATTGTAATGGGTGAGTGGCAGACAGGCCGGTTGTTTCTCCAACCCACTGCATGGATAGGACTGGTGCTGGAGGAGGCTGCCCGAAGTCAGCGACTCTTCTGCTCTAGGCACTGGGAAGACTGGTTTTCCACATGGCAATGTGGGTGCCAAAACAGCCTGCAGCCTTGGCCTGACTTCCACTACATGTGGGCCTCGTGGAGAGGGCTGCAGGCAATGGGACGGGGGTCAGAGCTGTGGCTGGAGGCCTCGCCACACACTGTGCAGGGAACAGCTGCTCTCCTGTATAAATCTTCTAGTGGGTTAGCAGGTTGGAGGTCAGAGTAAAGAGTCTCATGAGATTTTTGCTTCTCATTTGTGTGAGTGCTTTGGGAACGACCAAAGGGTGCTCCAGGCCCTGCTCCTTCCATAGTCCGTGCCCTTGTGGGGTGTCCTGCCCCTGTGGGGCCTCTAGTGCTGGATGGTGTGAACCATTCTTCACAGAAGGCTTTAGGACAGACAGACAGAGGGTGGGAAACAGGTCTGGAGCTGGAAGCTGTTCCTCTGCAGGGGAGGAAAGTGCTCCTGCTTTATTTGTAGGAAGGTAATTGTGATTCTATGTGTAAGCCTCTGTTTTCTCTAAGCTTGTACTACTTGGCAATTCTCCAGATTCTTGTTCTCATCTCTTTTCAGGAGAATGGAAGGTGCCATCTTTCCTCCTAAACCAGTTTCTTTCCTTCATTTGTCTGAGAAGGCAACGAGAAAACAATCTTGGCCTCTGCATCACTCACACAGCGACAATTTGGCTCATCAATTGTCAAGAACGCTACCAAAATACTTTCAGCAGCAAGGGTAAAAAACGGGGATAAGAATTGTCTTTCCAGAATCACTTTTCCCTTGATTCAAAGCTGCACCAAGGGCAGTGTTTCTTAGGTTTCCTTCTACAAGCTTCTGTTCAAGCCAGGACTGGAGAGTGCTTAGCTCCCTCCAAGGCCGGGAGTTTCTCTGCTTCTCCTGAACTTCACCCCCCTCACCTGGAAGTAAGTCCCATAGGATCCTGCCTCTCTGGGAGAAAATCCAGGAACCAGGGACTAAGGCTCTCACTTCGGGGAAAGGTGGAAGGGATAGGCAAGAAATAGAAGAGAAAGCAGCCTCCTCTGCGGGAGGATCCGCCAACCGGCCCCTTCGGCACCAGGAACCTGTGCGAGAAAGGAAAGTGCTGGGAAAGGAAGTATGCGGGAGACCAGGGGAGGAACGTTGTCCCTCTCCAGATCCCCTGGCTCTCTTCAGGGAGATAAGACGTAAGGAAAGGTAAATGGGGGCGGGAAAAGTTCTGAAAACACCAGGCAGACCGCTGGAAGGGAGACGCCCGGAACCTCCCTCTCAGCCTTCCCGCAGGCCTTTCTGACCGCTGGGTAGGTGGAACCGGCCCGCCCTCTCCCCCCGTCCAATCAGAGAGGCGCCTCGCGTTCCCTGGCGACCAGTAACGCCTAGCAGTTTGGTGTAGGGGGAGGAGGCGGGACGACGAGAGGACGAGCTCCCCCGGCCAATCGCTGTACTCACTGGGAGGTAGGGGCGGTGCCTCCGGAAACCGGAGGCGGAGCTGTTTCCTTGGCAACGATCCTAGCCCTCCCAGAGGGGGTAGGGTGGAGATTAGGAGGAGCGGAGAGGGAGGGGGCCAGGAGGAGTGGGGGGTGGGCGCGCCGGTGAGGAGGAGTAGAGTTCAGGTTGGGGGGGTGGGAGTCCCAGATTCAGGAGCTCAAGGCTGGGGGGTACGTCCAGGTTCCCAAGGCGCGGCCGGAGCTGACCCCAAGGCCCGGGAGGGGAGCGGAGCTAGACACCGCCCCCGCTGGCGCCGGGAAGCGTCGCTCCTTCTTGCTGACCTTGGTCTCGCTTGTCGCCTCGCCCTTGGCCATAGGCACTGACGGACGCAGGGCCCGGGTGACGGATAGATAGGCTCCTGGACGGACGGAGACCTAGGACAGAGCACACTAACCACCCCAGCCTTTCCCGCCGGCTCCAGGGCTCTTCGTCATCCCCCACCTCAAAGCCGGGGCCATCCAGCCCAGGGTTAATGCCAACGAGTTTCCACCTCCAGCCGCTCCTAGAGAGGCCGTGGCGCGAGCCAGCGGGGGAAACTGGCCTCGGACGGACACTTCCTGTGCGGGGGGGAAGGGGGGAGGGGGTCGGACAGCCGCAGCCCAGCCGGGGCTGGGGGGCCAGACGGCGGGGTCGCGGGCGGGGAGCGGCATTCGGGGGCGGCAGGGCGAGTCGTGAAGACCCTCACCACCGAGGCCACGACGCACGGGGGCCTTGGAGGGCCCCAGGGCAAGGCGAGACCTTGGGGGTGGGGGCGGGGCCGCGGGTAGGGGAGGGGCCCGGCCGGCCAGAGAGGCCCAGGGTCAAGACGTCCGGCCTCAGGGGCCGGGGCTGGGCAGCCGGGTCCCCTGGGCGGCGCTGAGCAGGCGAGCGGCGAGGGCCCGGGTCTCAGGGGACTCAGGCCTGATCGCAGGATCGTCCGCCATCGCCGCCGCCGCCGCCGCACTGGGAGCCGGCGGGGATGGAACGGGAAGCGTCGCCGTGGGGCCTCGAGCCCGGGGATGTGCAAAGCCCCGACGAACTGGGGCGCCCCGAAGGGTCCCTCAAAGGTGAGGGAGGGAGCGCCTCTCCGAGGAGCGTGCCTGGGAGCGGGAGCGGGAGAGGGGGCTGTGGGCCGTCGGGGGCGGGGGAGGGAGGGGGCTTGGACACCTGGGACTTGGAGGAAGCGGGGGCGGGGACTGGCCGTCCTGGGTCCGCGGAGGGGGAGGTGGGAATTTCAGCACCTGCTCAAGGGCCAGCGACCCTGCTGGAGGAGGAGGGAGACGTTTGTGGCAACTAGTGGTGGGACCAAATGACCTTCCAGGCCCCACACTATCTGGATTTTCTGTAATTCTCTGATCCTGCAGGCAACATGAGTGAGAATGAGGAGGAAGAAATGTCTCAACAAGAAGGCAGTGGGGACTATGAGGTCGAAGAGATACCCTTTGGGCTTGAACCCCAGAGCCCTGGGTTTGAGCCACAAAGCCCTGAGTTTGAACCCCAGAGCCCCAGGTTTGAGCCTGAAAGCCCAGGTTTTGAGTCCCGAAGCCCTGGGTTTGTGCCCCCAAGCCCTGAATTTGCACCCAGAAGCCCTGAGTCAGGTTCTCAGAGCCCTGAGTTTGAAACCCAAAGTCCTAGGTATGAGCCCCAAAGCCCTGGGTATGACCCCAAAAGCCCTGGATATGAACCCCGGAGCCCTGGGTATGAACCCAAGAGCCCTGGGTATGAACCCCAGAGCCCCGGGTATGAATCCCAGAGCCCGGGATTTGAGCCCCAGAATCCCGAGTTCAAAACCCAAAGCCCTGAATTTGAAGCTCAAAGTTCCAAATTCCAGGAAGGTGCAGAGGTGCTTCTGAATCCCGAGGAAAAGAACCCCTTGAGCATCCCCTTGGGAGTCCACCCCTTGGACTCCTTCACCCAGGGGTTTGGGGAGCAGCCCACAGGGGGCCTACCCCTAGGGCCACCTTTTGAGATGCCCACAGGGACCCTGCTGGCCACACCACAGTTTGAGATGCTCCAGAATCCCCTGGGCCTGACAGGGTCCCTTCGGGGCCCAGGCCGGCGGGGTGGCCGGGCCAGGGGTGGGCAGGGCCCTCGGCCCAATATCTGCGGCATCTGCGGGAAGAGCTTCGGGCGGGGCTCCACCCTGATCCAACACCAGCGCATCCATACGGGTGAGAAGCCCTATAAATGTGAGGTCTGTAGCAAGGCCTTCTCCCAGAGCTCTGACCTCATTAAACACCAGCGCACCCACACGGGCGAGCGGCCCTACAAGTGTCCCCGTTGTGGCAAGGCCTTCGCCGACAGCTCTTACCTGCTTCGCCACCAGCGCACCCACTCTGGTCAGAAGCCCTACAAGTGCCCGCACTGTGGCAAGGCCTTCGGCGACAGCTCCTACCTCCTGCGGCACCAGCGCACCCACAGCCACGAGCGGCCCTACAGCTGCCCCGAGTGCGGCAAGTGCTACAGCCAGAACTCTTCCCTGCGTAGTCACCAGAGGGTGCACACGGGGCAAAGGCCCTTCAGCTGTGGCATCTGTGGCAAGAGCTTCTCCCAGCGCTCGGCTCTCATCCCCCACGCCCGCAGCCACGCCCGTGAGAAGCCCTTCAAGTGCCCGGAGTGCGGTAAGCGCTTTGGCCAGAGCTCGGTGCTGGCCATCCATGCCCGCACCCACCTGCCGGGCCGCACCTACAGCTGCCCCGACTGCGGCAAGACCTTCAACCGCTCCTCCACGCTGATTCAGCACCAGCGTTCCCACACGGGCGAGCGGCCCTACAGGTGCGCCGTGTGCGGCAAGGGCTTTTGCCGCTCCTCCACGCTCCTCCAGCATCACCGGGTCCACAGCGGGGAGCGGCCCTACAAGTGCGATGACTGTGGAAAGGCCTTCTCGCAGAGCTCCGACCTCATCCGCCACCAGCGGACCCACGCAGCCGGCCGCCGCTGACCTGGGGCCCTGCCTGGGGTGGGGTAGGGAGGCGGTGGGCCGAGGAGAAGGGGCCGGGGAGCTAGAGAAATCTTTAGAGGGAATAGTGGAAACGCTGGGGGAGGATGGAGGAACTGAGGGCCAGGGTGGAGGAAGGTACGTGCCCTGGAGACTTCTGGCAAATGGGCTCTGAAGAGGGGTTGGAGAGAGGCCAAGCAGGCAGTGGGAGGTTCTGGGAGAGATCCAGAAAAGAGGTCAGCAGAGATCTGGCCTTCGGCAGCAGCATGGCCCTTGGTAGGTGCCTGGCTTGGCAAAGCGCTAGGCGGGGGTGGGAGGGGAGGGGGGAGGGTTACTTAATTAGAGTGGGGTAGCTTAGATTGGTAGCTACTGAGACCCTCATTGAGTCAGGAAGGGGTGAGGGTAGGTGGGGTGGGGAGTGGGGCCCTCGTGGGGGCTCCGGCCTCAGTGCAAACCCCAGCCTCCCATGTCTTCCTCAGGCTTTGGAGCCCCTGAATTTGAGTTCAATAAAAACCTTTATGTGATAAAAGAGACTTGTCCTTAAAATGCGTACGTGGGCAGTGGGAGACAGTGATAACTACACAGAGCTGGTGAAGCCATAGGGACCTGTCTGGGAAGTGCTTTTATGTTCCAAGTTTCCCTGGAATCTTAAAATCTGATGCTCAGGAGACACGGCCTGTCCATACATCCCCGAGTTTTGTCTCCTGCTTTGAAGCTGGCACAAACACAGAGGGAGGTCAGTGTAGGAGGTGTGAGAAAGCCTTTGACTTTGTGGGATATCCCTTTTACCAAACATGACGGAGGGTGTGTCCTTGGTCCAGAGAATAGACCCTGTTCTCATAGCCAGGCATAGAGCCTGTGCTCCGTTTCTTTGGCTCCCAGCACCTAGCTGTGCCATACTCCTCTCGCCTCCCCAGCCAGAACCTCTAGTCCTCCCGTCACGCAGACCCTGAATGACCAGAACCACAGAGAGTGCCTGGAGTCCCGGCCCCACCTGTAGGGGGCACACAGGGGACCCAGTGAGAGGATCAGAGGACTCTAGCCTTTAAGATCCACCCACCAGGCTGGGCCTGATTAGCCACACCTCTGCCTCTGTTTTAGGACCCCTGGGCCTATTGGTATCACCCTGCTCCCACCCCACCTTTATCCTAATTTTCTTTCCTATATGAGCCTCATCCCTCCTAATACGTGGCCCTCAGGAAGGAACGGAGAAGAGTTGGAACCTGCAGTGAATCTGTGGGATCCTGGGGTGTGGCCTGCCTTGACCTTGGCTGAGTAGGACAGGCCACACCTTGGGGAATCACCCAGCTGCCGGGAGCATCTTGAGATGAGTGCCTGCAAGGGCCCAACGGCCCTGCAAAGATTTTTTCATTCCATTTCAGGGATAACTGACCTGCTTAAAGTCACTCTGTGGACAGAAGGCAGGTGAGACGTTCCAACCACATCTGCCTGGCTCCATCAGTCCCAGCGACTCGGCCACACAGGCAGAGGCGAATCAGGGCTCTACAAGGGCTCTTGGGCCTCAAATCCTCAAGTCACCCCCAGGCCCACACCCATCCTCAGGGCCTTATAACTTGCCAAGAGCAAATAACTTCTCTAAGGATGTTTGTTTGTTTGTTTGTTTGTTTTTAAGATTTTATTTATTTTTTTGACAGAGATCACAAGTAGGCAGAGAGGCAGGTAGAGAGAGAGGGGGAAGCAGGCTCCCTGCTGAGCAGACAGCCCAATGTGAGGCTTGATCCTAGGACCCTGGGATCATGACCTGAGCCGAAGGCAGAGGCTTTAACCCACTGAGCCACCCAGGAACCCCTCTAAGGATGTTTCTATCCAGCCTCGTATGTTCTGCAAGCTCTGAAAGGAGCCTTAGAAATCACATAGTTTGGGGTGCCTGGGTGGCTCTGTCAGTTAAGGGTCTGCCTTCTGCTTAGGTCATGATCTCAGGGTCCTGGGATCAAGTCCTGAATCGGGCTCTCTGCTCAGCTGGGAGTCTGCTTCTCCCTCTGCCTGCCACTCCCCCTGCCTGTGTGCACTCTCTTTGACAAATAAATAAAATCTTGAGAAAAAAAAATCACGCAGTTCAACACAGTTTGGTTGTGTTTGGTGGTTTTTTTTTTTTTTTTAAGATTTTATTTATTTATTTGACAAAGAGAGAGAGATCACAAGCAGGCAGAGAGGCAGGCAGAGAGAGAGGGAAGCAGGCTCCCTGCTGAGCAGAGAGCCCCACTCGGGGATCGATCCCAGGACTCTGAGATCATGGCCTGAGCTGAAGGCAGAGGCTTAAACCACTGAGCCACCCAGGTGCCCTGTGTTTGGTGTTTTTTTTTTAAAGTTTTAATTATTTTTGGAAGTAGAACATTATTTTTCAAGTAAAATATCTTTGTCTTTTAAAGATCTGTGTAAACTTTATGTACATTCTTGTATAGGTACCCTACTGCATGTAATTTCAAATACTAAAATACTCCACATTTAATATAGTTCATGTATGGAACTACAAATGTTAAATAGAAATGCATTTCACTACCGACATATTACATTTACTTTAACATTTATTTCAATTATACAATTTAATTTTCATAGTTTGGAGGTGATTTTTTTTTTCCCCAGCTCCCAAACTTGTTTGAAGGCCACTGAAAGCCGGGAGGCATAGCCTAGAGTGCTTCATTGATGAAGTTGCCTGTTTGCTACTTACGAACCTTGGTATTTAAAGCAGGTTGTGGGGGGTGGGGGGGCGTGCTCAGCTGCTCAGCTGACACACCCCTCTTACACATAACAGCTCCTGAGGTCCTCCAGATCCCAGGTGGAGCAAGCCCAAGAAGGGCATGCATCTTTCTCAAGGTCAAGCCCAAGAAGGGCACACATCTTTCTCAAGGTCACGGTGAAAAACCAGTGTCAGGTCTTTTGACTTGCAGTCTAACGTGCTGCTTTGACAACACCGTCCTGCCCAACTATTTTTTCGAAAAATTAATAAATAAAATATAAATATATAAATAATAAAAAATAAGTTAAATAAATTAAATACATAAATAAATTATAAATAAATAATTTTGTTTATTTGTTAGAGAGAGAGAGAGATATCACAAGCAGGGGGAGCGGCAGGCAGAGGGAGAAGCAGGCACCCCACTGAGCAAGGAGCCCGATGCCAGGCTCGATCCCAGGACCCTGAACCAAAGGCAGATGCTCAACCAACTGAGCCACCTAGGCATCCCCACAATAAACCACTTCTATTCCTCACCTTTATCAAGCACAGGTGTGCTTCCAAAAGTTCTAGACCTTTCACAAGTGTTACATCATGTTCAGGACAGCTCTGAGTGATATACAATTATTATTCCCATCTTACAGATAAAGAAACGAGTCCCAGAGAGGGTAAGTAACAGCCCCACAGGGCACAGCTTCAAAGCAGCAGAGCCTGGACTCCAGCCGGCTGACTAGTTTTGACTATTTCCCAGCGATACTAAGGTGTTCCTTTTTCACTTTGTGCCACGGGGACGGTGTTTTCTAGAGGCTACATGGCCTGTGAGAACATATGTCATCATTCTGACTGCTTGTGGGTCATGCGGGTTTGGGTGTCCATATGTTTTACATTTTTCTCCATTTTAATTTTGAATTGGATAAACACCAGGAGGTATAACCCACATAAACAAAAACTCTGGAGATCTTTAATTTTTCAGAGTATAAAGGGGTCCTAAACCCAAAACATGTGAAGGCCACCGAATCAAACACTTATTTGGACATCTTCATTGTTGCCAGCCCTGATGAGGGGCCAGTGTTGATAACACAAGTGAACAAAGACTGAATCCTGCCTTCTAGAACCTCCCAGTCTTGAGAGAGGAGCCCACACAGTCAGTGTCCTGTGTTCTGATGGGGTATAAAGTGAAGATGAAATGGGTCATTTTGTCTAGGAGCCGAGGGGATGAGAAAAGCTTGGAAGTGCTTTGAAGTAGGAAGATTTTAAAGGATAGAAGGGGGTAGTGGAACTGGACAGGCTGGAAAGGGGTAGAGCATTTGCAAAGACACAGGTGGGGAAGGACACATAGATATTTGAGGACGGGGGTGTTAAGTGAGTCTGGATATAGACTCCTGGCCAGGACAAGGGCAGGTCTGTTCCTGAAACGAACCTCCCAGATTTTCTGTGCTATTTTGCTTCCATCCCTGATGAAAATATTCACACTTTGTGTGTGTGTCACAGAGCATCACCGATGTGAGAGGACCCTCCCAATTCCTCTCCAACCTGCTATCTTGCTTTATCCTCTTCACAGCCTCCTTGCCATCTGGAATCACATTTCTACTTTTTCACTCTCCTTTCCCACTGGGAAAGTTTCTGGAGGCAGGGACTTGTCTGTCATATTCATTACCGTGCCCTTGGGACACAGAACAGGCCCTGACACAGATCTCTCAAGAAATACTGCATGAATCCATAGGAGCCAACAGAATTCAGAAACCTACAGATAACTGCGTACTTTTAGCATTTCTGTGATATTCCTGACCTTTAGAACATTCTTTTCCCTTCTCTCTGGGAAAACGGGCCTCACTTCTTCGTTCCTGAGGTCTTCCTTATGAACCAGCCCCATGGTTCCCTGGGTGCTGGACCAGAAGGGGGTTGATGAGGTTGAAGAGGCCAGCAGGCTTTGAAATACTGTTCTGGGCCTTGTGTGCCAGGCTTCAGAACGTTTGTTTACTCCCCTGTAGGCAGAAGGCAGTCATCAAAGGTCACTGCTTGGGAGACCATAGGTTGCTTCTCAGCGTCCAGTGCTGGACCCAGAGAGCTGGGCTGAGAATTACCCCATTTCTACCCCTAAAACCACCCCCTTCCCGGGGGTCCTACTGACCACAAGAGGGCAGCATCGAGGAGCGGGACCCCACTCCCTCCTAAAGGTGGGGGCCTCAGGATCAAGCCCCACCAATTGTTATTGTTGTTGTTTTTTAAAAGACCAGGAAGGGTGTGCTCTCACACCTTAATGAGTTGTCAGTGCCTCCTGCAGATTAGTCTCTGAGCGTTGTCATAACAAGAAAAGAAAAAAAAAGAGAGAGGAAAAAAGAGCTGTTTGGGTCCCACTTAGAGAAAAGGTTGAGAAGGAAATGTTCATTTCCTTGAGCCAGGCTGAAATGGGGCACCAGCATAAAAACATCACAAAATTGGATGGATTTTCACATTTATTGGGTAAACACAGGCAGGCACTGTGCTTGGTGCCGGGAGCCGGATGGACAGACTCTGCCTGCGCCTTGAGCTCATAGCCTCCCAGTGGTGGCCGAGATGGGTCATGAGGCATCCGTGGTGGGGGTGGGGGGGTTGGAGCGAGGGGACAGGAGCCCGGGGAAGACCGAGCCTTGAAGTGGGGGGAGATGTCACGAGCTCACCCAAACGTTTTCTCAATCCTCTCACAGGCACCCTCACTAGGTCGCTGAAATTGTGGCAGCCGCCTACTGTGTCTGGCTCTGTGACATCTCCAAGGTGAACATGACTGGTATGGTCCTTACCCCCATGGAGTCCATGGCTGGATTTGAGAGAGGAACATTAAGTAGCAAACAAGAGCTGCGCTATGAGGGAGAGGGCAGGCGAAAGGAAGCTTGTGTAATAGGGGAAAGGAGAACCCCCTTGTGGGGTGGGGGGCCGGGGGCTGCCCTGAGGCCATTCTCCCCGAGCTGAGAGCCGAAGGCTGACTGAGAGCCAGGGGAAGGGCTAGGGAGGAATGTTCCAGGCAGAAGGAGCAGTCTGGGTGAAGGCAAGTGAGACAGGAAGGAGCTTGGCTCCTGAGGAAGGCAGGTGTGACCGGAGCTCAGGAAGGGAGGTGGGGAGTCTCCCGAGGAGGCCAGGAAGGCAACCCTGGCGTGTTAGGGATATTCTGCAGGTTCCGGAAGGCGTGGTAAGGAAGCTGGTGTCTAGCCCCAGAGCCAGGGGTTTGTAGAAGCACCGTATGACACGGATCAGGTTTGCTCTCTGACAGCAGACGGAAAGCTGACTGGAGTCTGGGCAGGAAACTGAAGATTCTAGGAGTCTGAGGCCTCTGGGGACATCCAAGAGCAGGTGGGTGTGAGGGCCCGGTCGCTAGGTCCTGAGATGACAGTTCTTCCAGATTTAGATCGGAGATCCTCTTCCGGGGGAGGGTACTAAGAGGGACCGGGGGAAGCCAGAGCCAGCTGCTCAGGACAAGGCCTGCCCTCTGTGGCCTGCCCGGCCATCGCTCATGGACCCTGACCAGGAGCCCGCAGAGCAGGCAGCCAGGAGGGAGCTCTGTGTTCAAGACAGCGACACCAAGGCCTGGGTGGGGGCAGTGACTTGCCTGAAGACACACAGCGAGACACAGGTCGAGGCAGAGGGACCCCAGGCTTCCCGAGTCCAGTCCTGGGCGCTCTGCGTCGGGCCTGGGCCTCAGTCTTTGCCACCTCCGTCCTGTGCTTCCTCCTCGTGGAGGGGCTCCAGGCAGCCCGGGTCCCCAGCCTCTTCCATGGACTCTGGCTGGTCAGAGGCTTCTCTAGGGATTCCGTTGGAAGCTTCCGCAGTAGCCTCCATCTTCTCCTTCAGGTTCCGTTTGAAGAAGCCAAACTGCAGGAAGACAAAACCGGAGTGAGCACAAAGTCCATGGAACTCTCTGGACCCATCGGCCTCGGCAAAACATGAGACATGAAAAGGCCCCTCATGGTGAATCACATGTGGTACCCGCTCCAGGGCTGGGGCGAGGCGTCTGCCACACCAGCTTCCTGGCAACATGCTGAAAAGCTGAACGCTCAACAGTTCATTCTTCAGGCTCATCAAAGTGTCCTGGGCCAATATTGGGGGCGGGCGGGTTGACAATATCCAGTAACACTAACAGCAAGGGCCTGAGCTCCCGTAGCGCTTAGTGAGGGCCCCGTACTCTCTGTTGAAAGCTCAGAACATACATATTCTTCTTTTTTCCCCAAAACATGTATGTTCTTTGGCTCAGCCATTCCAGATCCAGCAACTAATTCTAAGAGCTTTTGGACAAGTGTGCAAAGATGTGGGAGCCAAGAGCTTTTTTCGGTCACTGTTTAAAATAGGTAGATATTAGGGGCGCCTGCCTGGCTCAGTCCATGAAGCGTCTGGCTCGGGGCATGATCCTAGGGTCGTGGGATGAAGCCCCAAGTTGGGGCGGGGGGTGTCCCTGCTCAGCGGGTGTCTGCTTCTCCCTTTCCCTCTACCCCCTGGCCCCCACTTGTGCTCTCCCTCGCCCGGCTCGCTCTCAAGTAAATAAAAAAATGATCTTTAAAAAAATAGGTAGAAATTACAAATAATCTAAATGTTGATCAGTGGGGATCTCATTAAAGAAAAGGCGGGGCATCCGGACAGCGGCAAACCAGTGCAGGTTACAGAGCAAGAGGTGGACGTGACTGTGCTCTCGCAGAGAGACAGCAGCATAGAATACTCAGCGGGAAACCCAAGCTCCCGAGCAGTTTATATGGCATCCTTCCATTTATGTTTTCTTTTCTTTCTTTCTTTTTTTTTTCTAATTTATTTATTTATTTGAGACAGAGAGAGAGTGCACAAGCAGGGGGAGCAATAGCAGAGGGAGAGGGAGAAGCAGACTCCCCGCTGAGCACATAGTCCAATGCAGGACTCGATCCCAGGACCCTGGGATCATGACTTGAGCCAGAGGCAGACGCTTAACCGACTGAGCCACCCAGGCACCCCCTTTTAATGTTTTCTACCTATATACACAGACGCTGACTTTTTCCCTCTGCCTCTCTCATGCTCACACGTATACACATAGTTAAAAAACAAAATTAGAACCCGGAAGAACAGAAACCAAACGGTTGTTAATGACGACCCCGGGGGAGTGCAACAAGAAGAAACTGATTTTCTGCGCTTTTCTGGAGGATTTGAGGGTTTCATATGGAACATCTGTCCTCCGGCATTCTTCAACTGGCGATTCCTTCAAATCCCAACTCAAACGCCTTCTTTCCTGGGAGGCCTTCCCGGACTCCCCCAGCTTAAGTGAAGTTCCAGCATACAGGCCTTTGAGTGGAGCCCTTATCACGTGTGCGCCTGTCTCTGCCATTAGACTGTGAGCCCCCCCCTCAGTGCTCCTATCTCCACCATTAGACTGTGAGCCCCCCCAGTGCGCCTGTCTCCACCATTAGACTGTGAGCCCCCACAGTGCACCTGTCTCCACCATTAGACTGTGAGCCCCCCCAGTACGCCTGTCTCCACCATTAGAGTGTGAGTCCCCCAAAGGCAGGGACCATGTCTGTGGTATGTCTATATGTGTCCCAGGGCCCGGCCCTTGAGTCGTGGGCACCCCCTCCTTCCCTAGGTACCCAGTCCTGGTTCTGCCAGCACCTGGTGGAGGGATGGGGGGAAGTCTTGTTTGCTCTTGGGGCCTCACGAGCCTTATCTGTGGAAGGAGGGAGTGGGCTGCCTTGATCTTTAACGGTCCTGGATCTTGACAGTCTCTGCCCTGACTCCTGCGAAACCCCGCTCCCCAGACTGGCTGTCTAAGGCAGGCCCGAGGCTCCCAGAAGCTCCCACCTTATACAGGACGGCGAAAATCACCAGCAGCACCAAGAGCCCTCCGATGCCGCTCAGCACGTAGACGTAGAGCATTTCCTTCTCATAGACGATGTCCACCTTCATGAGGACCTGCAGGCGGAGAGCTGGGGGCGTAAGGAGAAGCCTCTCCCACCTCTGACATGCTTGCGAATGGCTAGGTCTTCGCGGCTCTGGTCGGGACTGCTGCCCCACACTGCCAGGCTGGCCTGGATGCCTCCCTCCAGGGAACCCCCACCCCATGCAGCCCCCGGAGCCGGCGAGCAGACACACACATGACCCAGTGGCAGCCCTGATGTGGCTGCCTCGAGGCCAGAATGAAATGTCAGAATCTCGGCACAGCATGCCAAACCTTCCAGAACCTGGCTGAGGCTTACCTAATGAGGGGCAGCTTCCCTTCCCCTGCTCCGAGCTTCCTGCTCTGCAAACCGCCTTGCCACCCTCTCGCCTGGGCGGCCTGAGCCCCCACGCTCACTGCTCGTTCTGCTTCGAGTGCTTTCCTGTCACACTCTGAGTGGGCACGGGGTGGGTACCCTTTGCTGAGCTGCCATCACACTGATCTCTGCCTGACGCATCTCATCAGATGGGTGACCTCATAGCCTGACCGCTTGCCCACCGGTGGTGGCAGGGAGCCCATGGCACCGCCCTCCACGGCCCTCGCCAAGACCAACTGCTCTGACTGCCTGGAAGCTCTTCCTTCTGGGCCCAGCCGGGGGCCCTCTCCTTCTGGCTCTAGCTCCTCCAGCTCCGCCCTCCGGGGCTCTGCAGAGCCCTCCACCAACCTCGGTTCCTGGGGCTTCTGAGAAGCCAGAGCCCTACCTGGGCCAGGGAGGCATTGCTGCCGTAGAGGTGGAAATGCTTGCTGCTGTTGAAGGAGACGGAGAGGGAGCTGCAGAGGCTGAACATGGAGGGGGCCTGTGGAGGGGAGTGGGGGACGTCAGGCCGAGGAAAACAAGGACCAGAACCTGCTGACTTCTGCACCCCACCTTGACTCAGGGGGAGAAGCTGAGGAGAACGGGCCCTGGTGGGGAGCGCCACGGCTACTGAGTTCTCCTCTGGAGCGTCCTAAGGTGCCACGCCCCACTGCTGGAAGGAAATTTTCCCTACAAAGAACCCAGAAGAACCATCCGTAGGCCCAGGAAAACTGCCTGGCAAATTTTAAGCAAATCACGGATGTCTTTGATCGGCTGTTGTGAAAGGATCAGGGCTTTGCATCCAGGTCATAAAGAAAAACGTAGGAAGCCCATCTTGTGGGGTGCCCGCTGCTTGTCCCTCAAGCGCCCCCGACCCACTGCACCTGTTGCCAGCAGCTGCTAACCTTGATCTCCCCCACCAGCTCCACAGTCCCGGTCACTTGGACGAGGATCTCCTCCTTGAAGTCAAGTGGACAGTGGAACTTGGCTCTGGGCAAACAAGGCTGCCGAGACGGAAGAGAGCGGGGGTCAGAGAGGCCTGCCTTCCCACCTGCACTCTGCCGGCCCCCACCCCAACTTCTGAGCCCACGGGCCCAGACCTCAGCCTCGCTGGGCAGCCTCTCCAGATCCTCACGATAGCAGGTCACGGGAGGGTCCTAGGAATGATGAGATGGGGTCCTCGCTTAGTCCAGAGCAGAGAGGGAGGACGCTGGCCCCTTAAGGCCAGAACGTGGCCTCCCTCTCCGTTCCTCAGTTCAGGGGCATCCCAGTTCACTCCCACTGGCTCTTGGCAGGTTCAGAAATCACTGAGCCCAATAGGACGCATCCCTCCTCACTCCCTTCCCACACGTCTGTACCCCTCTTATGAGCTCACTCCCACCAACCCGAGTGTCCCTCCTTCCCCTGGGCCCCGGCTACTTACCATCTGCACATTCCACTCATGTGTGATGGGCCCCTCGCTGTGAGGCCCCGGCACCCCAACCACGGCCTCCAGGGCGGGCACGTTGTGGTCGTAGACAGAGGGCTGAATCCTCACCTAGGACAGAGGACATGGGATGGCAGAGCCCTAAATGCCGGCCGCCCCTCCAGAACCAACGCTCACCGGCTGAGGCCTGAGGGCCTGCTCTTTGCCAGGCGGCGGGCAGGGACAGCTCGTCCTCGAAGCTTGCCCCTGGGGGCTACATGTGCCTCTCTGCCTTCTCCGAGGGCAAACCGTCGAGGCGATCGGCTGACTCCCCAAGGAGAGGGCAGTGCCCCCCTCATCCCCACTGCATGTTCCCACAGCGCTCTGGGTCCCCAGCAGGACATGCGTCTGTCTGTCCAGGGGCTACATGCTCCGTGAGGGCAGCAGCTGTGGCTCCTTTTGCCGACGACTCCCTGCTGCCTGACACACTATTTAGCACACAGCGGGCCTCCAGAAAAGTCAATGTTCGAATGCGTGAAAGAAAGAAGGCAGGGCATTTAACAAGCATAGATGCGAAAATTGTTTGCACAATGCAGGTTGGGAAGGACTTGCTTTGGTGAGGGCATTGAACTGATTTAAGAAACAAGGCCTGAGTGCCCTTTAGATGAGAGGGCCAGCTTGTGCGAGGGCTGGAAGATCCAGAAGCCGGGAAGGAGTAACTCAGGAGCAGCACCACGGAACGGCTCAGGGAGGCCGAGCAGGGAATCTCAGAGCCAGTCTGAAAGGTTTTACCATGGGTCACTTGACAAACATTTGTGGACGCTTGAAAAATATCAGGTCCATTAAATTAAAAAGGCCTACGTCAGAGTGGCTTTTGAATTTAACCATAGAAGACTGAGAGGAGTGGAACAGACAAAGATGGGGGGAGCCCCCAGGAAGCGAAAATGCAGGGAGTCAGGACAGCACCAGCCGAGTGAGACACGGAGGGAGGTAGGGGGCCTGGGACAGAGAGGTCGGACACACGTCTGGAAAGGAAGCTTGAGCTGAGATTGTGTGTCCAGAAGGCCTAAGGCCAGAAATCAGGGGACCCTCAGCTAGGCAATGGTGAGTCATGGAAGTTAGCTGAGGAGGGCAGGCTCCGGGGGCCTCCCTCACAGCAGGCCCAGAACAGAAAGAAGAGGAGACAGCAGGCCGAGGTCCAAGCCGGCAGCCTGTGCCGACAGCAGCAAGAAGATGAGGGGCCCGAGTCTGAGCGGTCGTGGGGGCCAAGGAGACAAGAGAACACGGACTAGAAGTTGAGGCAGGGGGCCACGCATGGAGGAAGGACAAACTCACCCAGACTTAGAAGTTTGACTTGAGGAAAAGGGTGGTTTTGAGCACCCCTGAGGTGGTGTTAGCTTAGGGGAAAGCGACACACTTGGTTTAGAACACATTGAGACAAAGCCTCAGGAGAAAAATTGTACTCCTAGGTATATACCCAAGAGAAAGAAAACCTGTCAACACCGAAGTTTGGGCAGGAACATTCAAGCAACAGGGTCTACAAAAGCCAGAAAGTTGAAACCACCGAGATGTCCGCCAGCGGACGAGTGGACACATCTAGCGCGGCCTACCTCACAGTGGTTTATTACCTGGCAAGAAAAAAAGAGCATAGCACGGGCCTGGGCTACAGCGCGGATGACCCCGAAAACACCCTGGGAACCCACAGAAGCCCGTCACAAAAGACCCGGTACTGTAGGATTCCTCCCCTACGTGAAGGTTCTTTCTGGAATAATGAAAATCTTCTAAAATTAGATTGTGGTGGTAGTCGTACAGCTTTGCAAATACAAGAGTCACTGAACCACACACTATTTTTTTTTTAAGATTTTATCTACTTATTTGAGAGACAAAGAGAGCACAAGCCGGAGGACGGGCAGAGGGAGAGGGGAGGGACAAGCAGACTCCCCACTGAGCAGGGGACCCCAATACTGAACCCAGACCGTGAGATCAGTACCTGAACTGAAGTCAGACCCTTAAGGGACAGAGCCACCCAGGTGCCCTGGATCCGTACACTTTAAAAGCAGATAAATCAGGGGCGCCTGGATGGTTCAGTCAATGAAGGCTCTGCCTTCCTGCTCAGGTCATGATCTCAGGGTCCTAGGATCGAGCACCGCATCCCGCTCCCTGCTCAGCAGGGCGTCTACTTCTCCCTCTCCCTCTGCCCCTCCTCCCCATTTGTGTGGTGTCTCTCTCTCTCTCTGAAATAAATAAATAAAATCTTTCCTTAAAAAGCAGGTAAATCATAGGGACTGTGACTTGTATCTCATTCTATCATGACGAAAAAAAAGATGTTCGAAGACATCCTGGTAGAGAGCAGTGACAGGCTGCGGGGGACAGAGGAGCCGGAGGGTCACAGTGTGGACTTGGGAGCTGCAGGGGGACTCAGACTGCGGGGTGGGCAGTGGTTCGAGCGTGCCGGCCCCCGCGGTGGCCGCTGAATGCTGGATCTAGGCCCGGGCAGCGCTGTCATCCCTGCATCAGAGGGGATGGCTGAGGTTCAGGGAGACTGGTTTGTCTGAAGTGATTGGGGAGTAGAGCTAGCATCTGAGCCCCGGCTGGGCCTCCCGAGACTGGGATGACGGTGTTCCATCACCTTCCTCGGATGAGGGCAAGAACAAGGCTCAAAGCACCCACTGCTTTGCTGGCTGATGTGTCGAGCGCTATGCAGAACACTTCACATGCATCGTCCTGTTTTTTCCTCTTAACAACCCCATAAAGTAGGTGCGATTATTATCCCCATTTTACTGACTGAAAAACTGATGCTCAGAGAGGCTAAGCAAACCGCACAAGGCCACACAGCTTGAAATGGCAGAGCTTCAAAAAGCTTTCAGGTCTGGCTGAAGCTTATGTGTCCTAACCAGCCAGGGGAGGAGGAAAAGGAGGAAAGGGAGGAAGAGGACCCCCGCTCGCACTGGACTACCCGGCCTGTCGAGCTTACAAGAGATCCCAGGTGACTTCCCTGTGGCAAAAAAAAAAAAAAAAAAAAAAAGCCTAACAGGAGAACTTATGGCGAGAGGGAAAGATCACCAGTGTCACACACTGAGCTGGGTTTAGTTAAAACAGAGATCATTAGGGCCTTTAGCAGGAGTGGCCAAGTGGTGGGCCAAGTGGCCAAAGGCAGAGCTCGAGATGCTGGAGGGTGCTGAGGTGGCTGGAGGAGGCTGGAGGCAACTGGTCAGGCTGACTTGAGAGAGAAAGAGAGAGAGAGAGAGAGAGAGAAATGGGGTGGGGGGGAGCGCAGAGGGTTTGCGTCGGTTCCCAGAGGAGTGGGACAAGAAGGGAAGCAGGCTTCCACAGTCGCTGGGGAATCTGCAGGTGGTGCCCAACACCTGCCCCAGCCATTAACCACCACCACTTCCCAGGCACTGGACCAAGCACCCCACGGGGAGTAAGTAAGCCACTTCACCCTCATGACCGACCCCAGCAAGTTCTTCCAAACGCCATGTGTCACAGCAGGGACCCGAGGCATGGACAGTTAAGCCCTTGGCCCAAGATCACACAGAGATCGAAGGGTAGAGTTGGGGCTTGGATCCACGCCTGCCCAAATCTTCCCCACTGTTCCGCTGGTAAAAGGACTAGTCTGCCAACCTCCTTGGGGAATGCGGAGGCATCCCAGTGAACAGCACTAGAAACCAAGCCTAGTGGCCATTCTCTATGCAAATGGGCACCTGACCTCCCCAGGGGGGAGGTCATCGTATCCAAGTGAGATGGCTCCTGCCTCTGTTCTAAAGGGGCTACCTGGCTGGGGTCCCTTTCTTGCTGGGCTCCTGCCCCAGTCTGCCCTGATGCCAGTGCGACCTTGGGCAAAGAGAGTTTCTCTGTGGGGTCTCAGTTTCTTCCACAGGAAAATGAGAATGAGAATGTCCTTGGGGGAGTCAGTACCTACTTCTCTCTCAGAGGTTACCTCTAAAAAAGCCTTAGACCACTCCAGCTTTGGACTCAGAGGCTGGCCTCCCTCTTCTTCCTTCCCATAACGAAGATTGCTATTATAGCCCCGAGCATATGGCATTGAGAAGTGACAGATCATTAACTCAGAGGCTAAACACATGAATTCTGGTATTTCAGTAAGTGCTGGAATCTGACCTTTCCCCTTTAGTAGCTGTGTAACCTGGCAAGTCGCTTGACCTCTCTGTGCTGTGCATGTCTCATCTGTACGCTGGGAATGGCTAAGCCATTCTGGGGCTCTCACGGGTTGGGGGGAGAATCACAAGTGTGGGGGGGTCACACAGATAAAGCGCCAGGCACAAAACTTGGGTCGGGTGAGGGGTCAGGGTCCCTGACTTATGTAACTGCTGCCCCAGCGACTTGCCAAGTACCCAGACTAGAGCAGTGGCTCATTAAACGTGGGCATGAAAATCTGGCTTCTCTCTCACCCACAGATGAAGTATCCGATGCTGGAGAAAGGGGCTGGGGAAAGTCAGCAGAGGCTGAGGTGCTCTAGGAAGGATCGCAGGGTGAGGTGGAGGCCGCTGGATTCGCCAAGGACAGGGCTGGGTCTCCGCAGCCTCGGTCCTCAGGATGGGGCTGAAAATTGTGGGACCACCAAGGGCCTTGTCACGTAGAGGCCCATACCTGGTAGAAGTGGTTGACAGAGTGGCTCCTGGGACCCTTGGGAGTGAAGCTGACATACAGTGTGGAGTTTTCCTTGCTGTGGAGAGAGGGAAGAGCAGAGGTAGAAAAGGAGAAGACAAGGACCGGATCTCCAGCAGAGCAGGGACGGGGGCCAGGGGAAGCCTACGAGGGACCTCCCCAGGGATCACGCAGGCATGCTGTCCTGTTACTCATCACTCTGCTGTTTCCCTCTGGAAAGTAAGGCTTGTGGAAGGGGGTCTGTCTGCTGCCCAGCATCCTGCCGTGGAGGGCCAGGGCTGGAACCCAGGCCGATGTGCTTTGGAGCTGTGTGCTCCCCACCACACAAGGTCCCCCACCCCCCCGCCCCATGAGGGTCTCCACTGTCCTCTGGGTCCTTTATCTCCTGCACAACGGCACCAGCCTCTAGCTTCCTCTCCATCTCATCCTTCCAATGACCTTCCTAATGTTACTGTCTGATCCTGCCATCTACCTACTCGGAATCTGCTGATGGCCCCCTGCTGCCCACAAGGGTCAGGCCCACAGCACCCCCCATGTCCAGACCTGCCCGCTGCACACCCCACACCCATTGTCCCCTGTGCCTGCACACTCCCTGTTCCCCAAACCCACCCCACTATCTGCTGCCTCCTTTCGCCTATGCTCTTCTCTCTTGCGACAACGTCCTTCCTCTTCCCTGGCCCTTATCTGAACCCCTTCATTCTCCAGACCCCACTTCAAGCCCCTATGTTTCCGTGAATCCATCTCTCTTCCAACTCAAATCACCTCTCCTGGCTCTAATTTCATACCACACTTCAGACAATATCATTGTGTCTGGCATTTGCGTTCAAAAGTACCAGAGACCTTGGTTCAGTCACTGTCCCTGTCCTCCTCTCCCTGAGCCAACTGGAGAAAGCTACTCTGCTTTTCAGGCTTCATCCCCTTTTCTGTAAATGAGAAAATCCAACTGGTGATCCCCATGGGTCCTTCCCACCGTAATTTTGTGAGACTCTCTTAGTCTGTGTACATGTGACCCTGGCTTCTCCTACCTGACTAGGAGCTCTCTGTTGGCAAGAGTCATTGTGAAGAGTTTCTCCTTCTCCCTTCCAGTGCCCCAGCCCCCAGGAAGGGGCTGCATCTAGCATGGGGTTTTGGGGTCATTTAGACCCAAATTCGGATACCAGCAGCTGTGCTGCTTAGCTGTACGCCTCTAGGGGAGGTCCCCCCTTCTCTGAGCCTGCCTGTTCCCCGGTAACATGGAGGGAGGCACAGCTGCCCCACAAGGGGCTGATAAGGTCAACCCTCCATGTGCTTTTTCCTCCATCAGCAAACCGCTGATTCCAGAACTCTTAAAGGGCCTCTGCTCTTCTGGGTGTTGAAAACTTGGGCTTGTGGCTGGAAGCAGTTCTGATTACACCTGGGGGAGCCGAGGAAAGGGGGATGCTCTGAAGGAGAGCCCCGGGAGGCGAGGCTGAGCCCTGGGTGGGGAGGCGGAGGTGGGAGGAAAGGGTGGCGGGCTGCTCAGCCCTTAACTTACTCCTCGGTGAGGATGTTGATGGGGTACAGGATGGGGATGCTGGTGGTGGCCAAGTTGTTCTCCAAGACTTTTGAGTCCTCATTGTCACTGCAAAGGAGAGGGCAGTGTTAGGAGAAGCATGTGGCCAGGACCGTGTGGCTGTCAGCGGGGCCCGTGGGGGCCTGCCTGGGGACCTGCTCACCAGCTCACATTGGCGTGCAGCTCGACAAAGTCCCCCCAGGAGCTGTTCAACAGCGTATGAAACATCACTTGGATGGCAACCTGGCAGGGGAGAAGAGGGGAATGAGGAAGGAGGCATCTCAGGGTGCCCATGCCCAGCTGCCATGAGACCAAGGATCACTGTTACTCAGCCCCATAAACAGGTGTTTCATCCCCATTGTACAGATGAGGATATAAAGCTCCAAACAGTTAAGTGGTGTGTAAGGTCACAAAATGAATAAGCCAACCCCAGGTTGTCTGATTCCAAAGTCCAAGCTGTCATTCCCTTTGGGGTAGGAGGTGGCGGGGGCGGGGGGCTTTTTACCGGTTACCTACTCCCTTCCCTCCCCAACTCAGCCCGGGCCCCTCGGAGGCTTGGCTCCTCAGAGCTTGAGACACTCACCAAACTGCCTGCTTTAAAGATGGGAGAGCTCACATTGCAAGAAAGGATCCTGGTCAGAAGCCTGGATACCTCAGGGAGCTCCTCACAGCTCACGGGTATGTGGCTGTGGGGCTGGGGGGTGAGAAGAGAAGGAACACACTTCTTAGTGGGCAAGGCCAAGGTTCCCGGAGGCCACCAATCCTCAGGGCCCACACCCCCCTGCTCTGTCCCTGGCGGGGCACATTCTTGGGGGTGGGGGTGGGGCAGAGAATCAGGGCCACAGCCAGAGGCTTCATTCAAAGATGTCCACTGCAGTGCTGTGTATCATTGTGAAAATCCAGAAGTGATCAAACAGTTCAAAGAGGTAGGAATGGTTCGGCACCAGGCGAGGACGCAGTGAGATCTACACAGTCAGCAACTGTTTTAAAAATGAGCTCGAGGGGCACCTGGGTGGCTCAGTCATTAAGCGTCTGCCTTCAGCTCAGGTCGTGATCCCAGGGTCCTGGGATCCAGTCCCACATTGGGCCCCCTGCTTGGTGGGAAGTCTGCTTCTCCCTCTCCCACTCCCCTTCCTTGTGTTCCCTCTCTGGCTGTTTCTCTCCGTCAAATAAATAAATAAAATTTTTTTTTTTAAAAAGAGCTTGAGCCCTGATCCTGGGCTAAGCAGCACAGAACCATTCATCTTCATCATCATCTGTGAGAACAGATCTCGGTCTCAAATTGGGGAGGGAATTGGATAAGGAGACAGAGGCTTGGGGAAGTTGGGTGACTTCTCCAGGTCCCACCTCTGGGTCACCTGGCAGGGATCTGGTAGGAATGGGAACAGAGGTCTGTCTGACTCCAGATCTCCAGTTTTTCGTCACTCTACTAGATGCCCTGTGAGGAAGCGTTTAATGCTGCTGGACGAGAATAATTCAAATGTCCGCAGACAGATGACTAGATAAACAAAATGGGGTCTATCCATACAATGGATATATTATTTAGCCTTAAAAAAGGAAGCAAACTTGCCCAAACCACCTCACAAGCCCCACACTAATTGGAGAAGACACACACCAGAGGACAATATCATATGATTCCACTTCTGTGAAAAATCTAGAGCAGGCAAATTCATAGAGACAGAAAGTAGATGAGAGATGACCGGGGGCTGAGGGAGTTATCACTTTTAATGGATGGAAAGTTTCTGTTTGAGACGATGGAAAAATTCCACAGACAGATGCCGGTGGCACAACACTGGAAATGTTCTCAATGCCACCGAATTGTGTGCTTGAAAAGGGTTAAAATGGTAAATTTTCTATTTTGTATATTTTACCACAATAACCATTTGTTTTAAAAACAAGGAGGAAAAATAACCAAATGAGAACAAAATGCCAATCAGTTAAAACAGGTATAGAATGAACGAAGATGCAATGTAATTTACATGCACACGCGCAGACGCACAGCAGGATAAACACCAAAACCTTAAAAGCAGTAACTGCTGGTTTTAAGAATATGGGGCGATAGTCTTCTCTAAGCTTCTCTGGGATTTCCAACTTTCTGGGGCGATCATGCATTACTTCTGGGCTAATAATTAACAGAGTAAAAGTTGTATCTAAAACAACCTAGGCCACTCCGCAAAAACACGTTGGTCACCTTTCAGAGGGAGGGAGCTGGAGCTCACGAAATCTGTGTCACAGTCTCCACTCCATGGGGCCCTCTCAGTAGCCCTGCAGGTGTCCCCAGCCTCACAGGTGGCGGGATCCGCGGCCCGTGGAGGGAGGGGGTGGCCATCCGGCTAAGAACCCGGATGTGGACCTAAGGCTTCAGGACGCCAGTCGCTGCCCACACCTTCAGGCTGTCCTGTCTGCCCAAGGTTCTGCGAGGGGAGCAGAAGCTGTGGGGACAAGGGTGGCCTCAGGCAGGCCATGCCTTGGCGCTCACCTTGCGCATTTCCACTTTGCGGAAGGAGAGTCCCTGGGGGAAGCTCAGGTTGAGGCGGACCCAGTACGCGTCTTCTTCTAAGTTACTCAGTATCAGCGACACGGAGAGGCTGGCAGAGGGGGTCAGACGCAGGACTCCGGATCTGCGGGCAAGACCCGGCAAAAGTCACAAGGGCCCGGGTGTAGGAAGCAGGCTCAGAGGTGGGGGCTGTCAGGACTGAGGGATCGGCCAGGTTAGAAGAAATAAATACACCGAAATCAGCTCCCGTGCACAGGCTTTGAGGGATTCGACCTCATCTGATCCTGACAGGAGCGTCCACGGGACTGGAATTTCTCAGAGAGGGAAACTAAGGCCCGCAGGACAGATGGAGTGAGTACAGATGCGGGTGTTCTGTCTCGAAGCCCCCTGTTCTCTCCCACACCCAGGAGCTGCCTCAGGAAAACACCAAGTGGGACAGAAGGGCCCACGGGATTAGAGGCCTCACCCTGGAGAGAACGACAGCCCCAGGTCTGCCTCACACTCCTTGTCCTCTCCGCAGTTCTTCTCAAAAGGGATCTGAAAGGCCAAGGAGAAAGACTAGGAGGCCCAGGCCCCAGAAGCACGAGGGACGGACCCTGGCCTCTCCAGCTGCCCCCTTCCCCCTTACCTCCTTGGTCTCTGCGTGCAGTGAGGGCCTCAGGATGGGCTGTACGTTCTTGCCCTGCTGAGCACAGAATGGTGGGGGGGGGGCAGGAAACAAGATGGTTAAGTTGAGGCAGCGGAACTCTCGAAGGAGGGCTGAGGAGCTCAGAGCTTGGGGCTCGGCTGGGCCGGCTTGGGAGGCCCCTCAGGAGCTCCAGGTGGCACCTCACACTCCTGACTCGGCCCCAAGGCCACCTGTGCAGCTCCTTAAGGGAGGCTGAAGCTCAGGGTGTCCACTGGACAGGAGAACCTGGCCTTGACAAAGGAGCTCCAAAGCTCCTCCCAGCCCATCTCCTTCCTTGGGCTCACCCGCCTGGACTAGCTTTCACTGTGGTCCTCCGCAAACCCCAGCTCCCCGTGCCCCCAGAGCAGCTCTCCTTCCCTCCTCAGATCAAGGCCAGTTTTCCCAACATTTCCGGGGGTTCTGCTCCAGACCAGGCCCTGTGATGAGTGCTGGGTGCACACAAGAGAACAAAAGAAACACACAGCCCATGCCCCGACCTGGGGGGAGAAATGACCGGTATCTTCTAGAGTTTGATGGGACAGTACGGGGTATATTCAGAGCCTGCAGAAGGGAATCCTATCCCCCACCTGGGGACCAGGGAGGCTTCCAGAAGGAATGGATCTCAACTGAATTCTAAACAATGAGCAGGAGAGAGCCCGGCGAAGAGAATGGAGAGGGAGGAAGAAAGGACATGAGGCAGGAGAGATGGCATCTGTGCGAGGAGCAGCAGGAAGATGCTCAGACCCCCTGCAGAGCTCATGTGGGGGAGGGGACGCGGTGGGGGGGCAGGAGACCGCAGCAGTGTCCAGGTTCCCCTGGGCCCTGAAGCCACATTAGGCAGTTGGGACTTAATCCTGAGGGTAATGGCATCATAGAAGTGTCCTGTGAGTTATTAGCTGAATGTTCTAGAAAGGCTCCAACCTTCTCCACTTCCAGGCCACCTGCCAAACAACGTCCAGACCCTTCTCCCCAGGGCAGGGTTTCTGGGGGCCTCTGCTGACTGCTCCCACCCACCCTCAACACGGATTCCTGCCACTCACTAGACCACAGCCAGCCCCCCAGTGGACATCCAGGGTCTCTGTCTTGCTCAGTTGTCCTTCTCCCAGAAGCTAAGCCCACCTCCTCATTTCCCTTGAATGTACCACCATAGCTTTCCTTATGCTTTTCCTTTTGCCTCTCCTCAATCCACCTACCCAAAGTCGACTCATTCTGTAAGACCCGGAACCAGAGCCACTTCCCCCAGGAAGACTTTCTCGACAACTGTGAGCCCAAGTCTCTTTTTTTACCCTGAGTCTCTACTCCACACTGCCTGGCTTAAAAAAAAAGAAAAAAGAAAAAAAATAGTGCCGATGGCAGAGACTGCTGGTTGTCACAGATATCCTCCCTCGCCACCTGCCTTTAAAACAGACCCTCCCCTTTTTATCTGGCCAATGAGATGTAAGGGTACGCATCAGGTGGGGTTCCCGTCTCAAAGGGAAGGGGGTGCTCTTCCAACCTCTTTCCCACGCCTGCTGCGCTCCCAACGCCAGCTGTGTTGGGTTCTGCCATCTTCGTTGCCTGTGTTCACACTCTGCCTCCTTTCTGAATGTCCGCCTTCTCTGCTCTACCTGGGCACTTCAAGGGTCACATCTTCCCGTGCCTGTCCACAGCCTGTCGTAACTGTCTGTTGACTTGTCTGACCCCCAGAGCAGGCTGGGAACCCCTTCTGGGTAGGGACCATGTTTTATTTGCCTCAGTGGAGCCAGTGCCCAGAATAGGGCTTAGCACAGGAAGGGGCTCAATCAACTTCCCTTGATGAGCTTCTGGTGGGCGGGGGCTTGAATTTCTGGTGAGTGGCGCCACTGTTCCCTGCAGACCCCAGGAGAGTGCGCATGCATGGGGGAGCGCTCAGCGGGTGCTGCCAGAAGCCATGAGAAAGAGTGCACTTAGCAGTCCTGTGCTCCACCTCTGGGAGAGGCCTCATGATGTCGTGATGCATTTTATGGACGGGGACACAGTCCCAGAGATGGATGGAACCTGCTCAGACGTTCATGCCAGGAAAAAGGAAATCCACATCTTTGGGCGGGAAGGCTCAGGCTCTTTCCACCAGATTCTGCTGCCTTGAAGCCAAACCGCTAGCTGAGCATCAAGGACTTGAGGAGAGGAAATCTGGCCTTGGCCCCGGGTGGGGAGTGTGTGGTCTAGCAGTTGAGGAAAGGTATATTTTTCTCTTGTTTTACATCATGATGGTCCCCCAATTCGGCTTTGAGGAAACTACCTGTTCACAACTAAATACACTTCAGTGAGAAGGCTGACCAGGGTGCCCCGGCCTCCCTGGAACTTGCAGCCTGAGCAGTGCTGGGCTCCTGGGGAGGTCTGAAGCTGGTGCGAGGCAGGGACATTCACTGAAGGGCTGCGTCCCGAAGAGTCCACCCATTATTCCCGCCCCTCAAGAGCCCCCAGCGCCTCCACTCTGATTCTCCTTCTTCCCACTCCTGCTTTGCCAAATACAAGCTCCCATACGTTCCTTTTCTACTGTATTTGGTTTCTATTGCTTAAAACCAAAGACTCCTCAATAATACAGTCCTGCTAAACTGAAATTCTACTCTCCCGTTTCCTATCAATTCCCCCAGGTGAGCCCTTCTTACCGCCTGTTGGTCCCTCGGTGTCCCTTCTTCCTCCAGGAGAGAGAAATTTAGGGAGATGTTGATGGGAGAGATGAGGTCTTGAATGCATACCTGAGAGTGACAGGAATGCCACTTGTGTTGTGAGTTTAATCTTTCAGTTAAATGCTCACCTGGCTTGTACTTTACAAATGGTGAGTTTCTAGCATCAGGTGTTTATAATATGCCCGGGGTCCCTTCTCAGCACGAGTCAGCTCCCTCAGACCCTACTCCCATGGTAGACATTGCTGATCAACCACCCCACCTTTCCCACCGAGTCCTTACCAAAACCCCTGAATCTCTGTCAAACTGCTCTAGGCAGCCATTACCGAGGTTCGCACAAGAATATTCTAGAATAACTAGAATATCCTAGTTCCTTGAGAACAGGGATGGGTCTAGGCCTTTTATGTTATTCCCAGTCCCTGGGAATACAAAACTGGCACTTTGTAAGCACCCAAATCTTCTTCCCCTGAACTCCTTCACCAACCCGAAGAGGCAGGCATTATCATTCCCACATTAGAGAGGAGGAACATAAGGTCAACAAAGGTAATCCAAGTTTCCTAAGGCTTAGAGCTAGGAGGTGAGCCCAAATCCATCCAATTCCCAAGTCCAAGGTCTTCCCATCATGATACACTACCTCTTCTCTGGCAAATTTATGTTGAAAATCTCCAAATTTTGTGCGGGGTAGGAATGAGTGCAAGGTAGCAGAGGGGCACGGAGTGCAGGTATGAATGAACTAGGAGAGTGAGCTCAGAACTGTTAACACTGGGTGATGGCTATTTGGGGGTTCACTGAGCTATTTTTTCTGCTTTTATATGTTTGAAATTTCCCCATAACAAAAAAATTAAAACGAACCTCAGAATCTTTTTGTTTTTGTCCGGGGGATGAGGGACAGAGGGAGAGGGAGAGAGAGAATCTCAAGCAGACTCCATGCTGAGTGTGGAGCCTGACCCGGGGCTTGATCTCACAACCCCAAGATCATGACCTGAGCTGAAATTAAGAGTTGGACGCTTAACCAACTGAGCCATCCAGGTGCCCCCAAACTTTAAAATCTTATACACCAATCCCATACCAATCTCTTATTAAATATTTAAGGGATCAGAATAATTTACCATCAACCCTATTTTACACAGGACTGTTAGAAGCAGACTGAATTTGGGCGTCTCAGCAGTTGCCCAAATTGATATTAAGAAAATCTTTTTCTGGGGCGCCTGGGTGGCTCAGTGGGTTAAAGCCTCTGCCTTCGGTTCAGGTCATGATCTCAGGGTCCTGGGATAGAGCCCCGCATCGGGCTCTCTGCTCCGCAGGGAGCCTGCTTCCTCCTCTCTCTCTGCCTAGTTGTGATTTCTCTCTGTCAAATAAATAAAATATTAAAAAAAAAGAAAAGAAAATCTTTTTCTGGGATGGATGTTAATAATAAATGACTATGGGTACCTGGCAAACCAGGATGCGTGCCGTGACTGAATATTCTGTAGCTATACAAAAACTTATAAAAAGTTGGGCAGCAGCATAAAAATATGATGTGTGGAAAAATTAGGGGAAAAAATGGGAAGTACTTTCTAATGGTAACGATGTTAAAACGCCTATGTCCATAGATTAAGAACTAGAGGAAATATGCTAACGGTATTATTACCACTATTACACGAGGAAATGGTGGTGTCAAGAGACCCAAGGGCCTTGTGGCCCAGCCGGACGGTGACCGAGCTGAGCCTTGCACCGCTGCTGCCCGTCACCGCGGTCAGCTCCGCCACACCCGCACTTCCTAGGGCAGCCCCCATGGCTCCCTTACCGGGAAGTGGAACCAGAACTTGGTGCAGGACAGGTGTCCAGTGACCACTGTGTGCCCGCTGAGTTCATGTCTCCCTCCCGGGAACATCCCCCGGCTTCTGGTCCGATGGCCATCCAGCTGCAGAGTGTAAGTGAGGTTGGCAACCAGGAGTCCTGGGCAGGGAGAAAAGTCAGAAGTTGAAGGGGCAGGGTGGGGGGCGGCTGCCCGGGGGCCATAAGCAGCTACTCTGGGAAACGGCACTGACCTTGAAATTGGAGGGTGAGAGGCTTGACCTGGAAGCAGACTGTGACGTTAACTCCTTCTTTCTTCTTGTTACTGGGTGAATAGGAGCATTCCACTTCATGTACCGGGATCTCCGCCGGGGAGAAGGTTATCTGAGTGAGGATGTCCACCACGGGCCGGGAGCTGCGGAGTGGAAAGCAACGCTCTCCCTGGGCCTCAACTGTACTCCCAGTCAGACCCGGGGCTCCTTCTACAAGCATCCAGAGGACTCTGGATGCAGACCTCCTGGATGCAGGACTCCGAAAGCAGACCTCAATAGCCCTGTCTCCTCGAAACAGTAATAATAATGTTAATTCATTAGGGCTTCCCATTTCCTTCTAGACGCCCTCTGACCCATTTTCCGTATGGAAGAATGAGCTTTGGGGAAGTGAGGGGAACAAGGAGAAAGAGACAGAGAATCCCAAGCAGGCTCCACGCCCAGGGTGGAGCCCACCACAGGGCTCCATCTCCCGACTCTGAGCTCAGGACCCGAATGCAAACCAAGAGTCAGACGCTCAACGGTCTGAGCCACCCAGCTAAGTGACTGGGGTAAGACTACCCAAGAAGTAAATGGCAGAGCTTTGACCTGCATCTGGGTGACCAGGTTCTAGAGCCATCCCAGGCTGCTGCTTCTCTAGGAGGTTGTAATGTCAGACCGGCCTGGGTTCAAATCCCAGTCCGTCACTGAATTGCAGCCGTTTAAAGCAGAGTAAGACATGAGGGCTGAGCGGGAAGACAACCTCTCTGCTGGGGCTGGGGAAGACCAGAGGAGTCCTACTACATGGGGAGCTGTTCGAAGGATGAGAGCTGTGGTCATCCTCAGTCCTGTCTTACCTGAGCACAACCACCAGCCCCTCGGCTCCCACAGCCACATCCGTCAGTCCATCTCCTCCAAGGTCTTTCACCCCATGGATGGAGCGTCCAAACCATCGAATTCCCGAGGACACCTGGGTCCCTTTGATCCGCTGAGACCAAGAGAAAAATTCCTGTTAAGCTAGGGAGAGGATGGGCCGGAGGGTGGGACGAGTGGGGCTGGGGAACCGGGTCTGGGCTTGGAGGCTTCTGGGTGCCTGGGAATGGGTTTGGAGGACCAGGCAGGGCTCTTCTCACCTGGCTTGGCCGGGGGCTCAGCGCCCCATGCTGCCCGTTGAAGATGTACACAGCCCCCTGCTCCTCCAGAGGGGCCCCTACGGCCACGTCCACCAGCCCATCCCCGTTGATGTCCGTCAGGGCTGTGATGGCTGCTCCAAACCGCCCAAGCGGGTAGCCAGGGTCCCCCTGCAGCTCCGAGACCACTTCAAACCCCAGCTAGGAAGGAGCAAAGTGACAGGCCCCACCTCAGTCACTTGGCCGGCGTTTGCAGGGGGCGGCCCTGTGTGCATGGAGAACACTGAAGGAGGGTCGGGTGTGGTCTCTCACAGACCGGGCCCTGTGCCGCAGGCTGACCTGGGCTCAGGTCCCAGCTCCACCCCTGGTTGTCTGGGTGACCTTGGGGCTTTGGAAGGTGACCCAGCCTTGCTGAGCCACAGTGATCCTGTTTATGAAGGAAAAGCTCAGAATTTCCCAGAAGGTGACTCTGTGAGGACCACCCAAGGTGTCCTGCAAATAAAAGGTTTGGCCCGGGGCCTGGCACACAGCCTACCTTCCCTGGGCACGGAGGCTCAGCTCCCGTGGTTCTAAAGGTCCGATCCACCGTGACCCAACAAGGAAAGCCTTTAGGGATAACTGGGACCTGGGTCGTCCGGGAATCTGTTTCTCCTCCCACCTCTGTTCCATATCCTGGTCCCCACCTGTTTTTTCTGGTAGATAAACACCCGGCCTCCTCTCTGCTCCCCATAGAACAAGGGGGCTCCGATCAGCAGCAGCTCTGTCTCCCCATCTTGGTCCATGTCAACGCCACACAGTTCGCCACCGAAGTAAGAGCCAATCTGTAGGGAGAGGAAGAGGACCGAGGAAGCCCTGTGAGTGGGTACATGCTTGCAGACAGCAGGGAGCGTGACTGGCGCCCTACCAGTCCCTGACCTGCAGAAGACCCCGGGGCCATGCTCACCTGGCTGCCATCTATTTTCTGGATTTGGTTCCAGTGTCCTCTGTCCTCTGACTCCTGGAACAGCAGCACCCGCCCCACGTGCTGGTAGCGGGGGGCTCCAGTGGCCAGCAGCAAAGTGAGACTTTGGGAGGGCAGCAAGGTCACTGTGTAACCTGAGGGGGGTGAGGGGGAGAGAGAGAGAAAGAATGGGCAAGAGGGAGGACAGGGGCTTGGAATCAGAAGCAGTGGCGGCTGGAAGAAGGTAAAACCCAGGGACAAAAAAGAGCGGAGACTCTGGGAAACTGGGTTAGAAGCAAAGATGCTCTGAAACAGTAAGAGGACCTTCCCCAGAGAAAAGCAGCCACGTGCTCCGAGGGGCACACATCCCGCCATCTTGGTCCGAAACTGCATTTCTCAAACTGTGGCCAACGCACAGGCCCAGGAAAAAGCAGCCAGGAAACCTGGAGCCTCTTCCCAAGCCTCAGCTGACCTGAAGGTTGGGAAAGGAGACTACACTATTTTAAAATAATCACATAACGGGGCCCCTGGGTGGCTCAGTCGGTTGGGCATCTGCCTTCAGCTCAGGTCATGACCCCCGGTTGGGCTCCCTACTCAGTGGGGAGTCTACTTCTCCTTCTCCCTCTGCCCCCTGTGTTCTCTCTCTCTCTCTCTCTCTCTCAAATACATAAATAAAATCTTTTAAAAAATAAAGTGAGATATAGTCATAAGAAGAATGAAAAATCTGCATGAATATTAAAAATAAGGCAGGAGACTTGAACACATTTTGTTTGGAGTTATCTCTTCAGGCTACCCTCCTAGTCCACAGCTTGTATGGGCAGCGAGGTTTCTCCCCGTGAGCACGTTGCTGGGACAGCTGAGGAAATGCTGCCTGAAACTGGACCAGGGATCGCACTCGAGCCAGCACCCATCCATTAGGGACGCTCTGATTCAGGAAGACGACTAACTGACCCAATTTCATCTTCTCTGCTTAGAGTAGTGCAAAGGAGCGACACAAACACAGCCATCCGAGACACCACCGCGCAGGAGAAGAAGGGCAGAGAGGCTGAGCCCCTTTCCCCTCCGTTTGTGCATGTTCTTGGAGCGCGGGCGTTGGGAACTTGCCGGTGGAAATCAGGGGCGAGGTTGTCTTCTCAGTGCCGAAGCCTCCCAGTGTGTGATCTTGCACAATTATTGCAGCGCCCTGAGGCTCAATTTTCTCATCCGAAACACGGGATAGGACCACCCTCCAACAGGGTGGTTTTGAGGATTCAAGACGACCACATATAGAAAATGCTTAGCGCTATGCTGGCGACATCTAAACAAAGATCTGGAGGAGGGTAGCACCAGGGAGCCCAAGATCATATTTTTATCTATTTATTTATTTATTTATGTTAGCAGGAATTGAAATTTTTTTTTCTTTTTTTCTTTAATCATGTCCATATATACACAATATATGCAGCGTGTGTGTGTGTGTGTGTGTGTGTGTGTGTGTCTAGTGGGACTGGTGCCTAACTAGAGAGTAAAATATGGGTTATTTTTTCTTGAACGAACAACGTTGCTGGCCGGCTCCCAGGACACTAGGGGACGCAAAGCTCCTTGAAGGTGATGTTGTAGGAGCTAAGTGTAATAGGGCCGCCTGGGGAGGGTCGGTCGGTTGAACAACCAACTTTTGATTTCAGCTCAGATCATGATCTTGGGGTCCTGGGATCGAGCCCCGCGTCAGGCTCCGTGCTCAATGGGGAGTCACCTCTGGGATTCTCTCTCTCCCTCTGCCCCTCCCCCCTGGCGTGTTCGCTCTGGAATGTACGTGCTCTTTATCTCTAACAAAAAAATAAAATCTTGGGGCGCCTGGGTGGCTCAGTGGGTTAAGCCTCTGCCTTCAGCTCAGGTCATGATCTCAGGGTCCTGGGATTGAGCCCTGCATCGGTCTCTCTGCTCAGCGGGGAGCCTGCTTCCCCCCGCCCCCACCCTGCCTGCCTCTCTGCCTACTTGTGATCTCTCTCTCTCTCTGTCAAATAAATAAAATCTTAAAAAAAAATCTTAAAAATAAATAGAGTACGTAATAAAGATTCCTACTAGCAGGGTTATAGTAAGAATAAAATGAGATAAAATTTGTCAATACATGTCATGCGCTTAGACCAGTGCCTGACACATAATACTCAGTAAAGAATGTCAAAGGGAGAGAGAGAGAGAGTCATGGAGGGCAGCTTTCCTTAGAAGAGTAGATGCAAGATGAATGGCACTAGTTTTCCCAAGGAAATTATGTAATAAAGTCTTTGCTTCTGAGAGTTTATTTTTTTAATTTTTTATAAATCATAGATATATTTTTAAGATTTTATTTATTTATTTGTCAGAGGGACAGAGAGAGAGAGAGTGAGCACAAGCAGGGGGAATGGCAGGCAGAGGAAGTGGGCTCCCTGCCCAGCAGGGAGCCTGATGCGGGGCTCGATCCCAGGACCCTGGGATCATGACCTGAGCTGAACGCAGATGCCCAACCGACTGAACCACCCAGGCGTCTCTGTTCTGTGACTTTAATAAAGATGTGGCCCACCCCTATACACTGGTCATGGATGAGGCAGGTGAGAGGGTTCCTAGGTAGAGCCTGGAAGCAGTCCTATCCCGGGGCTCTTGAAGCCAGTCTCTGCCTTGACACAGGCTGACTACAGGAGCATGAACCAGAAGAGCTATAACCTCTGTGCACAAGTGAGGCCTCTCTGTGCCCGAGACTGGCAACCCCTTGGGTTGACCAGCAGCCCCAGAACTGTGCAGGACAAGCTCACAACGGGGACACCATGAGGCAGAGAGAAGCAACTGCAACTGTGGACTGACCAGGTGCCTTTGCTCTGCCCTTGGCATCTGAAGAACTCTTGAGGTGAATCAACCTTGGAGTTCGTGGGCAATTCTAGAGGAGGAAGCCTCAAGGAGGACCTTCTGGTCCCCCTACTAATGAGGCAGGCTGCTGTAAAAATGGACCCAGAATTTAATTTATGGGTAAGACACAGAGAGGTCGCTAAGTAGGCAAGCTTGAACAAGCTTTGGATGGGACGGTTTGAACAATGCTGGCTGGCACTGGTCTACAAAGTGTGGTCCTTAGCTAACTAGAGGTTCAGGTCGGGGGGAATACTGGCTTGGTGTGTGAAAGTTGGGTAAAGAAGGTGGCTGGGGATACGGGCTCAGGGTTGGCTGGCTGGCAAACTGCTCACAGGCCCCTTGTTCACTCTCTGTAGGAATTAGCTAGCTCTGGGAGGGGCAGTGTCTCTGGGATTCGCAAGGCCTCAAGATGTCCAAGCATCATAAAATGCAGAAAACAAAAACGTGACTACTACACAGCAGAGGAGATATTAAGGGGAAAAGTAAGAACATTATAGCCCTGGGGCACCTGGGTGGCTCAGTGGGTTAAGCCTCTGCCTTTGGCTCAGGTCATGATCTCAGGGTCCTGGGATCGAGCCCCACATCGGGCTCCCTGCTCAGCGGGGAGCCTGCTTCCTCCTCTCTCTGTCTCTGCCTACTTGTGATAAATAAAATCTTAAAAAAAAAAAAAAAGAACATTACAGCCCTATTTAAACTCTGAGTTTGTTCATGCTGGTTGCCTAACTGCATTCATTATGGTTTTGAAAGTTGTTCTGAGTGACCCTGGCCCCTCAGACCAAAAGAAAGCAGCAGAAAAGTACTCACCCAAATAGCCTGATCTCGCTTCCGGCGTCAGTGGCTCATTCCCAACAAAACTATCATCCTGCAGGTCTGCCTTCAGGTCTAGGAAGCCCCCGGCCCAGTCCTTGGCTCCAACCGCCCCCACGACGCCATGGCCCTGCCCAGGGAGGAGACGAGCAGGCTTAGCCTCGTGCCCACAACATCCTTCAGCCCACCTGCCCTTGCTTCAGGCCCGCCACTCACGTGGCTGAGGTCAGCGCTGATCCCGCTGGAGGACAGCTCCATGTTGAAGGATGTCAGGTCCTGTTTGCTGGTGCCTAGGGATGAGGTAAAGAGAGTGGGTGGACCCTCGAGGAAGGACCGAGAGAGAAGCACGGCACTGGCCTTTGGGCCAGGTAGAAACCGCCCGCACGACCGTCGGACTGGGCAGTGACGTGGGCTGAGTTCAGTGTGAACCCGGGCAAACAAGTAGCTCTGTGGTTCTGCTCCCACTCGGGCTTCCCCACCACGTCACCAGATCGGGATGGTTCTACGCTCACAATGCATCTGCGGCCTTCTCTGAAGAGCACGCAGGCCACCACACACGGCCCAGCCATCCTCGCCTTTCGCCTGACAACTGTCCTCGCTTACCCCTTCAGTCCCTGACTTCGTTCTTCCTCTCGTCGTGTCTTTTTTCTGCAGAGCAAGCTGGAGTAATCTTTTGAAAAAATATCTGTCAGACCACATGTTTCCGTTTCTCAAAAACCCTTCATCCCCTGCCGTCGCTCATTAGATCAAAACCCCAGCTGCTTATACGGAACTGGAAGGCCTGGCCTATCTCTCCCACGCTCTCTCCCTGGCTCACCAGCTCCTGTCACGCTGACCTTTTTCTGTTCCCCTGGCTTGCCTGCCCTTCCCCGCCTCTGGGCCCCACTCTGGCTCTTCCCCGACTTCAGCGCTCTTTGCTCACATTCCTCACGTGGCTGTTCGAGTCTCATCTTTCGTGTCTCAGCTCAAATGTCATCTCAGAGTGAATTCTACCTCCGTTAAAAAATAAAGCATCTAGAAAGGCCTTCTTTGAAAAGCCCATCTAACGTGGCTTCCCCCAGCGAAATCTTTCTATCCAGTTTATTAATTTCCTTTACAGCACCTATCATCATCTCTAATTACCCTGTTCTTTTGTTTTCTGCCTTTCTTTGTCCAACCTGAATATGAGCCCCATGTTGACAATATCCCTGAGTGGGGTTTTTTTTTGATTTTATTTATTTATTTGATGGAGAGATAGCACAAGTAAGCAGAGCATCAGACAGAGGGAGAGGGAGAAGCAGGCTCTCCACTGAGCAGGGAACCCGATGCGGGGCTCCATCCCAGGGATCATGACCTGAGCTGAAGGCAGCCGCCCAACTGACTGAGCTGCCCAGGTGCCCCTGAATGTCTTATTCACAGTGCCTGGTTAGTACAAGCCTGAATTAATAAAATGCAAATCATCCCACCAGCCTTGGAAGGCTTCTGAGAGCAAGGAATTAAATGATATAGAAAAAATGCCTGTTACCTTACAAAGCTTTCAAGAAACACAGCAATTACCATGATTTTGTTCGTTGTTCGTTCACTGCATAAATAATACTGCACATATTTAATGCAATGTAAGCTTCAGGGGCTCTGAGAGGGAACATACAGCCCTTAACAGAGGCACCCGGAAAGAAGCCCCCAACCTAGACTTGGGTTCCACAGAGAACTTATCAGAGGAAGTGGCATCGAAGATACAATCTGAAGCATGAGTCAGGGCAGGTCAGGATAGACGATCAGAGCCAGAGATAACCAGCTCTGCGATTTACAGAGGGCCTGCCAGGTGCCAAGCACTCTGCTAAGCGGGGGTTGGGGCTTGAATTGTGTTGTCTAAAAAAAAAAAAGTTATTTTCACGACCTAAGCCCTAGTACTTGAGAATATGACCTTGTTTGGAAATAGGGTCTTTACAGTGCAGTCGAGTTAAAATGAGGTCACTGGGGTAGGCCTCGATCCAACAGGATCCAATATTTTATAGTGTCCCTATGAAAGAGGGAAGTGTGGACACAGAGAGACAGACACCCACAGAGAGAAGAGGACGTGAGGACAGACATGCAGGGACTTGTAGACACGCAGATGACAGAAGTGATGCAGCCACAAGCCAAGGGATGCCAGGGACTGCTGCGGACGCCAGAAGTTAGAAGAGGCAAGAAGTGTTCCCCCTCCGAGACCCGTCAGAAAGAGCCTGCCCCCGCCCACCCCCTGACCTCCAACTTCTGGCCTCCCGAAGTACAAGACAATAAATTCCTATTGCTTTAAGCTGCTAGGTTTTTGGCACTTTGTTACAGCAGCCCTAGGAAACTAATACAAGAGTCAAACCTCCCAAAGCTGTGAGATTGGTATTATTAGCCCCAGTTAGTGGAGAACTCAGCAAGCCTCAGAGAGAGAAAGTAACCTGGCTGAGGTCACACAGCACAGGCAGAGTGGCTTCCTGAGCGGTCTGCCCAGTCCCACTATATACACCACTTGCTTCTTCAACTGAACCAAACACAAAGCCCGTGTCCTAGTACAGGGGCCTTCCCAGAGGGAATCCCGTAGCTTTCAGCAGACCGCGACTGCAGTCCAAACCTTCTCTTATTGCAGACCAAGAGGGCCTGTGGGCTCCCTGCACTTGGTCCCCAGCCCACTAGTCCGCCTTAAGTAAGCGGAGACAAGGGAAAATGAGGGAGCCGAGTCGGGGTGGGAAGGGTGGGAAATTCTACTTCTTCCAACAGCAAGCTAGAGGTCAGTTCTGGGCCTCACCAGGGCCCCAGCTGAGTTTTATGAGGAAGATGGAATTTCAGGGGGAAACAGAGACTGCTCCTCAAGGGGCCCTCCCCCATATTGCCCCCTGAGGCCCTTTTCCAGGAGAGCCCTTCTCACAGCCTCAGACACTCTGTAAGCTCCCATTACCATCTCCCAGCCTGTCGCTAGTCTGATTGTCCCAGAATAACTTCCGTAAGGGACTTCCCTGCTCTCTCTCCCCCTGAGTTTGCCACTCACCCTCAATGACATAGATCTTCTTTTGCAGCTCAGTGAACAGATCTTTAAGCTTCTCAAACTTGTCAAGGATCTTTACAAAATCCTTTGCCGGTTTTGAGGCAAATTCATGGAGCCTTTCCTGACTTTCCTTGGTGGCAAAATGCTTCCCGATCTGTGAGAGAGTGAAGACTGGAGAGTTGGTGTCCCCAGATTCGCTAATAAGGCCCTGCCCCCCACCCCCCCACCCCCGCCCCCAGGAGAAAGGGGAGTGGGGATCGGGAACAGGAGAGGCAGGATAGGACTTGGGAAGCGGCCAGCACCCGGCCATACCCCGATGATATAGCGGGTGATGTCTTTGGCTGAGTCAATGTTGGCGTGGTCAGTGGCTTCCCCATCAGTGATGATGATAAGCACTTTGGTGGCATCTGGCCGGGCCCCCAGGTCTTGCCGGAACACCTCTGTCCTGTGTCCCGGAAGAGGTATATGTGAAAGACTCCCCCACATCATGAGGGCTCCCCCCACTCACTCAGCTCATTAAGTCACTGTCCTGTTGGTTATGCAAAAGCCCTTCTCCCATCCCCCAGGCAGGCAGGTGTTCCCAGACTTCCAAGTTCTCTTTTGAACTTCCTACCTCACCCCGGCTACCACCCCCCTCCTTCCAGACCAGTAGTCTTCGATGGAACTCTGGGTTGCCAGAGGTTGTCCTGGAGCCCATGGGCAGTGACTGGGAGGCTTTGTAAGGAGAGACCCTGGGCTTCCTACTCTCCAGTTCAACCACACAACAACTACCCTTTTATTGGGTAGACATGTTGGGGATCCAGGTGCAATTTCAATACGGAAAACGGGCTCCACGGCTAGAGAAAACTGGGAAGTCATGCTTCCAGAATGAGCTCATCTGGCAACGCCCCACCATCGATGGCCAGGCTCCCTGTAGGTGTCTCTGCTACAGCAAGTCTCCCAGGGAATGGAAGTCACCTGCTTCGTTTCAGTTTTCCCCAGATCATGAGTTCCCCCAGGGGAGGAACATGTCTGATTTGCTCCTGTGTCTCTGGGTCCTGACACAGGGCAGGTGCTCAGGGCATATGACATAAAAAGGAGAAGGGAGTCCTGAACACAGGACAGGCCCATGATCCAAAGTCGCACCTGCCCACGGCTTCCTTCTGGAGCAAGACAAGGTGCTCACAGTTTCTGTTGGGATAGCAGCTCTCCCTGTGCCATCTGATCCTTCCTTCCCCACCCCACAGCTCACTAGAGATGGACAATTAATCCAAGAGCAGCCAGTCTACACAGACTACAGCCCTTGACTTATGACATGACCTGACTTGGGAGCAGAAGCTGAAAGTCACACAGCGGGGGGTTGGGGGGTGGGGAGTGGCAGGTGGAGAAGCTCTGATGGGGCAGAGCCAAGGCCTCTGTTCCATCTTGGGGGCAAATGGTTTCCCCAGCCTCCGTCCACACGGATACGGCCTCTCATGGCTCCTGCTCATGGATTTCCACCCTGGTTTAAACCGCCATCACCTCTCCTCTCTATTTTTCAATAGCCTGCTGCCTGGCCTTCCTGCTCCACCCCCGCCCCCTCCACAGCTTAACAGCCCTGCAACCAGAGGGATACTTCTTTAAAAATACATATTTTAGGGGCGCCTGGGTGGCTCAGTGGGTTAAGCCTCTGCCTTCGGCTCAGGTCATGATCTCAGGATCCTGGCATCGAACCCTGCCATCAGGCTCTCTGCTCAGCGGGGAGCCTGCTTCCTCCTCTCTCTCTCTGCCTGCCTCTCTGCCTACTTGTGATCTCTCTCTGTCAAATAAATAAATAAAAATATAATATATATATATTAAAAAAAAACTTCCATCTTCTACTATATTATCTAATTTACACACTGATCCTATCTATTGCATTTCTCTCCCCTAATATAATGTTAAACCGTCAAGAGAGTAGAGATTTTTGTTTCATTCTCTGCTATATTCCCAGAACCCAGAACATGGCAAACAACAACCCACAGGCCAAAGCCAGCCCACAGCTTGCTTCTGTGTATGGCCCATGAGCTAAAAATGGTATTTACATTTCTGGGATCCCAGAATCCATGTCTCTGCCATGTGACTTGATGCCTAAGGCAGAGCTGAGTGGACCTGTAGACACCCAGCCTCGGCCAATCAGATTTTCTCTCCTGGAAGCTGGAATTCAGGTTGTTCACCTGGACCAAGGAGCCGAGGCCGTCATTTTTTTTTTTCCGGTGGACATGGCTTGCTATGTACCCACCAAAGCTGTCTACAGAGAGAAGAATGAAGTGGACATGGCAGGTCAAGTGAGCCTCAGAAGAAAAAGGCTGGGAATACTTCTGTAGAGCCTTGAAAAGATTCATCCCATGCATATTGAACTTATGCAAATCCAGCTGTACATGCTTGGCGAAGAAATAAGAATCAGAAAAATAAGTGTCATGGCCCGGGAAATCCTTCCTGCTCTTTGACTCAATTTTCATGTATGCCCAGGGGCAGTATGAGAAGGAAAGATACACTTCTCTTATTTCCCAAATCGTTTTCAGGTTCCCTCGCCACTTTAATGTGTAAAGATAGGTATTTCTATTTTTAAAATTGTTGTTACTATTATTATTATTATTATTATTATTTTAAGTAGGCTCCTTGCCCAGCACGGAGCCCAGAGTGGGGCTTGGAGACCTGAGCTGAGATCAAGAGTCAGACACTTAACCTACTGAGCCACCCAGGTGCCCCATAGGTTTTTTTTTTTTTTTTTTAAAGATTTTATTTATTTATTTGACAGAGAGAGATCACAAGTAGGCAGAGAGGCAGGCAGAGAGAGTGAGAGGGAAGCAGGCTCCCCACTGAGCAGAGAGCCCGATGTGGAACCCGATCCCAGGACCCTGAGATCATGACCCGAGCCGAAGGCAGTGGCCCAACCCACTGAGTCACCCAGGCGCCCTGCCCCATAGGTATTTTTAAAAAATATATAATACGGGCTCCTGGAAGTTGTAGTTCAGACCACTGGCACTGCTGTAGCTTGACGCTGGCCTCCGTCTGTGACACATGCCACTGTGGGGCTCAAGAACAGCCCATGGACAAATCCTATGAAGAGGTGGGGATTAGGGTCATACGGCAGGTGTGACCGTGTTTGGATTTCCAACAGCCACTCTGCTGGACTCTCATGGAAGATAGGCCCAGAGTGTAGTATTTTTCAGTGACCGTGATGACAGAAGCCCACTGCAAATATGATCACTCTGAGGCCATGGGATCCTCCAGCTGGGATTTCCAGAATTCCTTTGAAGGGAGAAACTGGAACAAAAATCCCCAGATTCCTGGCATCCACCCAGATGCCTGGGTGGCTCAGTTGGTTAAGCGGCTGCCTTCGGCTCAGGTCATGATCCCAGTGTCCTGGGATTGAGTCCCACATCGGGCGCCTTGCTCAGCAGGAAGCCTGCTTCTCCCTCTGCCTCTGTCTGCCTCTCTGTCTGCCTGTGTTCACTCTCTCTGACAAATAAATAAATAAAATCTTTAAAAAAAAATCCCCAGATTCTAAGACACTACAGGAAGATTCACCTGGAGACAGAGGGTCTATGAGTGTCAGGAATGTGCAAAATCCTTCAGGGCAAAAAGGCAGTCTAACCTTGCACAAGAGAATCCACACTAGTCTGAAGCCTTTTGAGTGTATGGGGAAACAGCTTCAGGGCCAAGGGCAATCTTGTTACACATCAGCGAATACACACAGGAGAGAAGCCAAGCAGTGCAAGGAGTGCTAGAAAAACTCTAGTCAACGAGGAAGTCTGGCCATTAGTGAGAGAACCCACGCTGGACAGAAACCCTATGAGTAGGCTATTTGTCAGAGAAGCTTCAGGAATCAAACCGTGCTGTTCATAGAAGAGTCCATAGTGGTGAAAAGCCCTATAGATATGGCCAGGGTGGAAAAGCCTTCAGTCAGAAAGGAAGGTGAATTGGTCACATCAGAGTCCACACAGGCCTGAAACTCTATGCCTGTACGAAGCATAAAGAGAGTTTCCACACCAGGGAGCATCTGTCTCCTGCGAGGCAAAATCCACACAAGAGAGACACCCCAGCGGTGTGTCCCATGTGGGAAAAGCTTCACTCAGAGAGGGAGTTTGGCTATGCACCAGCAAAGCTGCTCAAAAGACTCACTCTTCGACCACTCTCTTCAAAGGAGGTTCTCTTTAAGAATGAAAAGTACAAAATCCTCAGATCAAGCAACCTATCCAATTCTACAGAATGAATGGAGACTCTTTCAGAAAGACCATCCTTGAGTTGGGCAAACTGATTTTTCTCCTTTCCCCCAAATGAGTATGAAAAGTAAATGTCTTGTTTATAATCATTAACCAAAAAAAAAAAAAAATCAAATAAAATATACAAAATGGCCCTTCAGCACAGTCCAACTGCATTCATCCAGGCCTCAATTGAAACACAGCCACCTGGTCTACCTCCGGCGGGGGGAGACCTTCTAGAGTAGATTTAGGAAATCAGGATATGCTAACTTCCAATGAGGGACTCGAGTATATAGAATTTTATGAATAATTCAAGGAATTCCTCAAGGAGAATTTTCACTAGCAGAGATTTTTGTTCACCCGATGACTTCCAAAGCTGATCCCCAACTCATATGTGACCCAACCATGGCTGTCATGTTCACGATCACTTTCCAAGTTCTTAGCACTAGATCCTCGTGAGGTTTGGCATTACTCCCTGTCCCAAAGGCTCATGATCTACCCCTGCATCCTCCCAAGAATTGCCCTTGGGGATTTAGTTAGTATGAAGTAGATTCCTGGACTAGGGGATCCTGGGAGACTCAGTCAGTTAAGCATCAGGTCATGATCCCAGGGTTCTGGGATTGAGTCCCACAATCAGGCTCCCTGCCCAGTGGGAAGCCTGCTTCTCCCCACGCCCCCTGCCCATCCCCCTGCTCATGCTTTCTCCCTCTCTTAAGTAAATAAATAAAATCCTTTTAAAAAATGAAAGAACCTGGACTAAAATTGCTCCACTTGAATTCCTACAATAGCCTGCCCCTTGCTAAGCCCATCTGTTGAGTTCCTGTACCCTGCAACCTGAAGGGGTCAGTGCAACTGACATGTGGGCTGTCTCCCACAAATGGGGACTCACGCGACATAGTTGATGGCACCAAAGGTGTTGGTCAGTTGGCGCATGTGTTCTACTTTACCCAGCAGAACATCAGGGTTCTTTGTCTTAACATAATCCAAGAAATTAAATTCTGTTTTGTGGTCCGTGGAAAACTGAACGGCAGCAAACTAGAAAAAGAATGAAGAAATGAAATATCACTTCATATCCCTTCCTATTTGTCTGCTCCAGTCTATTTCTTTTTTTTTTTAACTTCTTAAAAAGATTTTATTTATTTATTTGACAGGCAGAGATCACAAGTAGGCAGAGAGGCAGGCAGAAACAGAGAGAGAGGGAAGCAGGCTGCCTGCTGAGCAGACAGCCCGACAGGGGGCTCAATCCCAGGACCCGGAGATCATGACCTGAGCCAAAGGCAGAGGCTTAACCCACTGAGCCACCCAGGAGCCCCTCACTTTATTTTTAAGTAATCTCTTTAGGACCTGGGTAACCCAACCCAACGCAAACCAACCCACATCCCTGCCTCAGAGCATTCTTTTGAAAATGAAGTGATATATATACAAACACAGAAATAAAGTTAAATAAACCCCTGATCCCTTATGTTCAGCAGTGCCATCTGCTGAACTCCTATCCTCTGGGGATGGTTCTGCTGAGGGACCCCGCTAAGCTGGATACAGCTGGTCGGGCCACACATGCCGCTCAGCTGAGGCTAGGCCAGTGAGGATCTATTCTCCAAGAGTTTGAAATCTGCAAAGGGAGGGCTTGGTGGAGAGGACGAGAAACCCTCCCGAAACTTTAACTTGTGAGCTTAGGAGCTTTCCACAGGCCCATGTGATCCAAAGAAGCTGAGGGAGTCAGTGTGTGGAGAGAAAAGAGGGAAGCAAAAGCCAAAAAGAAACAGAAATGAGAACTAACGAGAATCCCAGACGCTTTCTACTTCCTAGTTTCTTGTCTCTTCCAGAGGTCCAGTCCAGCTACGCCTTTAGGTTCTGAAGACACCTCACAGTAAATTTTTTCTTTTATGCCTTACGTTAGCTCAAGCAGGCATCTATTGCCTATGATCAGGAGAACTAATTAATATATTTACCTGGTAGGAAGAGTTGCTGAGTTTCTTCATCACATCCTTCATGAAGTCCACAATTTTCTGAAATTCATCTGTCTGCAAGCTCATTGAACCATCAAACAGGAATACCAAGTCCACGTTGCCCTTTATACATTCTAGAGAAGCCAGACACAAAGGGACTTGGTGAAGTGTCTCCATGGGTTGACGGGCCCATGATGTTTCCCTTATATGGGCAGCTACGTGGGAGAGATTTTTATCCACTGGATCCCCAGCTCCTTACCCTGATAACCAGGGCGCCCTTGCAGCACAGGACCCTTCAGATTCTGGTGGAAAATGTAACACAAGCCACTTAGGTAGACATTCTGGTCGCACGTCCGAGATAGCCCAGGATCACATGCCTGAAGGAAGCAAAGTTTCAAAAAGGGGGGTGGGGTGGGTCTTCCTCCTCTGTGTCTTTGGGGCCCCCTCAGCCAAGAACAAGAACCTTCAGAGTCACCATCCTCTGACCTCACTCCCTACAACCAACTAGTGACCAAGGCAAGGTAATTCTGCCTCCAGGTCTTATAGCTGCCTCTCCATCCCTACTACCAAAGGTGTGTGCCAGGGGAGGCTCACTGCCTACAGGATAGAGTCTAAGCTCCTGAGCTGGGCATTCATGCTGTTTACAGTTGGGCCCTCTCCTACATTTCCAGGCCTATCCCCTTCCATTCCCAATCACATCTTGTTTTTAAGGCAAATCACCCACTATTCCCAGAATATACAATATTATTTCTTTCATTTATGACCATCTTTCCTTCCAGACTGCAATTTCTCAAAAGTCCGGGCTCATGTTATCTTTATCACTCACTTGTCTGACCCCGTAGGAGCCTAGCACGTTGGCTGGCATGTAAAAGTAGCTAAGTAAACAAGTCTCAGTCAATACTAGCTAAATGCTTCACTCAGCCACATACACCTGTGTCAGAAGATGCTGTTGGGATGAACTGTAAAGACCAGCGGGCTTGGAACCAAAGGGGAATTTGATTCACATCCTGGCTCTACCTCTTTAAAACCATGTGATCTTGGTCAAGCCTCTTAAGCCCTTGGGTCTTGTTTCCTTTTGTGTAAAATGTGTATAAGGATCCCTGATCCTTCCCGAGTGTACTGAAGGTTAAAAAAGAGAACTTCAGGCATTTGTGCATCACTTCCCAATTTCTGGGCATATTATGCAGACTAGTGTTTATTTAATGTTTTATTTACTTCAAATTTATTTTTTATTTAAATCTTAGCCTTATCTCAAGAAATACGATCCAAGACATCATTTATTTGATGTGTTGTATATTTTTCCCAACAAACTATTAAATAAAAATATAATTATAAAATGTGAAAAGTCTGTGTGCCACCAAAATTCATCTCTGTATGTCAATGGCCACCGTTCATATTTGGAAAAAAAAAAACGACATACATAAGATCTCAAAAATAGCTGGCTCATACTTGGGTTTTTAATAGATGCTGATTGAATCAGTATTTCTCTGATGCCTATAATCTTCTATAGGATCTTTACTCAACTTTTCCTTCCTTCTTTTCATCTGTCTTTCTTAGCATTGACTGGTATCATACTACACAAAATTCTTACCAAAAGCTTTCCGCTTGTGAAGTCTGTTGCCAAGGTCATTCCCAAGTACTTGGAGGTATAGCTGGAACCTGTAGGCAGTGGGAGATGGGTCTGGAGGAGCTTAGGTAATCCAGGTGTGGTGGGATCAGCCTCAACTTCACTGGGACACCATTCCTCCCAGGCCCCTCACCAGTTACTCACCACTCAGGCTTACTGGTAGGCAGTGGCCAGGGTCTGGATGGCACTGATAGAGGTTTCCTGTGCTGTTCCCCTCACCTGGAGCTCCCACGACAACCCTGATGAGAAATCTCACTGGTGAGATGGGAATTGTCCCGTCTTCACCCACCCACTCCTACCCATTAGGGGTTTCAGATCCACAAATATCTCAGAACAATGCAGCCAGTACCTTTCAGGGAGGCTCCTCAGCCCCTACCTCTTCCCTATTGAATACATCAAACTTCTAGAAAGTTAAGACTCTTTTCCATTCATAGTCTAGAAAAACTGAGGTCTGGAGCCTGATGTGCCAGAAGGTCAAATTATGAGTTCATTCAATGAGTCATCAATTCAAAAGTCATTTATGGGGGGCGCCTGGGTGGCTTAGCCCGTTAAGTGGTTAAGCATTTGCCTTCAGCTCAGGTCATGGTCCCAGGGTCCTGGGTCAAGCCCTGCGTTGGGCTCCTTGCTCATTGGGGAGTCTGCTTCTCCCTCTCCCTCTGCCCCTCCTCTCGCCAGTGATCTCACTGTCTCTCTCAAATAAATACGTAAAATCTTTCTAAAAAATCATTTATGTCGTATCTACTACTTGCTAGGCTGGGGCATGTACTAGGGATGAGGGAGAAAAAGAAAGACACAAAATCCCCGCCATCAAGGCGCTCTCTGTCTAGTCAGAGCCCCCATGGGGAATCTGGAAGTGTTGCGAAGCCTTTTAGGGGCTGTTATATCTCCCCTTTTATCAGGCACTTGTGTGGGAATTTAACGACAGACGGTCCTCGTCCTTGTATCGGAGGGCCTCGCTCCTGTTTCTGAGAAATCCCACCGTGACTCTTCCACACAGGAAGACCCTGGGGCCCTACCAGTTCCCCGGATCTGGCCCACCCCGGGTGCTGGTGTCCTGGTCCCCTGTCCTGGCTCTGCGGGGCCAGGGAGGGCCTGGGGCCACAGCTCACCCGTCTCCAACCTGCAGGACTCGGTACCCGAAATGCCTCCCGGCGTGTGGGAAGGAGAAGTTTTGCACGTGCCGCACTTCCAGGTTGTAGCCGGAGGCCCTGGCTGAGGGAGACCAGGGGGTGCGGTCAGCCACTTCCGGCTGGTCAGTCCCCCGCACGTGCCCCCAGAGCCGCGAGCGCTGATTGGCCGTCGCCCACGTGCCGCCAGGGGGCGGCCCACCCATGAAGACCCGGCTCCTTCCTCCCGGGTGCTCAAGCCACGAGCTCTGGAGGCAGAGCCGGACCTTCCCCCTTGGGCTTCCCCTTTCAGGAACTTGACTCCGGGGGAGAAATCTGGAAGCAGCGACGCCTTTACCACCCAGAGCCCGCTTGACCTCCCAGCAAAGAAGGAAGGATGAGGAGGCGGAGGTCCGTGAGACAGAGGCAGATGGAAGGGGCCCCTCAGGCGATGGGGTTGCCCCCTGGCAGGGTGCATCTCCCTACACACCCACTTCTCCTTTGGGCCTGAGACCCGAGATATTAGCCTCAGGCTTCTGCCACAGACTCGCGGTTTCAGGATCCCCAATCTCTGTGGAACTGCTTCTCATCTAATGCTCCCTTACTGCCCACGCCACCATGCACCAGTCTCTTCCTTCCATCAGCTCTCAGATTCCCCCATGTCAGACCCCACCTGAAGCAGCCTAAGCATCCTCTACAGGTCCCCAACTGTCCCTTTGGGCTCTGCTTTCCTTCCAGGCATCGGGCTTCTTTCCGCGGCATCCTGGGATGGCAGAGAAGCTGCCCCGCCATTTGTTCCATCAAACAGACTGAGGCGCAGAAAGGGGAAAGGGCTGAGATGGTGGTCCACCGTCGTACCCCGAGCAGGACCAGACCCCAGCGACAGCTGCAGGTACCCATTAGCCATCTGCCTCCTTTTAAGACACCACTCCGCTTCTCTGTTGCCACCTGTGTCTCCCTTCTCTGTCTCCCCCCAGAATGTGCCTCAACTTTGGACTCTTGACTTTCTTTCCTTTCCCCCATCCCTCCAAGATTCCTGAGTCTCACCGTCACCTATGGCCCATCCCACCCCACCGCAGCTGCTCATTTACTCCAGTTCCACAAAGCCCTGCTGTTTCTGGCCACATATACATGTCCCTTCCCTTCCCGGCCCCTTTCCCCTTGCCTACCAAAGAGAAAAGGTCCGCACAGCAGTAGCCTCATGACGGTGGCGCGGGAGTCCATCTTTCCAGCGGCTGAAGGGACCTAATCCAACACTCCAGTTTCAGAGAGTCCTGGGGATTTGCTGGCAACCCAGACAGGGTGAAAGAAGGAAATGATAATGCCCCAGGGCCTCTTACAGTGGGACTTTCTCACACAGGCCACAGGCTGGTGACACTGGGTGGGGGTGAGCCTGCAGGGGTTGTGAAACCACATGGGTTGAGAGGAAGTATAAGCAGGTTAGAGACACTTCCTGTGCCCGCCTGAGTTTTCACAGCATCCAGGAGCAGACAACACAGTAGGTAGATGTCTGCTTGTCCTGCCCAGGAGCTGCTGATGCCTTGTCTTTCACCACCACACAAACTGAAGACTCTATAAAGCTCAGCAGAAGACTCGTCGAAGAAGCTGTGGTACAATCATAAATGAATGCCACCAAAAAAGGGGGGGGGGCGCCTGGGTGGCTCAGTGGGTTAAGGCCTCTGCCTTTGGCTCAGGTCGTGATCTCAGGGTCCTGGGATCGAGTCCCGCACTGGGCTCTCTGCTCAGTGGGGAGCCTGCTTCCTCCTCTCTCTCTGCCTGCCTCTCTGCCTACTTGTGATCTTTCTTTGTGTGTCAAATAAATAAATAAAATCTTTTAAAAAAATGAGAGTGAAAGGAAGAAAAAATATATAAGGTAGGAAAAGGGAAGAATGACATAGTTTTCTTTTGACATTGAAGGATGCCCGTAATACACCGACAAAGGAAAAAGAGCAAGTTACAGATGGTACATTTACTAACTTATTTCTATTCGAAAAAAAAGAAAAAGAATATCCACAGAAAGGGAGAAAATATTTGCAAATCCTATATCTGCTATGGGACTTGTATCTAGAATATACAAAGAACTCTCGTAACTCAATAGTAAAAAGACAAATGACCCAGCGTTTCAAATGGGCAAAGAATTTAAATACACATTTTCCCCGAGGATGATATATAAGATTTTATTTTATTTATTTTAGAGAGAGAGCGAGCCCGCAAGTTGGGGGAGGGGCTGAGGGACAAGCAGACTCTCCACTGAGTGCGGAGCCTGACATGGGGCTCAGCACAGAGCTCCTCTATCCCAGGGACACTGAGATCATGACCTAAGCAAAAACCAAGAGTCGGATGCTTAGCTGACTGAGCTGCCCAGGTGCCCCTGGGTGGTGATAGGTAGGTAAACAGGATGAAAAGATAAACAGCCACTCACAGAGAAAAGATGTTCTGTATCATCAGTCCTTAGGGAAATGCAAATTAAAACCAAAATAAGATACTACATAGCTAGAATAAGAAAGAAAGAAAAGAACACAGATCGATGAGGGTGTAGAGAAATTGGAGCCCCTGTACGTTGCCGGAGGGATGTAAAATGGTGCTGCTGCTGTGGGAAATGGTCTGACAGTTTCTCAAAAAAAGTTAAACATAGAGTTACCGTACAACCTAGCAATTCTAAAAGAATGGAAAATGGATGTTCGTACAAAAATGTATCCGTGAATACTCATAGCAGCCTTATTCCTATTAGCCCCAAATTGGAAACAATGCAAATGTCTATCAACCGATGAACAGATCAAGAAAACGGGCTCTAGGGGCACCTGGGTGGCTCAGTGGGTTAAAGCCCTGAGATCTGAGATCAGTGGGTTAGGCCTCTGCCTTTGGCAGGTCATGATCCCAGAGTCCTGGGATCGAGCCCCGAATCCGGCTCCCTGCTCAGCTGGGAGCCTCCTTCCCCCTCTCTCTTTGTCTGCCTCTCTGCCTACTTGTGATCTCTGTCTGTCAAATAAATAAATAAAATCTTTAAAAAAAATAGATTAATGGTTGCCAAGATGGGTGGGGGGAGTGGGGAATGAGGAATGACTGCTAATGGGTATAAGGTTCCTTTTTGGGGCGGTGAAATGTTCTGTAATTAGTGGTGATGATTGTGCAACTTTATGAATATATTAAAAACCACTGAATGGGGCGCCTGGCTGGCTCAGTCGGAAGAGCATATGACTCTTGATCTTGGGTTTGTGATTTTGAGCCCCATGTGGGGGGTAGAGATTACTTAAAATTTTTTTTAAAAAATCTTTAAAAACCACTGAATGGTACACTTATTTTAAAATGGCAAAGTTTGGGGCACCTGGGTGGCTCAGTCAGTTGAGCGGCTGCCTTCAGCTCAGGTCATGATCTCAGGGTCCTGGGATTGAGCCCCGCATCAGGCTCTCCACTCAGTGGTGAGTCCGCTTCTTCCTCTGCCTCTGTGATCTCTCTTGCTTTCGCTCTCTCTAATAAATAAATAAATAAAATCTTTAAAATGGCAAAGTTTATGGTATGTGAATTCTATCTTAAGGGGAGCCTGGGTGGCTCAGTGGGTTAAGCCTCCGCCTTCGACTCAGGTCATGATCTCAGTGTCCTGGGATCAAGCTCCGCATCAGGCTCTCTGCTCAGTGGGGAGCCTGCTTCCTCCCTCTCTCTCTGCCTGCCTCTCTGCCTACTTTTAGGCTGTCTGTTAAATAAATAAATAAAATCTTTGAAAAAAAAAGAAAGAAAGAAAAAAAATCAAAAAGGAAGTGGCTCAGTCCCTTAGGCATCCGAAGCTTGGTCTGGGCTCAGGTCTTGATCTCAAGGTTGTGAGTTCAAGCCCCACGCTGGCCTCCACACTGGGTATGGAACCTACTTAAAAAAAAGAAAGAAAAAAAAAGAAAAGAATAATAGGAGTTGAAATTGTGTGTGTGTGTGTGTGTGTGTGTGTGTGTGTGTGTGTGCTTGTGTGTGTAAAATCCGAAAGGACACACAACCCAACTCCGAACAGTGGTTACTTCTAAAAGAATAAGGTTTTCATGTTTCTGTATTGTCTGAAATTTTTTTTACAATGAGGATGTATAACTTATGTAATTTTAGAAAATAGAAATAATTAAAAACACAACAGAATAGAGGAACTTGTATTTGTTTCTGGGAAAGTGGGAAGGCCCTTCAGATTCTCCCCATGTTGTGAGGAAATCCTGTCTAGCTTGCAAGGCCCCTTCCCGTGTCATGGCCCATGGGCTGTTTTTGCAGACACATTATCTTTCATCTGCTGGTAGGCAGCTGCAATGTGAGAAGTTGCCTCCTGATACTTAGATAGTATCAGGTAGTCTTTTTCAAATTCAGCTAAAATCAGATAATTCAGGCTGACTCCTTTGATCCTCTGTATGGCAGTTACGGTTTGTATCTAATCAAATTCTCTTGTGCCCTTCTGAAATTACAAAAAAAGAATACACATTTAAAAATTCAGACACAGGGGCGCCTGGGTGGCTCAGTGGGTTAAAGCCTCTGCCTTTGGCTCAGGTTGTGATCCCAGGGTCCTGGGATCGAGCCCCACATCAGGCTCTCTGCTCAGTGGGGAGCCTGCTTCTCTCTCTCTGCCTGCCTCTCTGCCTATTTGTGATCCTTGTCTGTCAAATAAATAAATAAAATCTTAAAAAAAAAAATTCAGACACCACAGGAGCGTGTAAAGTAAAAGGATGAACACTCTCTTTTAATATCCACCCCCCCCCACACACACACATACACCTAAATCTCAAAAATAACCATTGGCAACAATTTAGAGCTGCACCTTCTTCGTGACAGAAAAAAATGGTTAGTCCTAGTAATCAACCATACAGGTTGGACCTGTTTGGAAAAACTGTTAATTATCTCGCCACAGAACATCTAACCAGAATTAATAGTCAAATTGGCCCCTTCTAAAGTGAAGGTTTTCGTTTGGACCACCTTCAAAATTTAAATTCTTTTTTTTTTTTTTTAAGATTTTTATTTAGGGGCGCCTGGGTGGCTCAATGGGTTAAAGCCTCTGCCTTCGGCTCAGGTCATGATCCCGGGGTCCTGGGATGGAGCCCTGCATCAGGCTCTCTGGGAACCTGCTTCCCCCTCTGTCTCTCTGCCTGCCTCTCTGCCTACTTGTGATCTCTTGTCAAATAAATAAAAAGAAATCTTTTAAAAATATAAAAAATATTTTTAAAAAAGAGGGGATTCAGGAAATGATCTCAAGGTCACCACTGCTTGGGTTGTAGCTTAGCTTATGCTTCAGTAGGCAAACGTACTCATTTACATATTTATCAGATTCTGGTTTTCGGTTTAAAAGGACAAAAGAATGGTTTTTTTCCCCTTCTGCTTGAGGACTGTAAGGTTGAGGAAGCTATAAAAGCATAAGGAGGCCCCAAGGATTCTAGGGTATCACGGCTCCATGTTGGAGAGAGAAGGTGACTTCCTCGAAGAGCTGGGGTGCAGAGATCTCAGTCTGGGACCAGGTGGGGAAGTGCTGAGGCACGATTTTCCTTACACACACACACACACACACACACACACACACACACACACTTCATTAGTCCTGGGCCTTCATCATCTCTCACTTCTCTGAGGACCCACTCGGGTCTCTCTATTCCATTTCATTTGTTCAAATCCCCACCAGTTCCCATGGGAACAGTATACAACCACTATGGCTCTTTCTTCCTTCACTCTCCTGCCTCTAGAGAAGGTTCTACCTCCTGGGGAATTCCAAATTAACCTCAAGAAACCTGAGCATGTCTCTCTTAGGCTTTCAAAACTCTGAGGAGTCCCCCTTTTGCATACACAAGATCACATCCAAGTTTAACGGCATGGCTTTCAAGGGCCTCGTTGTCTCTCCATACTCTGTGCTCTAACTTAGCTAGCTAATGACTCATCAGGGTTTAAACAGACCAAGTATCTAGAGAGGAGTCTATGAAACTCAGAGTGTCGGCCATATTGCCACCCCGTCCTGAGGAAATGGGCTTCATTAGGTGCTTTCTGCTTGATGTTATCTTGCCTGCATCAAAGGAACAGTACGAAACTGATCGTGCTGGGGCGCCTGGCTGGCTCAGTTGGTGGAGTGTGTGCGACTTTTGACCTTGGGGTTGTGAGTTTGAGACCCATGTTGGGTGTAGAGATTACTTAAAAATAAAATCTTAAAAAAAAAAAAAAAGAAAAGAAAAGAAACTGATGGTGCTTGGCATGGTGACGGTTGGCCATACCCAAGGTCAGTACTCAGAGTGAAGGTCGCCTCAGATAGACTTAACCCAACAGATGCCAGCTCTCTCCGGGATGGCTTGGTTGTTCCAATTACCTAATTGTTCCAGTGTTCCATGGAAGTGGACTCAAACATATCATCTCATGGGGGAGTGACAAATGAGACTCTCAACTGGGAAGTTCTGGGGTACCCAGAATCTGTGCATCTAAGATGCTCTCAGCAGCCTGGATGGCTCAGGTCTTCTGTGTCCTTTGTCAGGTAAAATGATTTCAGTTATGTCTTATTTTCCTAAGGGTTCATCTGAAAACAATGAGAATTTTCTCTTGCTCCATTCAAGACAGTAAACAAGACTTTGTGTCCAGCCATTTCTCATCTTCATCACTACTCATTTCCTGACCCGAGCTACCATCCCCTTGTGCCTAGACTTTGTGGCAGTCTCCTAAATGGTCCCTCTGCTTCTAACCTTGTCTCTTCTATAGTCTGTTCTCCACACAGCAGCCAGAGAGATCCTTTAAAAATATAGATCAGATCATTTTATTCTCTTGCTCAAAACCCTCCAGTGCTTCTCCATTTCACTCAAAATACAAGCCAGAGTTCTCACTGTAGCCCAAAAAGCTTTAATTTATCAGTCATCTCACTATCTCTCTGAAACCCAGTCCCCATCTTGCTCACTCCTTTTCAACTACACTGCTGTCCTGGCTCTTTGCTCATTCCAGCATACCTCTGCCTCAGGGCCTTTGCACTTGCCATTCTTTTGCTTGGCTTTCCCAAGAAAGCCTCATGGCTCATTCCTGCATCATCTCCTTTGAATTTTGCTCCTTAGCACTTGTGGGCTTCTACTTATACTATCCAATTTACTTATCCTCCCGGGTTATTGTCCATCTTCCCTATTACAATATAAACTCCTCCAGGACAGCTTTATTATTTATCGTCGCTATTCACTGCTGTATCCCCAGTACCTAAAACAGTGCATGGAGCCTAGTAGATAAATATGTAGTCAGCAAATATTTACTGATGAGTGAATGCTTGGGGCTCCTCTTGCTTCTAAGGATAATGAAGAGGCTTTTGCTTTCCAGGGAGCTCTTAGGAGCAAAAAGCTGTACAGTCCAAGAAAGAGAGGTTGGGGATTTGAAAGTGGAGGCCCAAATTAAATAATAGATTTAACTTAATATATGAAATTAAATAATAAGTTGGTGGCAGGTTAGCAATCAGTTAGCTCCCTTCAGAACAGAACCTGGAGGACGCAGAGGGGACGGGCCAGTTCACAAGGGAGGGGAGAATGGTGCAGACATACAGAGAAATGGATGTCATGAGAGCTAATCGTGAGGTCTATGAACAAGGAGTGGTGACGGCTTGGAGGGCTGCCTCCATTCCTGATGGCCTCCTTAGTTCCAGTACGGCCATGCTGAGCCCTTTTCCTTGTGGTGCTTAAATGAATACAAGGTTGCATTAAGTAAGGGCGTGGCAGCGGGGAGCCTCTGAGCTTGTTTGGGGACCAGTGGGCTCCTGGCTGATGTAGATGGCAGCAGGAAAAGCAAGCCGGGGCCTTCTCCGCCACCCCTCCCCCACCACCTCTCCCCCCAATCCACCAGGCCTGACTGCCTACAAACCCAGGACAAACCAAGACAAAGTTCTCTTTTCAGATTCACCCCGAAGATTTGCTGGTGCAAAGGCAGCTGGTTGCCGTCCACAGCTGCCTGCTAGCCGGGGCTCCCCACCCACCACTTCCTCCTGGGTAGAATAATATAGGCCACTTTGGTCAGGATGGTTCTAGCAGAAACATCTGGCTCATCACAGTGCCCTTTCCCCTGCTTCCCACCTGCCAGGAAGTTAGACGGAAAAACTACCTGGGGAAGGAGGCTGGGCCTCGTGGGGGAGGGGAGGTCACAAAGGCCCGGAGGGCCCCAGAGTGGGTGGGGCTGGGAGGCCACCCCCCTATTCCATGGCTCTTATGATCTCATGGCTAGGGGCACCAGGGCATTCTAAAGTTCTAGAAACTCTACTTGGGATTTTCTGAGGGAGGGCTGAGCTGAATGCACCACAGGTAGGGATTTTCTGCAGATGGCTCTCTTGAGTATTCATGGGCAGGCCATGGAGCCCCATTGTCACTGGGTGACCTCACTCCGGGGGCTTCACTTTCCAGCCTCTCGGCACATGGTTGATGGTGTCCGAAAGAGCCTATTGTTCTGGGCCAGAAGCCTGGGAGCTAGTTCCAAGCAGTACTGTCTTGCTCTGTGGTGCCACTGCCCTCTTCACCCTCCGGGCCTTGGTTCCCTCCTCCCTCTACAATTCAGGCTTCTGGAGGACTGTGAGTTCCAGTAGAATCCTATGAATGTGAATACACCCGCCATTGTGCCTCATTATCCCCAGGGGCTAGTTCAAGATCTCCAGCTTCCTGCAGATCCTCTGCTAGTTCAGAAAATCTTCAGAGATATTTCCCTTGTGCTTCACTCCCTTGTATGTGAGCTGCTCTAGGCTTCACATCTTGGCTGTAGTTCTATAACCAAAACCGTAGATAAAACAGTTCTTGGCTATTTGCCCCAAGACCTTAAAACACCAGAGCTGTGGTGAAGTCAGGAAGAGCCTCCCTTCTGACCTGCGGCCAACCAGAATGTCACTCCAGGCTCAAGGTCATTCTAGTAGTCGGAGCCTCCCCAACCTCAGGACACGTCTATCAAGGCTCCCTCTCGAATAGGTCTTCTGCTGGGTCACCCTTCTAGTTCTCCAGACGTGCCCCGTTGTTCTTGAACTTCCAAAATGACCAAGCTTCACATTTGGCCTACAGTGGGGATACTGGTAACCCCAGCCTATCTTATTTGCTACGTCAAGGAAAGTGAACTCCCTGCCATCACGCCACTTCTGTGGGGAAAAAAGGAAAACCTTCCCTGTCTTCTGACTAGGTAGCTTGAGTCCATCTAGAAAACAAGTCAGACAGAACCCAGAAGACTTGTCATGGCGGAACGTGTTTGTACTGTATAATGAGGTGGAGTGTTTAGAGGGGGAAGCAGCGGCTCCTTTGATTATCTAAGTGATTAGGAAGGCCTCCTCCCTGGTCTCGCCACCTATCAGACTCTTCTCAACCCTTTCTTCCACTGCTGCTCCAGCTGAATGTTCCCGAAGCTCCTTCAAGGTGGTGGATGACTCCCTCTTAATTTGGAGGGTCTTGGCCAATTGTCACGTTGTGGCAAGTCCCAGGAACCCATCTGAGCTGACGGAAAGCCAAAGAATACATTTGTCTAAAGGGTATTGCAAAGCCCTTAGAAAAACCCAAATACCACCAGGTCTTCCAGGTGGCTAGAAGAGGGCCCCCTTCTCCACCTCTTCAACAAAGGCAGAAGAAGGTTGTCCTTCAGTGCCAACCTCAGCCCAACTTTCCACATACTCTGAATTTCTCAGCAAAGAGAACCTGGCCGAGCTGGGGTGAAATGTTCACCCTACGGGAACCAGCTACTGCCAAGGAAACAGGGTCCTAAACACAAACCAGCATCTGGCCACCTCACCCCCAACCTTTGAAGTTCTTTGTTACCTGGGGTAAGCTCAAATCTTACTCCATAACTTTCTTTAGCTTCATGCCCTACTTTTCTCCCCTCAATCTTTCATCAGCCTTTGCCTGGAATGCGCATCCCCATCAGCTCTTATCGAAACCTTCCCAGCCCTGAGGCATCCTGCCAACTTCTTTGTGCCATCCTTTAGGATACCTAGGGTTAGAAGTGTTGTAATAGGGGACCTGGGGGGCTCAGTCAGGTAAGTTCCGACTCTCGGTTTCAGCCCCGGTCATGATTTTGGAGTCATGATCTTGGGATTGGTGATCTTGGGGTCGTGAGATGGAGCCTTGTGTCAGGCTCCGCACTGAGCAGGGAGTCTGCTTGGGAATCTCTCTCTCCCCCTCCCTCTTCCCTCCCTCCTTTCTTTCTTTCTCTCTCTCTCTCTCTCTCTCTCTCTCTCTCGTAAATAAATAAATAAATAAGTAAAAATCTTTTGAAAAAAATAGTAACAAAATTTCAGATTTGAAAGACTCTCAAATATCACCTAATTCAACTTTGGCCTACTGGACAAAAGTCCCTTATATCATACTTCCTAGTAAATCTTCAACCAGGTTCTCCTGCCAGCCCTCCAGAGACAGGATGCTCACGACTTCCCAAGGAGGTCCACTGCATCTCCTGTGGCTCTGCTCATAGGAAAATGCTTTCTTGTATTACATGTGAGCTTGCCTCTCTGTGACTTCCATGCTTTAGACCTGGTTCTCTCTGGCTGAAATGCCCGGGACAAATCCATTCTCTTTCCCATCTGGAAGCCCCTTCAGAAGTGTGGACACGACTTATCAGTCTCTCTTCCAGGCTGAACAATTATATCTAATATTCCCCTTAAGACAAAGTCTCAAGTCCTCTGACCACCCCAGGAGGAACACCTGTTAAAGCGATCTTCCTAAAATCTGGTGCCTTGAAATAAGTGCAACAAGGATATTCAAGGAAATACTTTTTTAAAAAAGATTTTATTTATTTATTTGACAGACAGAGACCACAACTAGGCAGAGAAGCAGGCAGACAGAGAGGGGGAAGTAGACTCCCTGCTGAGCAGAATGCCCGATGTGGAGGTCGATCCCAGGACCCTGAGATCATGACTTGAGTTGAAGGCAGAAGCTTAACCCACTGAGCCACCCAGGCGCCCTTCAAGGAAATACTTTAATTAAAAAAGGGAAAAATAGGGACATGTGGGTGGCTCAGTCGGTTAAGCGTCTACCTTCGGCTCAAGTTATGATCCCAGGATCCTGGGATTGAGCGCCACATAGGGCTCCCTGCTCACTGGAGAGCCTGCTTCTCCCTCTCCCTCTGCCTGCTACTCCCCCTGCTTGTTCTGTCTCTCTCGGTGTCAAATAAATACATAAAATCTTTTTTTTAAAGGTTTTATTTATTTTGACACAGAGAGACACAGCGAGAGAGGGAACAGAAGCGGGGGAGTGGGAGAAGCAGGCTTCCCGCTGAGCAGGGAGCCCAACGTGGGGCTGGAACCCAGGACCCTGGGATCATGACCTGAGCCAAAGGCAGACGCCCAACAGCTGAGCCACCCAGAGGCCCAAATAAAATCTCTTAAAGAATAGAAGAGGAAAAAATAAATTGAATATCTAACAATAATAAGAAGTTGGTTATACCAGTTAAGTAAACCCGTTTTATGAAACACTACTCAGCCTTTAGCAAAATATGGTAGATTGACATGTACTAGCACAGAAAGATTGTCATGCTGATGTAAGGAAAAGAAAAGCAAATTACTGGTGTGTGTTACATCTTTTTTTTTTTTATTAAGATTTTATTTATTTATTTGAGAGAGAGAGCACAGAGGTGAGCTCCAAATATCGGGGCGTCAATCTCTCACTTTATTCACATTCTTTCCATTTATTCATTCAACAAAGTTCCATAAGGCCTTCTCTGCACCAGAGCCCATGCTGGGCATTGAGCTCCTGGAATCCAGTGAGGTCTGGTCCTAGGTATGAGGACCTCACAGATGTCAGAGAAAATCTGGTGTGATAATGGCTAAAACAAGGAAATTTCAGGGTTATGGGGTCACAGGGGAGGGATTTCCTGAAGTCTTGAAGATAATAGGGTTTGTTGGGCATGAATTGTTGTTGGGTAATTAACAGTGACTAGTGCAAAGGCCCTGAGGCAGAGAGAACTGTGCTGTGTTCTGTCCATCCCATACCCTACTCTACCCTAGTCCAAGTCGCACCATCCTCTGCCACAGCATTCCCTTCCTGCCTGTTCTTGATGTAGCAGCCAGAGTGATCTTTCAAAATCACAAATACAACCATGCCACCTCCCTGTTTAAAACCAATCCTGTGACTTCCCCTTTCTCTTAGGAAAAAAGTTACAAAATTCCTTCACATGGCCCATTGGATCTTTTTAAAAAAATACTTTACTTATTTGAGAGAACGAGTACATGCAAGAGAGAGAAAGAGAGAGAGAGAGAGAGTGTGTGTGTGTGTGTTTGTGTGTGTGTGTAGACAAGCAGGGGAGGCAGAGGAGAAGCAGGTTCCCTGCTAGGCAGGGAGCCCAATGGGGGGCTCGAGCCTAGGACTCTGGGATCATGACCTGAGCTGAAGGCAGATGCTTTACTGACTGAGCCACCCAGGCATCCCAACCTTGGGGGATCAGACCTTCCATCTAATCCTTCAGGAAATCTGTTGGTTCCAGAATTCCCAAAATACGACCACTTATCATTATCTCTGATGTAACCAAGTCACCATCGTCTCTCCCCTGGGTTTTTGCAGGAGCCTCCTCACTGTCTCTCTGCATCCACTTTGCCAACCCAGTCCACTCTCACCCCAGCCAGAGTGACCATGTCACCCTTCTGGTCTAAACCATCCCATGGCTCCCATCTTACCCAGAGCCAAAGCCAAAGGCCATACCATAGTCCGGGGGCCCTGCACATCCGGCCCTTCTTTGCCACTGTGACATCACCTCCTCCTCCTCTCTCCCTCACCCACTTGTCACCAGCCACACTTGGCCTCCACCCAATGCACGAGGCTTGCTCATCTTGGGGCCTTTGCCATGGGTGCTTTTCTGCCAAGAATGCTGTTTTGCCAGGTTATCCCATGAGTCCCTTCCTCAGCACCTTCCAAATCACCTTCTCGCTCTTTATCTCCCTCTCCAAACCTTCCCTTCTCTGAGTTCTGCCATCACTCTGAGTCTCTTTCTGTCCTGCGTCTCTCTTGTTATTATGGCAAGCAGTAACTTAGTATGGCTTCTCACATTTACCCCAAAGGCAAAGATGAAACTTCCTGCCCCATAAGGTGATGGAAGATGGTTAATAGTGTGAGGGGCTGTGAACATAGGTGTCAGTTCTGAAGTTTCCCAAGGTACAGCCTATTGCTGGCAGCCCCAAAGGACAAGCCCAGGGAAGGTGGGATTGGGGACTGAGGCTGTGCCTGGCCTGGGTCAGGCTCAGGGTCAGGGGCCGGTGATGGGCACACTGACCTGGATGTTGGGCCAGGGTGGTGGGGGCTGAGACCAATGGGGAATATTTTGACCTCTGGGGTTTTACTGCAGAGTAAAAGTCAGATTACATCAGTCCTACAAAGACATGTAAGGTGCTATGTCCTATGCCATCTTCACCAATCTTGTGACACACCTGTATGACCTCATTCCCTTCAGCTCTCTCCACTCAATGTGTACCAGTCATCCTGGCTGCCTTGTTGCTCCTAGAATGCCCCAAGGTATATTCCTGCCTCAGGGCCTTTGCACTTGCCATTCTCTGCCTGAAACACTCTTTCCCAGATATCTGCATGCTATTCTTCCCTTTATTCAGATCTTTACTTCAAAGTCACATTCACATGCCAGATTTCCTATCCTCCCTCTCTTCAGACTTCATTTTTCCCTCCTCAATATCTATTCCTAACTAATAATTGATCTTTCTTATGGACTTCTGCCTGGAATTCACTGTTATAGCTTCAATATCTAGTGCACCAAAGTTTTCAATAAATAGGGGGCACCTGGGTGGTTCAGTCCATAAAATGTCCAACTCCTGGTTTCAGCTCAGGTCATGATCTCAGGGTCATGCGATCAATCCCCACGTCAGGCTCCACATTCAGCACAGAGTCTGCTTCAGATTCTTTCTCCCTCCTCCTCTGCCCCTCCCTGCTGTGCTCTTTGTCAAATACATAAAATCTTTTTTTTTTTTTAAGATTTTATTTATTTATTTGACAGACAGAGATTGCAAGTAGGCAGAGAGGCAGGCAGAGAGAGAGGAGAAAGCAGGCTCTCCACGGAGCCAAGAGCCCGATGCCGGGCTCGATCCCAGGATCATGACCCTGGGATCATGACCTGAGCCGAAGGCAGAGGCTTTAACCCACTGAGCCACCCAGGCGCCCCTAAAATCTTTTTTAAAAAAGTTTTCAATAAGTATTTATGAGTGATCCCAGCAGGAGTGTTGATATCTATTAATGACGGATTATTTTCATCCATTATATTATTTCTTACTAGAAATACTAGGAATGATCCCGTTTTTGTTTTAAAAGTTAAGAAGTATAAGCAAGAAGACAGCACACAGCTCCACTTGATCTGGAGGGGTGACAGGGCGCCCCCTGGAGTTCAGTGTGAGGCCCCTCACACCTTGAAGGAAAATGTCTAAAATTCACTCTACTAAGTGTTGCGAACACTTCTCTCTGAGAGGAGGAATTTCGAGTTATTTAACTTAATTCCTTTTTACTAAGCTGCATTTTGTGATTTTTCTCCAATGACAGCATAATGATTGTGTAATAAGTTTTTTGGCTTAGTCAACAGAGTATGCTACTCTTGATTTCAGGATTGTAAGTTCGAGCCCCACCTTGAATGTAGAGATTACTTAAAAATAAAGACTTTAGAAAAATTAAAAAATAAAAATAAAATAAAATGTTTTTTAAGTGCACTAAACCAAAAAAGAAGAAGAAGAAGAAGAAGAAGAAGAAGAAGAAGAAGAAGAAGAAGAAGAAAGAAAAAGTCTACTAAACCCATTGAAGTATTTTAGGTATACTAGAAAAACACTGAGTGTATAGTTTACCACAGTTTAAAAATTCTTTAAAGTGTGCTGAACCTGGGGCACCTGATTGGCTCAGTCAATAGAGCATACAGCTCCTGACCTTGGGGTTGTGAGTTTGAGCTCCACATTGGATGTAGAGATGACTTAAAAATAAAATCTTAAAAAAATAAAAACTAAAGTGTACTGAACCTTAAAGTGTAGTGTTATAACTGGAAATTATAATGAGAAAAAAAACTAACTAGCATTAGCCCCATTGCTTTTGTTGTATGTGAAAACCAAACGAAAGGCTCGTATTCAAACCCTCTTATTCTTTAAAACCTCTCTCTCCTTTGTCTGCTTTCCCACCTCCAGGTTTGTACTCTTGCAATCTCTGACCCATAAGTTTTAACCCAAGCCATAAACGTGGTTCAGTGGCTCTCTCAGTGAAAAACAAGAACAAGATAAAAGGAATGCTTTCAAATGCTCATGATACAGTCACAAGGATCAACCTTGAGAGGCCTCATGTGGATCACTTGCACAATGGCACATGAACTTGTTCTGAGCCTAGTGGGTTGGTCCCTGACCAAGGCAGATTCCTAACTTTCTTGGCCTGAGTGAACATTGCTTCCAAATAGAAGCATTAGGGAACTATAGGGATGAAACCTTCCCTCCAGGGGCGCCTGGGTGGCTCAGTTAGTTAAGCATCTGCCTGCAGCTCAGGTCATGATCCCAGGGTTCTGGGCTTGAGCCCTGAATCAGGCTCCTTGCTCTGCGGGGAGCCTGCTTCTCCCTCTGCCTGCTGCTCTCCCTGCTTGTGCTCACTCGCTCTCTGATAAATAAATAAAATCTTAAAAAGAAAAGAAAAGACACCTTCCCTCCAAAGAGTCCTGGTTCCTTGAGGTGCACAGATGGGGACTGTTAGTATTCTCAAGGTGGGGAGTGCCCAGGACGAGGGATAGTGCACAAGCCTTCAGGTCAAACAGACCTAGGTTTGTATTTTCACTAGGTGACCCTGGGCAAGACTCCTGACCTATGAGGAAACCTCAGTTTCCTCATCTCTAAAATGGAGCTAATAATGCCAGTTCCCTGGGGCTGCTATGAGCATTAATGAGGAGATGAAGTGCAAGCTCTTCATATGAGCTCAGCACATTGTGTTGCATGAAATGATGTATTTGTTCATCAAATGTCATTGCCATGTAAAGTGCCAAGGCAGCCAGGGTGGATGCAACAGGGCAGCCCCAGCCCCATGCAGCTTGCAGACCAGTGGGGCAGACAGTCGTGGTGTAATCACATGAATACAGAATTTCAGGGGCGCCTGGGTGGCCCAGTTAGTTAAGTGGCTGCCTTAGGTCATGATCTCAGGGTCCTGGGATCCAGCCCATAGGGCTCCCTCTCAGTGGGGAGTTTGCTTCTCTCTCTCCCTCAGCCCCTCCCCTCTACTTCTGCTCTCTCTCTCTCTCTCAAATAAATAAATAAATCTTAAAAAAAAAAAAAAAAAAGAGGGGCACCTGGGTGGCTTAGTTGGTTAAGTGTCTGCCTTCGGCTCAGGTCATGATCTCAGGGTCCTGGGACTGAGCCCAGAATCGGGCTCCCTGCTAGCAGGGAGTCTGCTTCTCCTTCTCCCTCTGCAGCTCTCCCTGCTTGTGCTCTCTTGCTTGCTCCCTCTTCCTCTCTGTCAAATAAATAAATAAAATCTTGAAAAAAAAATTCCAAACTGTCATAAATGCCAAGAGTAGAAAGTCCAAAGAACAAAGAGAGCATATAAACAGGGGCACCTGATCTAATCACTTTTTAACTCAGGTGAGGTGACTGCAGATGTAAGCAGAGCGTTTTCATTTTTCCCTTAGTGATAGGAAGATCCGTCACAGGTACAATATACTGAACATTTTATTTTTATTTTTTTTTAAAGATTTTATTTATTTGACAGAGAGAGATCACAAGTAGGCAGAGAGGCAGGCAGAGAGAGAGGAGGAAGCAGGCTTCCTGCTGAGCAGAGAGCCCGATGTGGGGCTCGATCCCAGGACTCTGGGATCATGACCTGAGCCGAAGGCAGAGGCTTTAACCCACTGAGCCACCCAGGCGCCCCACATTTTATTTTTTTTTAAAGATTTTATTTATTTGACACAGAGAGAGAGATCACAAGTAGGCAGAGAGGCAGGCAGAGAGAGGGGGAAGCAGGCTCCCCGCCAAGCAAAGAGCCCGATGTGGGGCTTGATCCCAGGACCCTGAGATCATGACCTGAGCCGAAGGCAGAGGCTTTAACTCACTGAGCCACACAGGCGTCCCCTATACTGAACATTTTACAAAGAAGTTTTCATAGTGGAGATTTTCATATGATCCTTATATCGGACCCTAAGCAGAGATGACCCTCATTTTACAGAAGGGGAAACTAAGATGTACAAAGGTTGTATCTCTTCTTCAAGGGCAGGCAGCTCACTGACAGCTAATCCAGTGTTCAAAAAAAAAATCCAGAGGTCTCTTGCTTCCATATATCTTGTTTTTTCATTATTTCGTTTTCCGTTTAGTATTTTTAATTCTGAAATACAGCACCTTTTCCTTTTTTTTTTAATGTTGACATGCAGTTTACAAAAAGAGCATGGGAAAAATAGATGTGCATGGTTTAAAGAACATCATGTAACTCCACCCCAGACCAAGAACAGAAAACGGAACCCTAGGCCCCCTTACCCAGAGATAATCCCTATGCTAAATTTTGTTAATCATCCACTCTCTTACTCCTTTTTTTTTTAATTTTTAATTTTTTTTAACATATAATGTAGTATTAGCCCCAGGGCTACAGGTCTGTGAATCGCCAGGTTTACACACTTCACAGCATTCACCATAGCACATACCTTCCATAACCTAACCACCCTCTCCCTACCACCCACCCCGGCAACCCTCAGTTTGTTTTGTGAGATTAAGAGTCTCTTATGGTTTGTCTCCCTCCCGATCCCAACTCTCTTACTCTTAAAAACATTTTTTCTTAAATCATTTTGCATCTCTTATCAATATATTACTGCTTTGCCTGGTGTTAAACTTTGTATAAACGGCATCTTAGTTTATGGATTCTTCTGCAATGGGCTTCTTGCTCCCAACATTTTATCTTTGAGATTATCCATATTGATGATGTCTAGACCTATCATTCATTTTCACAGATAAACAATATCCCATTGGGTAGTTATATGACGATTTGTTTATGCGTTCCCTGTTAACAGACACACGGTTGCTTCCAGTGTTCTGGTCTTCCAGTCTTCTTTTCCTTTAGGAAGACAAAGGGACTTGTTTTTATTTTTTAAAAAATTCCAAGATGTTATAAGTTTTGTGAACTTAAATTCCAGCCCCTACTACATCCACATTAACAGTGGTGTACAATACTAGGTTCTGTCATTTATGTTAAGCCAGGAACCATGTTAGGAGATTCACACATATTTTAAAAATTTAATTCTCATAAACACTCCATCTGGTGTCTATAATTATCTTCAGGTGAAAGGACTGTTTTATAGGTAGTGAAAGTGGGGTTCCTAGAGGTTAGACAATTTGCCCAATGTCATTAGTAGAGCCAAGACTGCAACTCAGTCTAATTTTAATGTTTGAGTTTCTTCCAGTTTAACCCATGCCTTCACACTGTACTGAAGAATAATAAAAGCTAAATGTAATGACTTAGGAGAAGAGCTATAAGTATCTCCTATGTTTTTACATTTTTAATTGCGGTAAAATACACATAACGTAAAATTTACCGTCTTATCTTTTTAAAGTGTATAGATCAGTAGTGTTCATTCTTCACATTGTTGTGTAATCAATCTCCAGAGCTCCTACATTCTTGCACGTGTCTACTGGGGCACCTTTGCAGGAATTTCTCTAGGGCATTTTTTATGGCTAGAACTGACGGGGAGTGGGTTTGCACATGTCTGATTTAATCAGTTAAAGCCAAACTCTTCTACAAAATGGTTGTACGAATTTGTAGTCTCATAGGCAGTTTGTTGTTGTTGTTGTTGTTGTTGTTTTAAGTATGTAATACACTTAAATATTTAAAAAAAAACAACAACAACTTTAAGGGACGTCTGGGTGGCTAAATTGGTTAAGCATCTGTTTTTGGCTTAGGGCATAATCCCTGAGTCCTAAGATCAAGTCCCGCATCGGGCTCCTTGCTCAGCAGGGAGCCTGCATCTCCCTCTGCCTGCTGCTCCCCCTGCTTGTGCTCTCTCGCTCTCTCTCTGACAAATACATAAGTAAAATCTTTTTTAAAAAATTTAAAAAAATTTAAGGTCCAAATGTTAAAGGAACAAGAAGATAATTTAGTGAAGAATCTCCCATCCGAAACCACCTCATTCTCTCCCCAGAGGCAATCAATTCACCAGTTTCTGGTGATTCTCCTCCCAGAAATATGCCATTGCATACATTTCCCCCTTTTACAACAAATAATAGAATCCTATAAATACTGCTCAGAAGTTTGCTTGTTTCTCTTAACAAACATCATAGACAATATAACCTGGTGGTCTTTGGAACAGGTTTGCTTGGATTCATATCCAGCTCCATTCTAAACTGGCTATGACCTTGAGTGGGTCATTTAATCTCTCTGTGCATTATATTCCTTATTTGTAAAACGTGGAAAGAATCCTAACTCAAAGGTTTTTGTAAGAACTAAGTTAGTTAATATACTAAAGCATTTAAGAAAGATACCTCTTAGAATTGTAATTATTATCAATATAATTACATCAATGTTTTCTCATCCTGTTTTAGAGTTGCTTGGGTAGTCTATTATACAAATGTACCACGATTTATTTTAATCACAACTGATAAACATTTAAGTTCTTTCCAGTATGTTAATATTACAAGCAGCACAGAAATAACAAAACAAAATAAAAGAACTCTATCATTTCCCACTCACAGCTCCTGAGTACATCTGTAGGATAAAGTCCTAGAATTGGAACTGCTGAGTCAAAGGTATTATGTAAAGTTGTGGCAAATTGCTCTTAATGGATACATTACAGATTACCATATATACTAACTTAAAGATATATAGAAACTTTAGAACAGAACAAGATAAGCTACTTTGTTGTCCAGAAGTCAACTGATGCCAGAGAGGGAAAGTGACTCACAGTTAGTGGTGGACTTAAGAGTCTTAGAAGACTTTAAGATCTTATTCTTTGAATAAGTGTAATTTCGACCCCCCAATGTGGGGCTGGAACTCAGACCCCGAGATCAAGAGTCACATGTTCTTCCGAATGAACCGGCCAGGCGCCCCTGAATCTCAAAATTCTTTGAAGCCCATTTTAACATTTCATTATTTTGTTGCTAGTGTTAGCTTGCTTAATGGTAGTAACTTCCTATCTAATTTCTCATTATTCTTTCCGAATTTTTCCCTGGGCTGTTTTCCTATCCTGGACTGGTCACGAGCGCTGTCAAATGACCCTCGGACCATTCCGACCTGCGTGAGATCTGCCAAGTGACCGATCTTCCCCATCTTCGAAAATGCTGCCCTTGGTAAACTGTCTCTAGGGGAGCAAAGTTCCGTCAGCCACTCCAAGGAGAGCGTTTAAATTACAACTGGGGGAGCGAACCGCAGCGCTGGCGGGTAATGTCACCGGGACCGATTTCGCAAGCGGCTGGTTGATTTGTAATTTATCTGCTAGACGGAAGGAAGCCCGCCTCTCGGGAGCGGAGCCATCATTGGATGGCACGGCTGTCAATCACTAGGACTATAAGTATGGGAGCCGGAGGCCCCTCCCTCAGGAAGGCCAGGAGCTCGCGGCGCGGCGTGAGTGCGGCGGCGCGAGTCGTGCCGGGGGGACTCTCTGCGGTAATATCTGTTAGTCGGTGGTAACTGGAGTAGAAAATAGAAGGGAGGTCTCCTCTCCTCTTTTCCCTCCCTGACCGGCAGGCGCAATGGCGGAAGCCGCGGTGACGGGAGCCGGCGGAGAGGTGGTGGTGGCGGCGGCCGCGGAAGGCTCGGGCCCCGCGGGCTTGTCCCTGGGCCGGGGCTTCTCGAGCTACCGGCCCTTCGAGCCCCAGGCGCTGGGCCTCAGCCCGAGCTGGCGGCTGACGGGCTTCTCCGGCATGAAGGGCTGAGGCTGCAAGGTCCCCCAGGAGACACTGCTCAAACTCCTGGCGGGACTGACGCGGCCCGACGTGCGGCCCGCGCTGGGCCTGGGCCTGGTGGGAGGCCATGAAGAGCCGGCCCAGGAAGGCGGCCTGGCGGCCGGGGCCGAACCCAACCCCACCTTTCCAGCCCTGGGCATTGGGATGGACTCGTGCGTCATACCGCTGAGGCACGGGGGCCTGTCGCTGGTGCAGACCACGGACTTCTTTTACCCCTTGGTGGAAGATCCCTACATGATGGGGCGCATAGCGTGTGCCAATGTGCTGAGTGACCTCTACGCCATGGGCATCACCGAATGTGACAACATGTTGATGTTACTCAGCGTCAGCCAGAGTATGACCGAGGAGGAACGAGAAAAGATAACACCACTCATGATCAAAGGCTTTCGCGATGCTGCTGAGGAAGGAGGGACTGCAGTGACTGGTGGACAAACGGTGGTAAACCCTTGGATTATCGTCGGTGGGGTTGCCACTGTGGTATGTCAGCCCAATGAATTCATCATGCCCGACAGTGCAGTTGTGGGGGATGTGCTGGTGTTAACCAAACCCTTAGGAACCCAAGTTGCTGTCAATGCCCACCAATGGCTAGATAATCCTGAGAGATGGAATAAAATAAATATGGTGGTCTCCAGAGAAGAGGTAGAGCTGGCTTATCAGGAAGCCATGTTCAATATGGCGACCCTAAACAGAACTGCTGCTGGCTTAATGCATACGTTTAATGCACACGCAGCCACAGATATCACAGGCTTTGGCATTCTAGGACACTCTCAGAACCTTGCAAAACAACAGAGAAATGAGGTGTCATTTGTAATTCATAATCTGCCAATTATTGCCAAGATGGCCGCCATCAGCAAGGCCAGTGGGCGCTTTGGGCTCCTTCAAGGAACCTCAGCGGAAACCTCTGGGGGATTACTGATTTGTCTGCCAAGAGAACAGGCAGCTCGCTTTTGTTCTGAAATCAAATCTTCCAAGTATGGAGAGGGTCACCAAGCATGGATCGTCGGTATTGTGGAAAAGGGAAACCGGACAGCCCGGATCATTGACAAGCCTCGAGTTATTGAGGTCCTACCTCGTGGGGCCACTGCTACTGCTCTTGCTCCTGACAATTCCAATGCCTCCTCTGAGCCTAGTTCATGAGATGGAATAGCAGAAGTTGTTTGGACCTTAGAGCCTTTGTACACAATCATGAACGATTCTCAGAACTTTATTTTAAGAAGAAATTTCCAAAGAAGGCCGCCTGCGTAGTAGTTCCAGTGGCCCTTTCGAGGTGATTTGAATCAGCCCATCATAAGCTGCACATTCCAAGGCCAGAAGTAACATTTTGGACTTCAGGGAGAGGTTTGTTCATCTCATATGTGGAAGAAAAGCAGAAAAACCTCTGTTACTTCTTTCCAAGAGCAAGATAAAGCTATTCTGGTTTGAGGGATTTTTTTTCTTGGCACTGGGTTGATTCATGTCTGCACAGGGAGTGAGGTTATTTGTTAGAATTACATACACACCAAAAAAAAGGTAAATTGCAAAATGATTTAGATCAGAAGCAAATAAGTTTGGACCAATACTGTTGATAAATCTAAATTGTTAAGAGAGATCTTACGTTGCATTGTCAAATTCTTTATTAGATTTTTCTGAAGTACTGGCTCTTTCCTGCTCTGGACAAGAATTGAGCAGCTTGTCCAATGACTGGGAAAGGACGACCTGCGACCATCTCATTTGGTCTCTGTTAATGACGTCTCTCTCTCTAAACCCCTTTAAGGACTGGGAGAGGCAGAACAAGTCCCAGAGCCCAAACCTTCGTGGTCATTAAGATGTTCAATCTTGTGTTGAAAATTCCTGGTGATTTAATCAATAAAGTAATTTCTAGCGAAATAAATAAAAAGGACTTTGTGGAAAAATTCTTGTGGCTAATGTTTGGATTCTTGGAATTCTGACTCTTTTACAGTCTTATAAAATGAACCATTTGATACCTTTAGAGTCTGGCAAGTGGAAAGCACAAATGTTTTCCTGGATTCTGGACCAGAGGATTTAACACCTAGATTTAGGTTTGCACCCCTCTCCCTGTGTTGATAGCAAAGGACTCAAAACAGGCATAAAACCCAAGGGCTAGCGGATGGGAGAGGAAAAGAAAGGGCCCAACGCTTCCTGGAAGATTTAAAGTGGTGGAAGAAGGGTAACTGACTTAGCAGAATAGGGGAAGCCAAAGTAAATACCTTCAGAGTTGAGGAATACTAACAGGAAGCAAGGAGATGTGCTTTGGAGGTACTAACGGGTCAAGGGTGGGGATAAAGACAGATACTGTTTGAAAGCTTCTATACAGGGTAATTATAATTAGATCTTTGAAGTTTATAAACCTCTCCCCCATGTCACATAACCAGATGACTGCCTCTTACCTCTGTAGGTAAAGGAAGGTTTACTTTCTGGAAAATGAATTTTAAAAATACTACAAAGCTGGGGACACCACAGTAAAGGACAGGGGGCCTGACCAAAAATAAGAATAAAGGCTGAAAGAGCCGGCCCCAGCCCTCTTCCCCCCCTTAAAAACACTGTCTAGGAAGCTTATACTGCCTTTGCTCCTCTGGAGAAAAAGAATGTGCACAGAAAAAAAGACCTATATAAACATTTGGTGATCCCCCAGCGAAAATCCCTGTACCAGGAAGCCTCCCAGTTGAAAAGTTTCACTCAGGCACATTCTTTTCAATGCCTCATTTTTTTTTTTTTACATTATATTTATTTGACAGAGATCACAAGTAGGCAGAGAGGCAAGCAGATAGAGAGAGGGGGAAGTGGGTTCCCTGCTGAGCAGAGAGCCCGAAGCAGGGCTCGATCCCAGGACCCTGGGATCATGACCTGAGCCAAAGGCAGAGGCTTCAACCCACTGAGCCACCCAGGCACCCCTCCATGCCCCATTCTTAAATATAAGCAGTCAAGGATCACCAGACATTTGAGGTAAGCCTCTAACTTGAAAAGAAGTCAAAGAAAACAAAAAAACTCAGTAAAGAGATAAAACAGGGAGTAGAAGAAGAAAAAAAGAGGTAAAGAAGATAAACTGTTCATAAAAAGATAATGAGAACGAAGCATTTAGAATATAAAACTTAGCTAAAGTTTTCAATACAATACTTAGAAGACAAAGTTGAAGAATTTTATCAGAAAGTAGAACAACAAAAAGACGAGCAATAGAAGAAAAAAAATGTATGGAAATTAGAGGAAAGCCCGGAGGTTCAACATCTAGGAGGAATTCCAAAGAGATAATAAAGGAAATGGAAGGAAAAAATACATGAAATGATACAAGAAAAATTTCTAAAATTTAAAAAGTTGTAAATACCACATATCTCCTGACTTCCCAGCATAGTGAATGAAAAATGATGTACATTAATTTTTATTAAATTATAAAATACCAGTGATAAAGAGAAGTGTTTATATATATATATATATATATATATATATATATATTCATTTGAACTGCCAACAACCCCATTTTGCAAATGAGGAAGCTGAGGTGCAAAGAGATTAAGAAATTTATCCAAAATTGCACAGGCCAACTGCTATGCAGTGTGAGTCCAGAGTCCATTCTTCTTCTTCTCCTTTTTTTTTAAGATTTTATTTTTAAATAAACTCCACACCCAGTGTGGGACTCATATTTACAATGGCGAGATCAAGAGTTGCATGCTCCTTGGGCGCCTGGGTGGCTCAGTGGGTTAAGCCTCTGCCTTAAGCTCGGGTCATGATCTCAGGGTCCTGGGATCGAGCTCCGCATCGGGCTCTCAGCGGAGAGCTCGCTTCCTCCTCTCTCTCTGCCTGCCTCTCTGCCTACTTGTGATCTCTCTCTCAAATGAATAAATAAAATCTTAAAAAAAAAAAAAAAAGAGTTGCATGCTCCAGTGACTGAGCCAGCCAGATGCCCCCATTATGCTCTCCTCAAACCATCTGGGGGAGGAAAAGAGCATGTAGAAAGGTCTGGCAATAAGAATGGTATCAGATTTCTCAACAGGGAAAGGGAAGCTAAAAGACAATGAGGTAATCCCTTCAAAATCCTGAGGGTAAATTATTTTCTCTGTATAATTCCATACCCAGCCACATCTTACAAATAAGCAGAATAAAGATATTTTTAGACATGCAAAGTATAAGTGGTTTCATCCCACACACTCTTTCTCAAGAAACTACCAGACAATGAGCTCTAGGAAAAGAAGGGGGCAAACTGGGAAAGAAGAAAATGAGATTCAGGAAACCCAAGCCGGAACAGGAGAAGGTGAAGGGAGGTTTCAAGGTAACAGCTCTACAGCATGTCTAGAGAGCGAGCAGCCTGGAACAGGCACATCACTCAGGAAGAGGAGCCTGAAGGCTCCCAGGAAAGGAAAATGGGCCTGTTTGAGCACTGATACTTTTGATTTTGTGAAAAATTACATGGGAAGGTTAATGGAAGATGTAAAAAGAATTAGTGACAGTTAAATAGAAAACTAGCAAATGAAAAAAAAAATGAGGCAGTTATCAACTCCAACAAAAAATAAAACCTTGTGTGACAAATGAAATGTAATCATATATAGTATTCAGCAATGAATATTGACATAGTTGTAAATACTATCTAACTACAACAATAAATCAATTTTAAAAATTCAATCAGCTTTTCTCCTACAAAGCTCTGAAATCACTTTCCATACAATCCCTGCTACGTATGTCCAACTTCATTTCATGGCACTTGCCTTCCCTCTCTCACTAAACTCTAGCCCATTAGCCTTCCTGTGGAGCGCCAAACAAATAGATATCCTTTGTACTCGGCAGTTCCCTTTATCTGGAGTCTCACCTCAGGCTCTCTACCTGGCAGGCTCACCCTCAATCCCGTCTCAGCTAAAATTAAATCTCATAAAACCTTCTCTGACATCAGCCAACACCTACCAAATCTCCAACTCTTCAAATCATTTATTGGCTTCACAGCTCTAACCCTAATCTGTAATTACCTTGAGAATGTGTTAGTTTACTTTCTAAGTGTCCCTTTCTGCTAGTATGTAACCTCCAAGATGGCAGGGGATGTTCCCTACCCCCAGTACCTAGAACACTATCTGGTCCATAGTTAGTACTCAGGATATATTGAATAAATGAGTGAGAGAGTGAGTGAGTAGGATACACATTGGGGACCCTAGCACCCTCAATGTCCACACTTTACTTGCTCTTGATGTCTCCTAGCGGTGGAGGCTGGTATCACCAATCTCTCAAGGCTTTGGAGAAGAAATTTAGGCCTCAGTTCTGTTTGTCCACATATACAGCTCTCTAACTTGTTGGAGTGGACCGTACAAAAGGGGAGGAAAATGAGGGAAGCTTCCCTGGCCTGCGTCCTCTTAGTTAACCTAGAAAGGGTTAGGGGTTGACAGCAAGATAGGCATCCATCTTTTCCTTGGGGAGAAGCTGGGCAGCAAAACAGAGGGAGCAGGTGGTGGAGGGGACAGGACCTCAGGTAGAAATCAGAACAGAATCACAGATAGAAGTAAGGAAGGTGATGGAAGAAAAGAGAAAGAAAAGGAAAAGGAAGCCAAAGGCAGAAAAGAAAAAGGAGAGGACATTGAAGATAAAGGAAGAGAAAGAAGATGAAGAGACAGGACAGAAGAACAGAAGAAAAGGCAGTAGCAAGGTTACCTAAGCACATACCCAAAATATTGAGCTGCCTCTTTTACACTCTTGTGGGGGTAGGGAGATTTCTTTCACTTGTTGAGGAGCACTGGGGGTGCTGGTGAGCTTCAGCATTCACCTTTCTGGGTGATCTCAGATAAGTCTCTGGGCTTCAGTTTCTTCATCTGTAAAATAGGCACAGCCATACCCAACTACCGCAGAGAAGTCCTGGAGGGGATCCCATGAGTCACGCTGTTATAAATCAGTATTTATTAGATCAATTCAAGTATCAGGCCCTGGAGAAACAAAAGCCTGACACTGCTTCTGTTCCTCAGGAGACTCAGTCTAAAAGGAAACACCCATCATCCCAAAATCAGGACCAAGAATGGTAAGTGCCATATGGACTAGAGTGGATTAAGTACTATAGAAGGTCAAAGATTTCCTTTTTGGAGGAAGTTTAGGAAAGCTTCCCAGAGGAGGTAGCTTCAAAGCAGGCCTCTGCAGAATGAGTAGAATTTGGGTTTGGATATGCAGAGAAGGGGGAGTGGGCATTCCATATATGAGCAAAATTAGGGAGGAGAGTGGGGATCATCTGGTTGGATTTCAGCATGGGTTTAGGAAAATAAGACTGGATACATAGACTGGGGAAGAACTTCTCTCTTTCTCTCTTTTTCTTAAGTAAGCTCTACACACAAAGTGGGGCTTGAACTTACGACCCTGAGATCGGGAGTCACATGCTCTACTGACTGAGCCAGCCAGGTGCCCTAAGAAGGGCTCCTAAAAGGTGTTAGGGACTCTCCAGCCTGAATGGGCTAATCTAGAGATTTCTCAAAGCCTCTGTCATGACTCCCCCTGAAAAACTTAGTAAGAACAAATATTTTAAATTACAGCACATCATTTCTGCCATCCCCCAGTTCAAAACCAACAAGGTCAATGGCTCTACCTCCAATAAGAACAGCACTGTGATACAAACTAAATACACATGGTCCCAGACCTCCTAGCACACACCTGAAGGGTCGTTGGAGGCAGCCTAGGCCAGAGCCCCATTACATAGATAGGGAAACTGTGACTCAGAGAAAAGAAACAATCTTCCCAAGGACATTTGTGCTTGGGTTCCCAATCACCTGACCTTTAGTTTGCCAGGTTCCCCTACCCCAACACCACCCACCCAGCTCTGCTGGGTCTCTGCTACTTTGTTCTCCAATCACCGCAACCTCCCCCACTCTAGGGTTTCTCAAAAGCTGTCCTGGGATCAGTTGCTCATGGTTGGCTCCAGTGGTGAAGGTAGCCAAACTCTTGCGTAGCAGAAGGACAGTGTGTACATGCTTATGTTTGCTTGTCCCAGCCTGCCCATCCTGTCATTAAACATTTATTAGGGAATAATAGTTGGGAAATAACTAGGAAAGCACCTTTGGTTGAAAAGACTAGGGCACCCAGTCCCTAAAGGGATACGCTTGTAAAGGCTAATCACAAATGTGAACCAAAAGCCAAGACCAAGCACATTGAGGCCCTTACTAACGCAGGGAGGTTGGGTTGCTAAAATGTGTCTGAGGAGAATGCAGAAAAGTGAACGGATGTGGGGATGAGGGTACAGAAAAAGACTGCATGAAGGGTCCAGATCATGGGGCCAATTGTAAGTTCAGGTCTGTTCCCTCTCCCACATGAGGGTCTTCCCCACCCCTCCAACAATTTGCTGTGCTGGAGCTGGGTTTGCTTGGTCTTCCAAGGACAATGCCATGGAGCAAAAAACTGGGATGTTCTGCGGGATGCTTGACAAAAGCTTAACAAACCGGTCAGGAGCCCCAAGGAGGAAGGCAGAGGCAGGCCCACAGAGTGTGTCTCCTCCTTCCTGTCAATCACCAAGGACCACCTGACCTGTGAGCTCTACAAGTCCTGGTTCCTGACTTCAAAAATCTGAGTTGCAGAGGACTCCTGAGAAAGCTGTGTTTTGCATTCTAATAAAAGACCCTGGATTCTTGTCTGGAGAAGTTTAGCAAACATCAGGGTAGGTACTATGGAAAGTACTTTGAGTTCCCAGATTGAAAGGCAGCTCAATGTTGTGAACTTCAGACCTGGATGTCCATCTGCCTGCAAGACATCATCTAGATGTTATAGAGCCATCTTAGACTCAACAGACCCTGAACTGAATTCATTATCTTCCCTTCCACCCCAACTCTTTGGTCTTCTGCGTCTTCATTTCACCAAATGACAAAATTATCCATCCATTTACTCAAGCCAGAAACCCAGGAGTTACCCAGGACTCCCTCTTTTCTCCAAACTCCCATATCCAACTTCCATGTTGCCTAATCCAGCAGCAACTTCTGTGCCTTCTTCTTATCCTGCAGCTCAGTAGCATCCAAATCAGATGTCCACTCATTTTGCAACACTTTCCTCTCAGCCTCTATGAAACCACACTCTCAATTTTCGTGTCATCTCACCTGCCTCTTCTCTTTTGCTCAACTACTAAACATTAATCTAATCTTAGTCTTAGTCTTGTCTATCTAGATTCTTGTAGTAGTCATTCTTCTCCAAGTCCACGACTTTAAGTACTGTCTGATGACTGAAACTACCCATTGTGAATCTCTAGCTCTCACCTTTCCTCTAAACCTTCGTCTCATAAATCCACCTGCCAAATTGATATGTAGCTTCAATTAGCTTTGTACTAAACCAAACTCCTGATGCCATGTGTGTTCAACCCTGAACCTCACTTTTCTCATCCCATATGTGTCACCCCCATTCACCATGTTGCTCAACACTCAAAACTTGTAAGCCAAAAAACAAACAAAAAACCAACCTGTAAGCCATACTTGATTCTATCCTTTCTCCCACACCTCTAATTCAAAATCAACAAAGCCTATAGATTTACCTCCAAAAATATCTCCCCAATACATCCACTTCTCTCCATCTTCATTCACCATCAGTCTGGCCCAGAGTCAACATCATCTTTTCCTTGGACAACTGCAGTAACTCCTTTCCTTGCTTCTACCCTGGTCCTCCTCCAATTCATTCTTAACACATCAGCCAGAGGGCTCATAAACACAAAATATGATCATATAACTCCCCTGCCAAAGCCCTCCAAAGGGTTTCCATAATACTTAAAATCCAAAATAAATCCAAAATAAAATAAAATATGAAATAAAATCCATGGTTGATCAATCTGATCTTGCCTCTTGTCACTTCCCTAATATCACATCCAACCACTCTCCCCCTTGCTCACTACATTCCCGACACACTGGAATTCTTTTTGTCTTTAGAACCTGCCAAGACTTTCCTGCTTTAAGCACTGGTGCTCCCTCTACCTAGATCTCTATACCCCTTGATTTTTGCTCAGATTAAATGTCGCTTTCTCAAAGCCAAGTAACAGAAAACCCAACTAAAAGTGGTTTGACCAATAAAGAGATTTATTTTCTTACATAACCAAAGTCTTAAATTAGGACCTTTCTGGAAAATAAGCGTCCCAACGATGTTATCAAGGATCCAGGTCCTTTCTAACTTCCTATCAACCAATCCCAGTTTGTGGGCTAGCCCTCCCCACAAAGATTCCGTCACATACTGATAGCGAAAGGTAGAAACATCCTGTGCTTTTTTAACAAAAGAGCTAAAATCTTTCCCAGAAGTCTCCAACAGACTTCCCAACTTCTCATTGTCAAGAACTAGGCCATATACTCACCCATAGACTGATCAGGCCAGGCAATGGGGCCACATGATCAATCAAGGAGAGGAGGGTGAACACCAGAATAAAATCACTCTTGTGCAAGAATGCAGGAGGGGAAAAGGCAGTTGAGCTGGTAACCAACAATGCTTGATCTTCCCTGTACCATGCAATCTAACGTTGCCCCCAATTTTCAGTGTTTAAATAATTTTTTCCCATAGTATTTATCATCATCTGAGGCATTATGATGTAGGGGTAACACAGACTCTGAAACCAAATTACCTAGAATGGAAACCTGGCTACCGCCTTATTAGCCGTTGAGTTAAATTAGTCAATCTCTCCGTTTCCTTACCTGTAAAATGAGGAAGACGACGATACTACCTATCATCACTGTTGTAAGAATTAAATAGGTAAAATGGTTAGAATGGTCACCCTAGGGGTGCCTGGGTGGCTCAGTAGGTTAAAGCCTCTGCCTTCCGATCTGGTCATGATCCCAGAGTCCTGATATCGAGCCCCGCATCGGGCTCTCTGCTCTGCAGGGAGCCTGCTTCCTCCTCTCTCTCCGCCTGCCTCTCTACTTGTGATCTCTGTCAAATAAAAAAAAAAAAAAAAGAATGGTCACCCTAGCTCCCAAACCCTGGAGACATTTTTGTATCCTTATAATAAATTTCCCTTTCTTGCTTGAACTCTCCATTTCTGGGGTTTCAGAGTGCCCCCGCTCTCTTCCCTGCTCCGTCATTTCTCTTTGGCGCCATCTGGCGCCCACAAGAGAAGGGACGCGCCCGCGCCGTCTTCGCCTGTGTCCATTGTCTCTTGGTGGCCGAATCTGGTCTCTATACCTTTAAGATGCTCGGCCAAGACCGAGGAATCCAAGGCCGTGGGCGTAAAGGGCGGGCTGGAGTAAAGTCCACTTAATTAATTGGCCTTCAGTGCGGCTCCGCCCCGGAAGCAGTCGTGAACCCCTGTGATTGGTCAGGAGCCCTGGAGGCGGGGTTCGAGCTTGGCGCGGTGTTGTTCAGTGTGCATCCCGAGAGCTGCGTGGTGGGCGGTATGTCTCGGGCGAATGGGGACGCGCGTGGGGGCACGGAGGGAGACCGTACTGCTTGTACCTGCCCCTTCAGCTTCAGTCCGGAGCCCACGCTCGAGGACATGTAAGCTGTCCCTACCCAGCCTGGGGAGGTCGCCCCTTTTCTCCCGCCTATTGGGGAGGGTCTCTCCACGTGGTCTGGAAGAAGGCTAGCGGCTCTGCTGGGGTCCCGGCTCGGCCGGCTGATCTCTGGAGAGTCATGTAACCTTCTTATCTGCAAATTGGACATAGTGATGCACACCAGAGGCAGGGGAAATGGTGACGCCCGGTGAGTAATATTAGAACCAGCCCTGGGGAAATTGGGCTGCTGCTTCCGATGCTGCTTCTGCCTGGCCTCTGCCCTCCAGGAGTGGGTGGTAGGACGAGGGCAAATGTCAGTGCTGAAAGGTGGGTGATATTATTTTTGCTGGAGGAAGTCAAGGAGGGCTTCTTAGGGGAAGTGTCCCTGGAGCTGCACTTTGTAAAATCGGTAGGATTTCGATATGCAGGGAGAGGAGTATTCCAGGTGGAGAAAACTGCAGAAGCAGCAGTAGAAGGTGGAAAAATGGAAGAGAGGGTATTGTTAGTTTTCAGTAGAGTTGAGGGCCTGCGTAGTGCACACCCTCTTTATAGATGAGAAGTCCAGGTCCCAAAGAGAAGAATGATTGCTTAAGGCCATCCAAGGAATTCATTGCAGAACCCCTGATACTTATGCCCCCATTACATATCACTGAGATGCCCGCCTGGGCTCTGCGTCTTCTCTTGGGTTCTCTAACCCAAGACCAGGATTTCCACTTCTTTCTTCTATTCCAGCCGCCGCCTCCATGCTGAGTTTGCTGCTGAACGAGACTGGGGCCAGTTCCACCAGCCCCGGAACCTCCTACTGGCCTTGGTCGGGGAAGTGGGGGAGCTGGCAGAACTCTTGTGAGTAGATGAAGTCTTCTTGGAATAGTCTGTGTGTTATGGGGGAGGGGAGCATTTATCTGATCCTTAAATATCCATGCTGGGCTCTGTACCTGGGGATAGGGATGACTCATCTGCCCCTGCCCTCTTGGGGCATCCAATCTTCTGGGAAAGAAAGGTGTGAAAACAGCAAGGCAGGTCCAGGTCATAAAGGATGGTGGCGGCCTCTGGGGTGGAAAGGAGGGTATTTTTTGGAAAACCTCCCAGTGCATTCCAGCCTTGAGAATCATTGGCAAAGGTAGTGAAGTGGAAAAGGGCAAGTTAAATTCAGGGAGATTCTGAAAGTCCTTCGGGGTAAGCTTTTCAAGGAAGGGCAAGGATATTGTATCTGTTTTGTTGCCTGCGATGTCCCACATGCCTGGGGTACCACAGTAGATATCTACGGAACGAGTGATGGGACGGTGGAAGAGAGGGGAGCCAATACAAACTCAGAGTGACAGAGCTGGAGTTAGGAAGTGATGGAGTTTGGACAGAAGATTTGACCAGATTTGACTGGTAGAAAGATCCCTTTCTGTAGGGTGAATTGGGTCACCAAGAGAATTGGGGCAGGGGAAACCCATGAGGAGGCAAGAGGTGGTAAGGCAGGCCTAAACCAAGGCATTCGCTTTGGGGATGGAGACATGAGAGCACAGAGATATGTGTGAGGGCAAGCCATTCATTCGTTACAGATGAATGAGCATCAGCGATGTGTCAGGGCGTCTAGAATGAAGCCCTGAACAAGATGGACATGGTTCCTGGGGCACGTGGCTGGCCCAGTCAGTGGAATATGCAACTCTTGATCCCAGGGTTGTGAGTTCGAGCCCCACTGTGGGTGTAGAGATGACTTAAAAATAAAATTTCAGGGGGCACCTGGGTGGCTCAGTGGGTTAAGCCGCTGCCTTCGGCTCAGGTCATGGTCTCAGGGTCCTGGGATCGAGTCCCGCATCGAGCTCTCTGCTCAGCAGGGAGCCTGCTTCCCCCTCTCTCTCTCTCTGCCTGCCTCTCTGTCTACTTGTGATCTCTCTCTGTCAAGTGAATAAATAAAATCTTAAAAAAAATAAAATAAAATAAAATCTTCGGGGGCGCCTCAGTGGCTCAGTGGGTTAAATCCTTTGCTTTCAGCTCGGGTCGTGATCCCACCAGGGTCCTGGGATCAAGCCCCATGTCGGGTTCTCTGCTCAGTGGGGAGCCTGCTTCCCCCTCCCTCTGTGCCTGCCTCTGTGACTACTTGTGATCTCTGTCTGTCAAATAAATAAAATCTAAAAATAAATAAATAAATAAAAATAAAATCTTCAGGGGGAAAAAAAAGGCATGGTTCTTGCCTTCACAGTACAAGGAGACTAACAATAAGTAAACTAATTTTTGGCTTTTTTTTTTTTTAAGATTTATTTGTTAGAGAAAGCGAGCGGGGGAGGGGCAGAGGGAGAGGGGGAGAGAGAATCTTTTTTTTATAAAGATTTTATTTATTTATTTGACAGACAAAGATCACAAGTAGGCAGAGAGGCAGGCAGAGAGAGGGGGAAGCAGACTCCCAACTGAGCAGAGAGCCCGATGTGGGGCTTGATCCCAGGACCCTGGGATCATGACCTGGGCCAAAGGTAGAGGCTTTAACCCACTGAACCACCCAGGCGCCCCATGGGAGAGAGAATCTGAAGCAGGCTTCACAACCAATACAGAGCTTAACACAGGGCTTGATCTCCCAACCCTGAGATCGTGACCTGAGCTGAAATCAAGACTCCAGACTTAACTGACTAAGCCACCCAGGCACCCCTCAACTAATTTTAAAAGATTACAATTGTGATAAATTCTATGAGGAAAATAACACAAGGTGATGAGAAAGAAAGTAACAGAAGGAGAAGGCTCTTCTGAGGAGGGGACATCTGTGCTGAGACCTGAAGAACGGGAAGTAACAGCCATGGGAAGGATCTGGGGGGAGCAGGGAGAAGAGCATTTAAAGCAGAGGGAGCAGTTACATGCAAAGGCCCTGTGACAGTTTGACCCGTTTGCCAGACAGAACAAGCCAGAGTGGCTTTCGGTGGGGAGAAAGGGGGAGGGAGTAGATAATGACTTTGGAAGAGATAGCTCATGTGGACCTGTACAGCATGGTCGGGGGGTTGGATTTTATTCTAAGTACGGTTGGGGGAATTATAGCACTGGAGGGACAAAATGTAATTTGTGGGTTTAAAAGGTGGTACTGGGCAAGAGTAGAAGGTGAGTTAGGCAGCTTTCACAGTGGTCCAGGTCTGGGGCTTAGTCTGGAGTCACAGTGGCTAGGGCTGGGGAGAAGGAGAATTGGGTCTTAACAAGTGAAATGTTCTCTTGGCCGGTCCTTGGCTCAGGTTGGGACACAGAGGTCTGGATGAATTACCTGCGGGGGTCTTCTTCCCACCCTGACTCTGCCTAGGGCCCAGGTGGGTTGAGTTGGAAGAACTTCCTAAGAAGTAGGAATGCATTGCTGCAAGGACTGGGGTGCTCCTAAGAGAGGTGGAGCCCATCATCTTAGCTAGCATCTGTGTTTGTGCCTATCTCTGTTTTCTGCCCCCAGTCAGTGGAAGCCCGATGAAGAGCCTGGCCCCCAAGCCTGGCCCCCCAGGGAACGGGCAGCCCTTCAGGAGGAGCTTAGTGATGTCCTCATCTACCTGGTAGCATTAGCAGCCCGCTGCCATGTGGATCTGCCCCGAGCGGTGCTCTCCAAGATGGACCTCAACCGCCGGCGCTACCCAGCACATCTGTCCCGAGGCTCTGCCCTCAAGTATACAGACTTGCCCCATGGGGCCACCTCTGAAGACCAAGCTGTGGGGCCTGCAGACCGTGACCGTGAGTCCACAGGCCAGGCCTCAACCTAGAAACATGGGCACAGGACTTTGCAACCCAGCATGGCATCTGAGAAGCAGAGTGTGGCCTGGCCATGGAACTTTGTTCTAGTCCTTTCCTAATGGATCAGGGGTCTGCGGACTTCCTAAGGCCTGCAGCCCAAAAACCTCCAGAAGACAGCCTCCTGTTATTTTTTTTCACTCTCATTAAAAGTTTTGGTTAGCAACTTCTAGATTCTTCCTGGCGTGACTGGGGAGGCTCTATCTCAGCAGGTACTCGGAGAGGGACACCAGGGATGCCTCTGAGCCCAGCTGTCATGTTTCTCTAGGGTACCTCCCACCTACAGGGCAGAGAGATCTGATTTCCAGCAAGATCCTGGTGTGGTGTCATGCAGTTCCCTTACCCCTTCTGGACCTCTACGGGGGACTGGAATCTGTGTGTAGTGTTGGGTAAGGGCCCAGATTCTGGAGCCAGGCTGTCTGGGTTCAAATGCTGTCCTTTGATACTTACGAGCTGGATGGTGTTCATCAAATTACTTCATCTTTCTGCGCCTTGGTTTCCTCATCTAAAATGGAAATCATGGTATCTCCTTATAGGGTTGTAAGGTCTAAGTTATTTTTAAATGTAGCGCTTAGGATAGTGCCTGGCACATAGGAGGGACTTTCTAAGTTTGTGGTTCTCTGTTTGCTTTTTCAACTCAAAACTTTCAGGGGCCCTGAGCAGGAAATGTCAACAGTTAAGAGGGGCCTGAGCCTAAAACCCATCCTTGTCTATCAGGACCCCAACGCTGTGAGAGCCTAATGCCCTCATCACAAATTGGGGTCAGGTGTCTGATGTGGAGAAGAGATTCCTCTCATCTTGGAAAGGGCCTCTTGCCTCCTCCCCTGTCCTCTCAAGGCCAATTTCCACTTGGACAAAGATAGTGTGGGGTGTGTATGATTTACCCCATGTGAGATCTCAGGCACATCACTTCCCTTTTGGGGATACCCATGGCCTCCCCTCCACTGTGGAGTGATGCTGGGAAAAAAACCCTCAAACTACTTTTGCCACCCCTATGAGTCTATTTCCACATCAGTAAAATGAGGCATTCCTCTTTACTGGTCTCATTGCTATTACTAACGACCTCACTCCCTTTTAACCAGTGACCTCTTATTTCCCAGGTAAAACACAGTCCGAATTAGAACTGCTTCAGTTCTGTATTCCCAAACCCACCTTTCCTCTCCCTACTAGTGACAGCAGGAAGCTTATCCTTACTGGTCTCTTATCGTGTATACTTTCCATGAGTTATTTCCCCTCTCTTCTATATAACCAACTTCTCGTCCCTTCTACCAGGTTGGCCAACAGCATATATGTAAAGCAGACTTGAGTTTCCTCCCTCTTGACAAAACAAACCCAACAAACCTCCAACCATTTCCCTCTTGCTTTTCACAGCCAAGCCTCTTGAAATGGGTTGTCTCCACCCATCCACCGGGCTTCCTCATTCTCCTATTTATACTCTAGCCCACTCAAAGATGGCTTTCACCCCCTCCTCCTCCTCTCACCACTTTCCCTGAACTATAGATACAGCATGTAACAGAGCTGACCACTCCCTCAGTGAAACACTTTCCTCCAGATTTCTCAGACAGGACACTTCTGTTGTCTTTCTAGCTCTGGCTGTTCTGTCACAGACTTCTATTCCTGTCCTCTCTCTCCTAGACTGAAGTTCATTACTGCTCACCAAACAATGCAGCGGCTGTTTGACCAGAATGCGCTGTATTTGTGGAGCTTTCCAGATCTGAAGTTATGAGGACACCCCACATAAAGTCAGGGAACCCCTTTGGGCCTATAGCCCCACTTAGCTCCCTAAGTCACTTAAGCCTGGGTAAAACGCCAGCTTTCCTCCTCCCTCACCCCCCACCTCACTCACAGGCACGGTGGGGCAAGGATATAATACTTTATTCACTAACAAGGGTCAAGGGGTTGTAGTGAGCGGGGAGTGGGCACTGTTTCCAGGGGTCCCAGTGAGGGGATTCTCCCTGCCTCCCAGTTGCAAGGCAGCCAGGCCTGCCATCCCACCCTTTCCCAGCTTCTGGGTGGTGAGCTGGGGAAGTCCTGCTTAATGCAGCTCCAGGTAGGGGTCCCCGCGTGTCCGCCCCCTCCCCCAAGCCGGATGCTCGCAGCCCTGCGGCAACAAGAACGGCGGCTCAGCTGCCCTCGCACTCTGGGCAGCGCTCGGTGGCCGTGGCGGCCGTGGCGCCAGGGGGAAGCTTGAAGTCCCGGCCGCAGCCGGCGCAGATATAGAGACGGCGCCGCATGTGCGCGCGACGGTGGCGGATGAAGTGCGAACTGAGACGGAAGCGCCGGCCGCACTCCGCGCACGGGTAGGGCCGCTCGCCCGTATGCGTGCGCGCATGCTCCGCCAGGTTGGAGCGGTGGCCGAAGCGGCGGCCGCACACGGCGCAGCGGTGCGGCTTCTCGCCCGTGTGCACGCGGCGGTGCTTGGCCAGCGCGGAACTCTGCGCGAAGCGCGTGCCGCAGTCGGCGCATGCGTACGGCCTCTCGCCCGTGTGCGTGCGTCGGTGGCGCGCCAGGCACGAGCTGCCACCGAAGGCGCGTCCGCAGTCCGGGCACGCGTACGGCTTCTCGCCCGTGTGCACGCGCAGGTGCTGTGCGTAGTTGGAGCTCTGCGCGAAGCGGCGGCCGCAGTGCGCGCATGCGTACGGCTTCTCGCCCGTGTGGCGCCGCCGGTGCTGCCGCAGGTTCGAGGCAGCCGAAAAGCGCTTGTCGCACTCGGGGCACTCGTAGGGCCGCTCGCCCGTGTGCGTGCGGCCGTGTTTGGTCAGCGCCGACTTCTGCGAGAAGCGCCGGCCGCACTCGGTGCACGCGAAGGGCCGCTCGCCCGTGTGCGTGCGTGCGTGCTTGGCCAGCGTGGAGCGGCGCGCGAAGGCGCGGCCGCAGTCCGGGCACGCGTGTGGGCGCGCCGGGTCGGCCGACGGCGCTGGCGCCTCGCTCGTCCGGACCTGCGGGGAGAAGGGGAGGGGGGACATGTCAGCCCCGACTGCCGGGCTCCGGGCGCGGGAACCGGAGGCCGGGGTGTCCGCGAGCTGCAGCCTCTCAGTTCCCGTTTGTAAAATAGAAAAAGCGGCGGCGCCCGCCTCGGGGCGGTTGTGCACTTTAAATGAGACAGTACGTTAACACACGTACACAAGGCCTAGTGTCATTCTAATTCGTTATTAATTCGACATATATTTATTGACCGCGTACAACGTGCCAGGCTCTGTTTAGGCAATGGGGATTCAACATTAAATTTAAAAAATCTGCTTCAGGAAAAATGGACAGAGTGCTGGTATTGGGGCAGAGAGGAGGGTGCTGCACATTTAAATAGGATTGTTAAGAAACTTTACCGTACAGAGGGACCAGCAAGGCCCTGCGGGGAGTCTGCCTGTCGAATTCCAGGAATGGCATGAAAAAGTGCCTAAGGCAGAATGCTTGAGGGGGAGAGTGATGGAAGAGGTGGTCTTGGAAGGGATCTCTTAGCTTAGGGCCAAGTAATATGAATGAGATGGGGAGCCAATAGAGATGTCAGGTGGTTTGGAACAGGGATCTGAACACACCAAACTCATTTTAAAAGTCACCCTCAGGTTGCTGGAGTTGAGAACAGAGAGGGGAGAGGGCAGAAGCAGGAGCCCAGTGAGGAGGCTACCTGTACGGCAGCCATCTCTGCAGAAAAGACAGTGGCTCAGACCAAGGTGACAGGTGGAAAGTGAAGGTAGGTGGTCTGCTTCTGGATATATTTCGCAGTTTGAGACAACAAATTGGATAATAGATTGGGTAGGTAGTGTAATGAGAGGAGTCAAAATGACTCCAAGGATTTTGAGTTTGGCCACTGCAAAGATAAAATGGCCGCCTTCAGAGATGAGGGCAGTGGGAGAAGCAAGGTGGTAGATGAAATTTACTTCGGAGCATATCTGCAGTTCTGGATACATCTGGAACTGAAAGAGGCCTGTGCTTAGGGATGTTAATTGAGAAGCTGTCAACCTATCAATAGTCTTTAAAGCTGAGTCTGGATGAGATCACCCCAGGAATGGGCAGAGAGAACCTCGGGGAACAAGATGGGCAGCCAGCAGTCAGTGAGGCAGGAGAGCCAGGAGGGCATAGTGTCTTAGAAGCCAGGCCGGGACAGAGTCCAGGCTCTTTAATAAACTTTTCAGAACAAGCACCTATCATTTTTTAAGTGGTGAAGAAAGCAAGGCCTGAAATGGAAAATTTTGAAAATGAGCCGGTTTCATGAGGTCTGAGCCTTCAGAGATAAAATCAAAAAAAAGAAAAGAAATGCTTTGTAAGAGGCAGGGGAAGAGAAAACATTGTGTACCAACAGCAGAGTGAAGAGGAATATTGGGGGCACGTTGCTCCCTTCTCAGAAAAGAGAATGCTCGTCCCAGCAAAAGTGATATACTGAACACCTACCGTGAACCAGACAGGCACATTAATTCAAAACCAAATGAAATGCCTGGCACAGATTAAGGACAAGAAAGTGTTCGCTTCTCCCCATATTCAGTCTCCACAAAGCAGTTAGTACTGTTCTCATTTTATAAATAAGGAAATTGTTAAGAGAGGGTGAGTGACAAGGAACAGTAAGGCTCTTTTCTTTCTGAAGTTGCAAGGAGGGCAACTTCAAGTCTTTCAAGATCCTTTGTAAAAAGGCAGCTTTTCTGTAACCAACTCAGAAACTGGAAAATAAGGCAGTTTGGGAAATTAGTGACCAGCCATGGGAACTCTCATTTAAACAGTATACATAATGATAACAGTGATAACATTACCTCGTAAGGCTTTGACAATGCTATTTTATGTACATTATCGTATTAGAGCTTCCTGTCACCCCCTTGAATAGGGTGTTATCTTCTGATAGTTGAGAAAACAAAGGCTCATTGAGGTGAGATTCAAAAGCCAGGGGGAGTCCTGCCTGACTCTAGAGCAATCACCCTTACCCTGTAGGCTACACTACTTCCCCACCTAGAACAGCCAAGATGAGACAGAGGCTGGACTCCAAGTCCCTGGTGCTCTCCAAGAGGGATTCAAGGTTAAAATACAACTTGATACTTTAAATCAAGAAACTCCCCACAGCAGGTTTGGCACAGTCTGAATTCAAGGTCATACTTTCCAATCTTGCCCTGGTTTTGACATCTATTGGCTTTATTTCAACATATCAGCCACTGTGGCGAGGATTTTTCTTATTATATTTACATTTTTCTGGCCCATTTTTCTTTGGCACTCTTCCGTAAGATGACTTTGACGAGCCTGCGGGCTTCCTTATGCTGGGCTTCCTTCACCGCCTTATGAGAAAGGAATTCTTCACATGAGTAGCCTTTGTATCTCTAGCTTCAAGAAGAGGGGCCTCGGATGCCTCCAGGGAGATTTTTTTTTTTTTTTAAGTGATCTCTACACTCAACGTGGGGCTCTAACACATGACCCTCAAACACATGAGATCAAGAGTCACATGCTCTACCAACTGAGCCAGCCAGGAACCCTCCAGGAAGAATCTTGGTGAGACAGGCAGGGTCGAGCTCATTAAGACTCCAGGCAAGTCACTCCCTTCCCCTGCCTCAGTGTCCCAAGGAAGGCAAGGTAGGCTAAGGGAGATAAAAATTTCCCAACTTGAAGCATGCAAACCTCAAGAGGCAAGAGGACTCTAGATGTTACGTAGGGAAACTATCTTCTTATAATCATAATGTGTCTATTTTCATGGACATTAGAAAAACAATAGATCACATGAAATCCACATATGCCATCGATGTTATTGTGTAGACGAAGGCAGGTTTATTTAACAAAACGATGTGAATCTATCTGACGAAAAGCATTAAATAAAGGAGCACAACAGGTGGGCAATGTACACGTCACTGAAGCTTGGCAAATATCTGGCTAGGGGATCATTAAAGGCCCTTCTGTGTCTTAAATTCTACAGCTAGTAGACTTCAACATTAGGATGGTATTTGCACTATAATGAGAGGTACTATGAGTATACAATCAATGTTATATCATAATAGGAAAATCCAAGTATTTGAAGTTTGTGATTTTGTCTTCCTGCTTATGTTTTTATTTGTTTGTTTGCTTAGGGTTTTTTTGTTTGTTTGTTCTTTAAATCAGGGCAAATATGTCTGTTTCCCCTTGCCATTACTTTCCTAAATTAAGAACAACAGCTGCCATCACTGATGATTCACTATGTGCCACAAATTGTGCTAAGGGCTTTTCATCCATGTTCTCATTTTAAACTCTCACAACCCTTTGGGTTAGGTACTATCTGCTCCATTTTTGAACAAGGAAATAAGACCCACCAATAAGCGATTACCCAAGGTCCTACCACTCATCAATGGCAGAGCCAGGGTTGGCACTGAGAGTCTGTCCTTGTCCAAAATACCTATTCTCTTAGCCATGATGCAGTTCTCTCTCACTGACAAGTTGGAGATCACCTACACAGCTTGTCTCCCTGCCCTAGGCTCTTTTAGCAGTCAGGATCTCATCTCCCCTTCTTGGTACAAAGCATAAAATAATGACCCTATTCTCTTGCTCCTAGCTACAGGAATTGTGGTCCACAGGTCAGCAACATCAGCATCACCTAGGAACTTGCTAGAAATGCAGAATCTCAAGGCCGACCCCAAACCTGTAGAATCAAAACCTTCATTTTTAACAAAATCACCAGGTGATTTGTATGCATGTTAAAAGTGAAGAAACCTGATCTAGAAGAGACAAGGGCTACTGCTGGAGAAAGCAGGTGGAAAAGGGGAAGAGGGCTTTACAGGCTGAAAGACCACATGGGCAAAGTCTTAGAGATGAGAAAGGGTTGGGTGTGTTTGAAGTCAGGGCATGGGATGAGGACTGAGTGATTAGAGATAGCCAGGATGGGGGGTCAAAGGGTGAGGAGCTTTGAATGCCAGGCTTAGGAGCTGAGACTTTAGCCTGAAGGAAACCGGAAACCACTCAAGGGTTTAAGCAAAAAGAGGCAGGATTGGATGTGCTTAGGGCCCTCTGAGAAAATCTCTTCTACTCATTAAAGATAGACTAGATTTTGATAGGCAGCGAGAGGGTTCTCCAGGCCCTGAGTGCGGCATAATTAAGGTCTATTTTGGACAATGAGTGGCCACGGGACTGTATGATAGCAAGAAGTCACAGAATGTCAGCCTTGGAAAGAGCTTTTGAGATCACCATTTTTGGAAACTGAGTCTCAGGGAGACCACACAGCAAGTTAATGAGCTATGCTGTGGGCACAGTGCTAAATACTGGTCGGATGTCTGTGTGCCATCCTCAATTCCAACCTCCTTCCCCAAACCCAGTAACCCAGATGATACTTCTCAGGCTGGTATTCAAGGACCTTAACTTTCATTATCCCTCTTTACAGAGGAGAAAGCTAAGGCCAAGCTGGTAAATGACAGAATTAGGATTTGAACCAATGCTTTTCATTGCTACATGATATCCTTTGGAGTCTAGCCCTCCATACCTTTGATGACTAGACATGCCTACTCCCCACATCCTCCTCCTCACCTCCAGCCAGTCCAGTCAGGGTTCCCAAATATCCCCTTCTCTCCATCTTTTCTCCACTGCTATCACAACCTTAGAGCAGGCTGTCAGCGTTCCCTGGCCTGGTCTTCCCCATAGCAGCCAGTGATTCTTCTAAATAGAAAATCCAGTCATGTCCCTCCCCCGATTTGATGCTCTAAATTCCTATGCTGGCTTCCAACGCCATTTTACTCACTGGCTCCCCCCGACTTCTCTGGCCTCATCTCCGCTGAACCTCTGCGTTTGCTATTCCTTCTCCTGGAATGCCCTTTCTCCTTCTGCATTTGCCAGATCACCACGGTGTCTTCAAACACCAAGTCAAAAGTCACCTCCATGAAGCCTCCCCCATTGTCTGACCCCAGTCCTCTGTCTAGGCCTTTAGTCTGGTTTCTCTGTTCACTGCCAGCCCTGGGGTTCAGCCCAGAAGGTTCTTTGATAAAAACAAGTTGAAAAATCTCCAGAAGGATGACCTCGTGCAAGGTCCTGAACCGCAGGGAGAAGGACTATCAGCAGCAAATTTTTACATAGAGTTTATTATGCACCAGACACGGTTCTAACTCTTCTCAAGTACTAACTCATTTAGTCCTCACCACCTCAAGGAGTAGATGCTGTCATGATTTCCCTTTTACAAAGAGGAAACTGAGCCACAAAGAGGGGAAGAAACTTATACAAGGCCACACAGCTGGGAGGTGATGGAGTTGGAAGTCTACCTAAGCTCTGGAGTCTGGGTTCTTTTTTTTTTTTTTTTTTTTAACATTTTATTTTTTTAAGTAATCTTCACACCCACCATGGGGCTCAAACCCACAACCCCAAGATTAAAAGTCACATGTTCTACTGACCGAGCCGGCCACGTGCCCCTGGAGTCTGGGTTCTTAACTTAAAGGCCAAAGGTGAGATCAGGGAATCCACAGAGCCAGAAGAGGCAGGATGCGCTAGGATGACAGGCCAAGGAGGCCTCAGGAAAACGGAATTCAACAGTTATTGACTGGAACTGGTTGCCAAAGCAGCCAGCCCCCTTCCCCTAGGGCCCACCATACCCACTAGGGGGCAGCAGAACCGTCTTTCCCAGAGAACTGGCCCCTTGCAGGAAGAAATCGGAGGGAGCCTGGGCCCAGATACCCCGCCCAACAGGAGTCCTCCAGATGGACACAGGGCTCCTCCGGCAGGGGGGTGAGTCTTACAAGGTTCTGGGAGGTGAAAACGTGCCTGGTAGCATTTAGGATCTCCCACAGGGAAATCTAACTCATATTCAGATCTCCTTAAAACTCTCTTTAAACTTCAGGATAAAACCCAGAGGAAAGGTCCCACCCAGCCTGCCAACCACCTTACTCTCATCCATGCTCCGCATGACTGAACCACCCACCTTCACTTCTCCCAGTGCCCCACCCACTTCCCTGAGCGATGAATAGGGCCATTCCTTCTAAATCTCAGATCCCCACTGGTCTCAGCTAAGCCACCCCTTTACTGACTTTGAGACCTTGGGCCAGTCACCAAACGGTCCAGTTTCCAGGGCCTCAGTTTCCTCACCTGTAAAAGGGAACAAATACTACCTACGTTCCAGATTTGCAGTACTTAGAACAGTGTCTGGTGCACAGCAAATGCTACTGAGGGCCACTTGGTACTGTTGTTGTTGCCTACCTAACCACCACTCCCCCCAACCCCGAAGCGTGCAGTTCCCAGCTCTGGGCTTCCATGCCTGCTGTGCCTGCACCCATCACACGGGATTGTAGCTGCGTGGTTATTCATCAGTCCCATCCCGCTAGACATCAAATCAAGCTCCACGGGGAACGAGGGCCAGCTAGCACAGTACGTGTGACATCTGTATGATGGCATTATGGACCGTAGGGGAGAAGGATGGGCCACCAACCCTGAGATTCTTCGTCTTAGACTCAGAGGAAAGTAGGGGCTGGATCGCTGGTTTCTCTGAGGAAGGCTGCGCCTGACCAGATTTAAGGGGGACCAAGCCCCCAGAGCTGGGACACGTACCTCCTTGTTGTCCATGGGGATCTTGAGTTTCACCACCTCATACTTCTCCTCACCCTCATCTTCCTCACCCTTCACCAGCAGCACCATCTCCTCTTGCATCTCTTCCTCTTCCTCTTCCTCTGTCTGCTGTTCACCAGGCATCTTGGCGTCCTGGGGGGAGGCGCTGGGTCAAAAGCTCAGGACTTGCACCCCCCCTTCACCACCACCCTGCCCCCCGCCCCATGGCCCTGACCCCAGCAAGGCGGTGGAGCCTTGGCTTCGCCCGCCCTGCACTGCCCTCTTCCCTCCACCCCAGGACCAGCTCCGAAGACACTCGTTCTCCCCACTCATCCCGGCATTCAAGGCCCTGAATAGTTCGAATCTCCAGCCCCAGCAAGTCGCCACCCTCCCCGCGCTGAGTCACTCCCCGGCGCCCCGGCCAGCGGTCCAGAGCTCCAGGGCACGGGCTGGGGGCGGGATCGGGGCGGAGACCCTGGGGGGTGCGCACTCACCAGCCGCAGATTCCGCGCTCGCACAGCCCCTGGCCAGGGCGCCGGGCGGTTGGGCACTCTGCGAGGCCGCGGCTCCGGGGGCGGGGCGGGGCGGGGCCTCGCGAACGGCCACTCATTGGCCAGGTCGCCTAACCCCGCCCCCCAGGGGGAGGGGCCCAGAGGACCCAGGCGTCCGGCCAGAACTGCCCCAAGAGGGTGGCGAGCCCAGATCTGGCGTCCCCCGCTGTACCCCAACTCCCAGGAACCCCCGGGCCGCCCCATCCCGGCGTCCAAGATCCTCGCAGACCAGATGTGACCTACCTTCAAGGCTCGTCTCCTGTGGCCGCCTCGGAGGTCTCCGCTGCGGCCAGGAGCTTCTGCTCCGCCCAAAATAGGCCACGTGCGCTCCCGCCCCGGCCTGGGCCTCTCGCTGGCGCCCCGCCTGGAGGGCGGACCCTGTTGCCTGCTCACCTCTTCCCTTCCCTCTTTTTTCCTCTCCCATTTTTTCTCCTTTCCCGGCGTCGCTTTCCCAGTCTCCTTGCCTATGGGATGTTTTGCCCCTTTTGAATATGTACTTCCCAAATCAACAGCCACCCAAGGTACCGCTGCTACTTACTGGGTGGTGTGCCTACTACGCGCCAGCATTATGATAAACGTTTTACACACCTGATCTTTGATCCTCGTAAGGGTGGGTCCATTTTACAGGTGAGCTAATAGAACTTGAGGGAGATAAAACGGATTTGCTTAAGTTACACAGGAAGGGTTGTCATAGCATTCCTGACAACTGATAGGCAAAGTGGAAAATTAGCCCAAATCCAGTAGCTCAGATCCAGTCCACAGACGTATCTTGTTTGGCCTTAAGGTTATTTTTACTTTTAAAAATTCGTTTTAGGGGCGCCTAGGTGGCTCAGTGGGTTAAGCCTCTGCCTTCCGCTCAGGTCATGATCCCAGGGTCCTGGGATCGAGCCCCGCATCAGGCTCTCTGCTCAGCAGGGAGCCTGCTTCTCCCTCTCTCTCTGCCTGCCTCTCTGCCTACTTGTGATCTCTATGTCAGATAAATAAATAAAATCTTAAAAAAAAAAAAAAAGAGATCAGGAGGGACGCCTGGGTGGCTCAGTTGGTTAAGCGGCTGCCTTGGGCTCAGGTCATGATCCCAGCGTCCTAGGATCGAGTCCCACATCCGGCTCCTTTCAGCAGGGAGCCTGCTTCTCCCTCTGCCTCTGCCTGCCACCATGTCTGCCTGTGCTCACTATCTCTGACAAAAAAAAAAAATAATAATAATAAATAAACAAATAAAATCAGGAGTTTTGTAAATATTTTAAGTTTCATTTTTAAAACATAGTGGTCTTTTACGCCTTTTAATTTCCCACACTTAAAAATTGGAATATTTTGTATAAAGATCTGTATTTTCCACTTCTCTTGCAAAAGATACCCAATTCTCCCATTTTATGAATGGGGCACCTAAGATTCAGAAAGGAAAGAGGAATAACATTCAGTAAGTGCTTGCGATCCTTATGTCTATTTATAACAGCCCTGTGGAGATCAATAATATTGTCTCCCGGGGCCCCTGGGTGGCTCAGATGGTTATGCCTCTGCCTTCAGCTCGGGTCGTGATCCCAGGGTTCTGAGATAGAGTCCTGCATCCGGCTCCCTGCTCAGTGGGGAGTCTGCTTCTCCCTCTCCCTCTGCTATTCCCCCTGCTTGTGCTCTCTCTGTCTCTGTCAAGTAAATAAATGGAATCTTTTTTTTTAAGATTTTATTTATTTATTTGACAGACAGAGATCACAAGCAGGCAGAGAGAGAGGAAGGCTCCCCGCCGAGCAGAGATCCCGATGCGGGGCTTGATTCCAGGACCCTGGGATCATGACCTGAGCCGAAGGCAGAAGCCTTAACCCACTGAGCTGCCCAGGTGCCCCTAAATGGAATCTTTAAAAAATAATAATAATAATAATAATATTGTCTCCCTCTGACAAATGAACCAAAGCTTAGAGAACTTAAGTAATTTGCTTGAAGTCACAAAGCTGGTAAGTAGCAGATTCCAAAGCTCATGATCTTTCTATTGCACCAAATTATCTTTCAGACATGAAATTACATGAAGAAGTTCTCAAACCTGAGTCTCAGTCTTCAGAGGCCAAGGCATAATTTGGATGTTGGGATTACATCTGGTCAGACTTTTGCTCTTCCTCAGAGCAAGGAAAAAGGGACAGATGCTTGGATACTCACCCTCAAGATCTCCACTCTGGTTGTGTGGGCCCTGCTATGTGCCTGCTACCATCCTAGGTATTGGAGATGCCTAGAAGGAGTAGTGAACAAAACAGACAAAAAGCTTGGCTGCTACAGCACTTTTAAGAGTGTAAAAATGTAAACAAGTAAATCAACAAGATAATTGCAGATAATGTAATTAATAGAGCAAGTTGATAGGATAGAGTGGGTATGGTTGCGGGCTTTCTTATTTATTTATTTATTTATTTAGGAGAAGGAGAGAGAGAGGGGCAGGGGAAGGAGGGACAGAGGGAAAAGGAGAGAAGCTGAAGCAAACCCTCTGCTGAGCGTGGAGCCCGATGCTGGGCTTGATCTCAAGACTGTGAGATCATGATCTGAACTGAAATCAGGAGTCAGACGCTTAACCAACTGAGCCACCCAGGCTCCCCTTGGGGGCTTCTTTCATGTGGGTAGGGAAGGCATCTCAGGAAATAATACTTGAGATGAATCTTGAATGATGAGAAAGGATTAGGCATTTGAAAATCTGGAGGAAAAGTGTTCTAGACAAAACTGCAAAGGCCATGGGGCGCCTGGGTGGCTCAGTGGGTTAGGCCTCTGCCTTCCGCTCAGGTGATGGTCTCAGAGTCCTGGGATCGAGCCCCACACTGAGCTCTCTGCTCAGTGGGGAGCCTGCTTCCTCCTCTCTCTCTGCCTGCCTCTCTGCCTACTTGTGATCTCTCTCTCTCTCTGCCAAATAAATAAATAAAGTCTTTAAAAATAAAAAATAAGGGGCGCCTGGGTGGCTCAGTGGGTTAAAGCCTCTGCTTTCGGCTCAGGTCATGATCCCAGGGTCCTGGGATCCAGTCCCACATCGGGCTCTCTGCTCAGCAGGGAGCCTGCTTCCTTCCCTCTCTCTCTCTGCCTGCCTCTGTGCCTATTTGTGATCTCTGTCTGTCAAATAAATGAATGAAATGTTTAAAAAATAAATAAATAAATAAATAAATAAATAAAACCTGCAAAGGCCTAAGGTGAGAATAAGCTTGGCGTATTTGAGGAACAGAAAGAAGGTTTGTGTGGCTGGAGCCAAGTGAGTTAGCAAGGGGAAATGTAACATGAGAGATGGAGGAGATGTGGGAAGGGGCCAGGTTATGCCTGGAACCCCAGTTCTAGCAAAAGGCAAGACCTGCTTGCCCTGATTCAATCAGTGAGAAGACAGCTGGGAACAGTGAAAAGTCACCCCTGGAAAGGTGTCCTGCCAGAGGAGGGCTTTGGAATAGATGCTTGGAAAAGAAGAAAAGGACTTCTGTCCACTTGTTCTACAAAAATGTACAAGGATATACCTGAACTCAGATTCAGTTTCTGTTCTTGAGAATCTCATAGTCTAGCAAAAAAGACTGTAATTAAAATATATATTTTTATATGAATAAATATAAATATATATGTATGAAAGGAGAAGCAGTAGGTCTATAAATGTTCTGGCAGATATTAAGATAAGTGAGTAACAATAACCCCTTGGGAGGGAGTGGTTATCGGGGGCGGTTTCTCTGAGGAGATAAATGTGAAGGACCTTCAAAGATGAGTGGGAGTTTGCCATATTGACAAGGAAGTAGCAGCTTGTGGGACTGTAAACTCTTGTGAAGACCATATCATGTTCCAAGGACACTGCATACCAAAGTATTTAGTGAGGCCTATTGTGTTCCAGGCTCCTGCTGGGACATTTCACTGTTTGAGTTCAGATCCGTTAGAACTTTGCTTCAGTTCTTGAATGCCCAGAGACTTGGGAGCAACCTCTTCTCTCTGCCTAGAAGACTCCAGCTCCTATACCATCCCTCATTCCTCCTTTCTTAGCTTACTCCAAGTCAATCCGTAGGGCTAAACATAGCTGCCACTTCTTTGGAGAGGCCCTTGGAATCAGGTAGGACTCTCTTCCGTAGCTGTTTTTCCTGCATAGTCCTTTCTACACTTGTAATTATTTGGCCAACGTCTGTCTTCTGCATAGAAACTGAGGCCAGAGACTGTTACTCATCCTCGGAGGCCTCACACCCACCACATAGTTGGTAATCATCCTCAAGAAGTTCTCCATGTTTCAAGAGCTCAGAAGTAGATTCTAACTCAGGCTGGAGGTTCAGGGAAGGCTTCGGGGAGAAAGCAATGCTTGAAGTGGTCTGACTTGGAGAGCTGAACAGGTCGGGGGTGGGGTGGCGGAGGGAATGAGCATTCCAAGTAAAGGAAGCAATATTTAACAAGTACAGGGCTGAAACCACACAAATGGAAGACCTTGAATTGGCCAACCTGAATGCCAAGGAGTTACATTTTCCAGAGGAGACATATGGAGCTACGGCAGGGTTTTTAATAGGGAGCGACACAAACAGATGTAATTTTACAAAGATCACTGCAGGAGACTGGTAGGGTGGGGAAACACGGAAACCAGCAGGGGCGATCTTCCAGACGCCCCCAAAGGCCTCCGTTCAGGCCTATGGGTGCGTGTGCCCCTAAGGACCGAAGCCGCCAGGGACCCCAGGCCTGAGCGCAGCATTTCGAGTGTGTAGAACAACCTGGCAGGGGTGGGAAGCTCGGGAGGAAGGGCGCAGTAGGCGGCTTCCACTGGTTTCTAGGGAAGCCGGGCCCGTGGTTAAGATCTCGCGAGAGCCTCTGTCCAGGGACCGATACCCTACGGAAACCAGCCCAGACGCCCAACCCGCGAAGTTGCGGAGCGGTCTTGCACTTCATTTCTTAGATGGGTGAACTGCCCTGTCTTTTTTTTTGTCACTGGCCAATCAGGTCGGTTCCTCTTTCCCTTCTTCCCTACCGGCGCCCTCCTCGGAAAAAGCTAGGAATTGGGAGTCTTGCTCTTGATGACGCATGGGTCGCTGGGAAAATATGGTTGCTTTTTCCGGGAGATAAAGAGGCATCCCCTTTGCCCTCCCTTTGGACTAAGCAGTCAAACGACCTGCTTCTCGCAAAAAAAAAAAAAAAAAAAAAGGGTCTCAGGGAGGCGGGGTTTTCCAATAGGCAGAGCCTTAGTGTGGGGGACCTCCGCGCCTGAACTAGACAGACGGCCACATTTCTCCCTCCCCCACCTGTCGCCATAGCAACGGCGCTCCCGGATCTACTCCTCCCCCCACCCCCACCCCCGGGGCGCCGAGTGTTTTTCCTTTTAGGGGTCGCGCTCGACGTTGTGACGTAGGTGGCGCCTGTGGACAGCCAGAACTCAGGTCTGGGGCATCAGCTGACAGACCTGATGGCCGTTTTTTCCAACCAGCTGGAAAGCGGCCGACTATTCCAACTTCATTTGACCGGCTCGAAGAGGACAGGGGACCCTCACAAGTTTACCCATGGCTTCACGCGTGGTGAGGCTTTGACACCATCCCCTACCCACTCCCTGTACACATACATAAGCAGAGTCCAAGCTTCAGACAAGAAAGTTTATTGGTGAGGAGACACACGGAGATGTGGCTGTCCTGCCTTGGAGCTTCCCTGGCCTCTCCTCACTCCAGTCCTGTCCTCACCCAGCCACTTTGTCTCTGCTGCCGTCCACCAGGACCTGGGCTTGGCATGGAGTATATGACTGCTTCTCCTGCTGTTTCTGGTCTTATTCGGCCAGCGTCCAGGTGTTAGGGCTGGTTGGGGTTCTCCAGGGCAGGAAGGTCTGGGCTGTCCAACAGCACCCTTCCTGGCTAAGACCATGTCTAATGGCCTGAAACTGCATACTGCAATCCACATAGCAATCCTCTTCCCATCAGAAGGTTCAAGATGCCCCCTGCCTCTCTACCACCCCCAAACTCCTGAAGTCTCACTGCTGTGGCTCATAAAGTCAAAACAACCCTGTTTGGTGCTGGCCAGGGTGCTGGTCTCCTAGAGGCAAAGTTGGGTGGGATCAATTCTTAACAGGTTAAGAGGCAGCAGAATTTAGAGTTTTTTAGGGCCCTCAGGCTAAGGCCAGTTTATTCATTCAATAAGTATTGAGTGCCTACACTATTCAGAATATGAGGCAGTGTTCTAGAAGCTGGGGGTATAGACCATACCGTCAAGGTCCTGACTGAGCCCAGCCAGGACAGTTTCCTGAGCTTCAAGGTCATTGTCTCCAATCTCTATTTCTATCTATTCACTCCTTTCTCCCACTTCTTCCCCTCCTTCTCCCTCCCACCACCTCCCCGGCCCTTTAGTCTCTGCTTAAGCAGCAGACACCCTCCCTTTGGTCTCCTGGGCTTCCATCTTCCCTGGACCCCATCATTCCAGTCCTGTTGGTGGCTCCTCCTTGAGGGGCCTTGCCCGACCATCCCCTGTCCCAAAGGGCCTCAGAACCAAGTGCCCACGCTGGTGCTTGATGCGGGCAGAACTGTCCCCAAAACCTTTGCCACACTCTGCGCACTTATATGGCTTCTCCCCAGTGTGTGTTCGCCTGTGTTTGACCAGATCTGAGCTCCGGGGGAATTCCTTCCCACAGAAGCCACACACATGGGGCTGGCTGGGTCCGGAGGGCTGGGCTCGGGCTCGGGGTCGAGGGGCTGTGGGGGCCGGGCCAGGGGGGTTATGTGGCCTCAGGAGAGTGGATGGTGGGTGTGGCCGAGCCCGTTCACCACGGTGGGTACGGAGGTGCTTGACTCGGGCTGAGCTGTCAGCAAAACCCTTGCCGCACTCGGGACAGAGGTAGGGTTTCTCCCCTGTGTGCACGCGATGGTGTTTCACTAGGTCCGAGCTTCGGCGGAAGCCCTTGCCACACTCAGGGCACTTGTGGGGCTTGTCCCCTGCCAGTGGTGGGGGGGGCTCCCCGGCTTGGGGGCCCCCGGGCTCTGGCTCCAAGCCAGGCAGGCCAAACGGCCCATCACCTGAGTGTGAAGGGCTTCGAGGTGTCAGCGGGGGGCTCGTGCCAAGGGGAGGTGGGGGTGGGCTTGAGCTGGGGGGTGGGCTGGGGATCAGGGGGGCCAGGGGGTAGCCCGGGAAGCTGAATTCCTGGGGCTCCATGTGAGTGAGGCGGTGGCGGAGAAGGGTGGAACTGAGGCTGAAGGTGCGGTCACATTCTGGGCAGGCGTGAGGCCTCTCCCCACTGTGGGTGCGGAGGTGTTTGACCCGGGCAGAGCTGTCAGCGAAGCCCTTGCCACACTCAGGGCACAGGTAGGGCTTCTCTCCTGTGTGCACCCGCAGGTGCTTCACCAGGTCTGAGCCCCGGGCAAACTCCTTTCCACACACGTCACAGCCAAAGGGTTTGGGCCCCAAGTGACTGCGCTGGTGGCTCAGAAGGCTGCAGCTGAGCACAAATCTTTTGCCACAATCGGTGCAGATATATGGCTTGTCCTGGGCCCTGGGTCCCTGGGTGGCTGCCGTGGCTGCTCGAGAAGGCTGCCGTCTGGGCACCACGGGCCGGGGAGGCTGCTCTCCCCGGTGTGTCCGCTGGTGCTTTATGCGAGCAGAACTGTCACCAAAGCCCTTGCCACAGATGCCACACTTGTAGGGCTTCTCACCCGTATGTGTCCGCTGGTGTTTCACCAGGTCAGAACTCTGCCGGAAGCTCTTGCCACACTCGCCGCAGATAGTGGGGCGTTCCCCAGCCGGGATCCTGGACCGAGGAATCTTTGGGGGGCCTTGGGCTGGCGGTCGGGCTCTGTAGGACTTCTCACCACTATGAGTTCGCTGATGTTTTATACGGGCAGAGCTATCCCCAAAGCCCTTGCCACAGACCCCACACTTGTAGGGCTTCTCCCCTGTATGGGTCCGCTGGTGTTTCACCAGATCTGACATCTGCCGAAAACTCTTGCCACACTCACCACACACAGCAGCCCGATCACTAGCCTGGCCCCAACGTGGCTCTCCCAGGAGCCGGGGACCTCTGTCCCGAGCCTGAGGTTTTCCTGGTCCCTCTCTCTGGACCCACAAGTCATCCCAGGTCTGGATGCCTTCAGGTTTGAGAGAGGCACTTCCTACTTCATGACCTGGGGCCAAATCTTCCTCTTCCTTGAACCCCAAGTCATCCTCCTGTGGGGTATGTTCAAACTCATCCGGCTGAGAAATCTCCACATTCTCACTCCCTATACCTGGGGAAAGAAAAGGGAGCAATAGACCCAATAGACCCTGCCCTTTGGCTCAGCCCCTATCTTTGATAACAATCTGATGACAATCTGCAGTCACAAGGATGCTCTCCCTCTCTCTCCTCTGAACTTCTGAAACATTATTGCTGCCTCTCATTAACAATGGTAATCTTAACGTGTGCCAGTCACCGAACTAGGCATCACTGAATCCTTGCAAACAATGCTATGAGATAATATGGTTACTACTCTGTTTTTATAGACAGGAAGACTCAGAGAATTTAAGTTACTTGCTCAAGGTTATAAAGGTTAAAAAGTAGCAAAGCCACGTTTCTAACTCAGTTCTGTCTAATTTCCAAGCCTGTATTAACCACGTTATACTGTCTCTATTTGGAAAACCTAGTATTTGCTATTTCTATTATATCTTCTTATATTAGCCCATCCTGTAACTTATTACTTCAATCATCTTGCGTGTACCTGAGAGGACCCAGACACACACCTGTCCCTCAAAATGCATAGGGTTTGTAGGAGAGAGACGATCAAGCACAAATAATTATAATTGTGGGCTCAGAATAAATGCTGTCACAGAAAAGAGAGGAAATAAGGAGACAGGGCCGCGCTTTCACAACAAAAGAAAAGAGTAAACCATGGAGAGGAATGGAAGATAAAGCTGGAAAGGGAAGTTGGGACTAGATTAAGCATGTAAGGCCTAGATCGAACACTAGGCTTTTGATTAGTAGGCAGAAGGGAGCTAGGGAAGGTTTTTGAGAAGGGAAACAGGATTAAATCTGGACTTGGATCAATGTGGCCGCTGAGTGCATCACTGAAGAGAACAGGGATGTGGGGAGGCTGTTGCAATTGTCAGGATGAGATAAAACGAGGCCTGAAGTAGGGCAGAGGCAGTGAGGCTGGTGATGATTGTCGTGGAGCCGGGAGAGTCCTTGAGATGGAGCCCCTCACGGTCTGACGCACAGTAGGTGCTCAGAAACGTTGGCTCCTTAACCTCGGTTTTTGCTCCCCTCCCCCTCCCCCTGGAAGCACAGTTCAAGTCCGATTTTTCTGGGTCTCGGCCAGACACAGCCCAGCACCGGAGTCCCCACCCGGCCTTTACCTGCCGCTGTCGGCGCACCGCCCCGGCCCTCACCTGTGCGGGCGCCTCTCAGCTGCTCCCTCTCCTCTGCGCCCTGGAGATCCGGGCCCCAGGGCTCCACCGCGCGCTCCATCGCCCGCACACCGCCCTGAGCAAGGGGACAGACACAATCCCACGGTCACACAGCCATGTGCGGCCCGCGGCGCCCTGCCGCTGCCCTCTGCCGGCCAGCGTGAGCACCGGGCAGCGGCCGGGTCCGAGGTGCGGGGCGCGGTTCCCAGTGACCCCCGCCCGCGCCGCCGGCCGCCCCTGCACCTGCTGCTCCTTCCGGCCCGCAGCGCCCCCTTCTCCTCCTGGCCGCCTCCGGCTATGTCACCCCGGGAGCCTCGCGGATTCCCCGGCCGGGCTCCGCTGCCCGAGCCGCCCGCGGCCCCGGGATGCGGGCTCCGCGCCAAATGGGGAGGGGGCTCGGACCCAGGCGTCCCGGGGGCGTCCGCCGGGGGCGGGGACGGGAAGCGGAAGCGCTGGTCCTCACCGAGCCGCTCTAGGACCTGGGAGGAGCTGCGCGCCTGTGGGGGCCGCCCGCGTCCTCCTGGAGCTCGGTGGCCAGCGGGAGGCCGCGAGCCGCGGACAGGGCTACTCTAAGCCGAGGACAGTGCCCCGAACTCGGTGGTATTAACTGTGTACCTCCTGGGCTGGAGCCGGGTGTTGAGGGCCGAAGACGCTTCTAATTATCGCTGTGTCGGGCCACCGGCGCCGACCTCCGGGGCTCGCCGACTGCGCCAGCCACCCCGGCCCGGAGAGACAAAGAGAGATCCGAAGACTGACCCAGGGAAAGGGGTGGGGGAGAGACCACGCCAAACAAAGGGCGGCGGAGGGCGGCGGAGACCCCAGACGGGGCGGGGGCGGGGCGCCGAGACACAGGAAACAAAGCGGGGCCGGTCCGAGAGGCCTAGGGCCGGGGGTGGAGTGGGGAGGGGGGTGGGCTGGGGGAGACCGAGGCCCGAGCAGCAGCTAGAGGATGGAGGCGGACTCCAGAGAAATAATGGGGAGAGGGTCGCCGAGCGGAGACCCTGAGCCAGAGACTCATAAAGTCGTAACCTAAGAGCCCCGAGTCAGAGAGGACACAAAGGCAGAGAGAGAGAGAGACCGAGAGCCTGCGACGGCCTAAAAATACAGGAGCAAGAGACTGGCCACCAGAGACAAAGAGATGTAGAAACATAAGAGATAGTTATGAAGCCCAGTCGGAGGAACTGTAAGAAAAGGAAGGGAATCCAGAGAGAAGCAGGCCAAGAGGCAGAGGAACAAAAGACAGTGAAACAGGCAGAGACAAAGAGATAGAGACACAAAGAAAGAGCCCACCGGGAGACTAGGGGACAGGTCAACAGACCTACAAAGGCCAAACCCAGGGAGAACCTAAAAACATTAAACCCTGATTCCCTGCTTGGTGCAGCCGCCGGTTGCCGGCTGCCATGGCTGGGTCTGTGTTCCCAGGTATCTGTGCTCTGAGCAAGCTTGCCTTTGGGGAAGAGGGGAGTGCCTGGAAGTGTCCCTTGTTGATCTGATGATAGAGAGGGGTGACTGAGATTTGTATATTAATTCACATTTAATTAGCACCTTAATGCTAAGCCAAGAGTTTGGGATAAAGAGATGAAACACATGTAAGATTTGTCCTTGGATGGTTGGGTGTGGTAAGCACACCAATCATTAAAAAAAGAATTGTGAGGGGCTCAGATGGTGAAGCGTCTGCCTTGGGCTCAGGTCATGATCTCCAGGTCCTGGGATCAAGCCTCATGTTGGGTTTCCAGCTCAGTGGGGAGTCTGCTTCTCCTTCTCCCTCTGCCTCTCCCCCTGCTTGTGCTCTCTCTCTCTCCATCTGTGTCTCTCTATCTCTCTCAAATGAATAATAAAAAAAAGAATTGTGAGGGCATGAGAGAGAGTTCCATGTACTGGTACAAGATAGTGTGGGAGAGCAGGAAGAATTCTAAGCTGTGGGAATGAGTCTGCATGGTTCTGGGTGCCTGGTGTGCGTGGATGTTAGACACTGACAGAAACCAGGACCACAAATCAATCAGCACATACTTAGGGATCACCAACCAATATCTAGACACTGTCTAAGCGCTGAAAATACTAAGGAACTCAGGAAGCTTTTGGTCCAGTAGAATATGGAGATGTGCAGGTGATGAGCCAGATTCTCTACCAACCTAATGAGAAAAATATGATGGGAGTGGAGCACAGAGAGATCTGTCGAGTTGGTGGCTGTGGACTCTGTCTTTTTTTTTTTTTTTAAGATTTTATTTATTTATTTGACAGAGAGATCACAAGTAGGCGGAGAGGGGTGGGGAGGAAGCAGGCTCCCTGCTGAGCAGAGAGCCCAATGCAGGGCTCTATCCCAGGACCCTGAGATCATGACCTGAGCTGAAGGCAGAGGCTTAACCCACTGAGCCACGCAGGCGCCCTGGACTCTGTCTTTAAGGCCGTTCCTGCAGTCTGATTCCTGACCTTTACTATTGTTTGACCCTGGGGAGATTTCTTCTGTTTCCTAACCTGTAAAATGGGGATGATAATAGCTAATTTGAGGGGTTAAGAATTCACATGTGTTATATGTATAAAGTGCTTAGTCAAAAATATTAGCTTTTACTCTTTTGGCTGGAGCAACCAAGAAAGAAACTGGCATTTTTGAGCTAAACCTTTCAGAACAGCTCAGATTTCTGCAAAGTCCAGAGCATGTTGAAGTGGGGGATGAATGAAGAACTCCAGGCAGACGGAATGAAATGAACACCTGCCTTCACACTAACTGAAAACCTACTATGTGCTAGAAGTTTGAGATCCAAAGATGATTAAGACCTATTCTCCGAGAGGAAGACAGAATAGTTGTGTTTTAATGTGTCATGAGTTCACATAATTGGAAAGCAGTGGAAACTGAAGATAAAACAGTACGTTTATTCATTTGTTCTACAAACATTTCCTGGAGCCCCAGCAGGTGCCAGGCACTTGAGCTGGAAAACAGAGGTAAGAGGGTACCAAACGAAAGAGAGCTAGCCCCTTCCCCTGAAGGGTGGCCAGCCGGCATGCCATTCTCATCACAGAGCTACCTTTGACTTTGGGAAGAGAAAGCGTGGAGTTATTGGGTCTGAACCCGAATTTGGGTCCAAAGGTGCAGAAAGAAGCCCCTCTAGAGATGCCTGCTGGGAATATAAGGTTAGTGGCAAGATGAAAAAGAACTAATCCAGATGATTAAATGTGAAGATGTCTATCTATTATATATTACCCCAAAGGACTCTCAAGGTAGGATTTTTCTCTGAACAGGCCCCAAAACTTACTGCATGAATGAATGGACATAATTCACTGGAGTAATAAGTGTGTAAATGGAATATTGTGCCACCCATAATTCATGTTATCTCTACAAGCCAAGAAACTTTTCTTTTTCTTTTTTTTTTTTAAGATTTAAGATTTTAAGATTTAAGATTTTTAAGATTTTTTAAGATTTTTTAAAATTTATTTATTTGACAGACAGAGATTGCAAGTAGGCAGACAGGCAGGCAGAGAGAGAGGAGGAAACAGGCTCCCCGCTGAGCAGAGAGCCCGACTCGGGGCTCGATCCCAGGACCCTGGGATCATGACCTGAGCCGAAGGCAGAGGCTTTAACCCAATGAGCCACCCAGGTGCCGCCAAGAGCCTTTTCTGTAGGGCAATTTGTTAACAGGCACAAATGCCTCAAATATATGACTTCCTTTGACTCAGTAATTCCCCTTACAGAAAGGCCTAAGGAAACTGTTGGACAAGTACACAATGATGGCTCCACAAACATGACCAGCCCAGCCCAGTATTGTTTGTCAACTGACAAAAACCGGAGTCAATCCAAGTACTAACACGTATAGAAATGATAATGCAGGTGACCAACAGATACATGAAAAGATGCTCAACATCCCTGATCATCAGGGAAATGCAAATCAAAACTACAATGAGGGGTGCCTGGGTGGCTCAGTGGGTTAAAGCCTCTGCCTTCAGCGCAGGTCATGATCTCAGGACCCTGGGATCTAAGGTCCATGATCCCAGGGTCCTGGGATCGAGCCCCAGGGCTTGATCAGGCTCTCTGCTCAGCAGGGAGCCTGCTTCCCCCTTTCTCTCTCTGCCTACTTGTGATATCTGTCTGTCAAATAAATAAAATCTAAAACAAACAGACTACAACGAGATTTCCCCTCACACCTGTCAGAATGGCTGAAATCAACTATACAAGAAACAGGTCTTGACGAGGATGTAGAGAAGAGGGAACCCTCATGCACTGTTGGTAGGAAGGCAAACTGGTGCCACCACTGTGGAAAACAGTATGGAGGTTCCTCAAGAGGTTAAAAATAGAGCTACCCTACAACCCAGCAATCGCATTACCAGGTATTTACCCAAAGAATACAACAACATTAGTTCAAAGGGATACATGCACCCTGACTTTCATAGCAGCATTATCTACAATAGCTAAATTATGGAAGCAGCCCTGTCCCAGCTGGATCCCGGGATCATAACCTGAGCCAAAGGCAGATACTTAATGACTGAGCCACCCAGGCGCCCCTGTAAATGAAATCTCTTTAAAAATAAATTAATAATGGGGCACCTGGGTGGTACAGTTGGTTATACTTTGGCTCGGGTGATGGTCCTGGGGTTCTGGGATGGAGCCCCGTGTCTGGCTCCCTGCTCCCCGGGGAGTCTGCTTCTCCCTCTCCCACTCCCCCTGCTTGTGTTCCCTCTCTCACTGTGTCTCTCTGTCAAATAAATAAATAAGCTCTTTAAATAAAGAAAGGAAGAAAGAAAGAAAACCGTAAGAGAAAATATCTTTATAGGGACATATTTATGGGGAAAAAAAATCTTCATATAAGTGCCCCCGCCTGCACAGTTTAAACCAGTGCTGGTCAAGGGTCCATCATACTTGTGCCCCCCAAAGGGGAGGAGCTCTGAGTTTTAATTAAGACCTTAGGCCTACTCAGCTTGATAAGAAATGCAGGAGGAAGGGCTGCGGTGGAGTGAGGAGGGTTATAATTATCCCTTCCCTTGGCTTCTCCAAGTCCTCTGTTTATCTCCTTGTTGCACGACATTTTTAGCACCCGTGCTTTGTGGCACACTTACGGGTGGCTGTCTCCGTCTCCCCAGAAAGCCAATACCCTGAGTCCCTGTTTGGATCCTCGGCAAGGAGCAGTCACTAGGTTTGGGATGGTGACACTGTCATAGCCCTCCGCTCAAGTCATGCTCGCTGTAACTAGCGTTCTGTGGGAGCTCATCTCAAATGCTGGATACTGAACTAAGAGCTTTATATTCATTAGACTGTATAATCCCCATTGTGACCCTAAGAGGTACAACTATTAATTTAACATTTAACAGATAAAGAATTGAAGTCACAGAGAAGTAAAGGATGCACAAGATCACACAGCAAGATTGTAAATCTCTTAATCCTCTGACGGTGGGGGTGGGGGCGCGGGGAGACCTGGGTGGTTCAGTCATTAAGCATCTGCCTTCGGCTCAGGTCATGATCCCAGGACACTGGGATCTAGCCCAGCATTGGGCTCCCTGCTCCCCGGAGAGCCTGCTTTTCCCTTTTCCACTCCCCTGCTTGTGTTCCTTCTCTCGCTGTGTCTCTGTCTAATAAATAAATAAAATCTTTAAAAAAAATCCTCTGACCCTTGAACAACTTCTGAGTTTAATGTGGCAGGAGATTCCAATCCCCCATTTGGTAGATAAGGAAAGTAAGACCCAGAGAGGTCCTGGACTTGATGTCCAAGGTTACACGAAGGGGACAGTGATAGAAATACTGTGGAGTATTTCTATGTGGAGTATTTCTATGTGGAGTATTATTATGTGAGTAAGGACGGATATACACATGGCAACATGGATGGATCTTAAAAAATAGTGCAGAAGGGGGTACCTGGGTAGCTCAATCAGAACAGCATGCAATCTTGATCTCGGGGTCATGGGTTCAAGCCCCACATTGGGTGTACAGATTACTTTTTTAAAAAGCTTTAAAAAGTTTTAAAAAGATAGTGCTGAATGAAAAAGTTAACAAATATGTATTCATACATACATGTGTGTGTATATATATACACATATATATGTATGTATAAGACCATTTGTGTAAACATGTAATGTTACTACACATTTTTTTGAAATGTATATAAACCAAAAAACTACACACGAAGCACATTAGGGTGGTTGCCTTAGGGTGAGGGATAGGAACGAGCTACGATGTATACCAGTCTGTTCCAGCTGCCATAACAAAAAAGCACAGGCTGGGAGTCTTAAACAACAGACATTGATTTTTCTCATAGTTCTGGAGACTGGAAGTCTCAGCTCCCAGCGGCAGCAGGGCTGGTTTCTGGCCTCCTTGGGTGGCAAAGAACCACCTTCTCACAGTGGCTTTATGTGGTCATGTGGCCTTTCCTCTGCGCCTATGCAGAGATCACAGGTGTCTCTTCTTATAAGGACACCAGATCTATGGGATCAGGGGTCTTTACAACTTCATTTAACCTCAATTACCTTCCTCTTCTTCTTCTTTTTTTTTAGATTTTTAAAATTTATTTATTTATTTATTTACTTGACAGAGAAGGCGAGAGAGGGAACACAAGCAGGGGGAGTGGGAGAGAGAAAGCAGGCTTCCCGTTGAGCAGGGAGCCCGATGCAGGACTCGATCCCAGGACCCTGGGATCCTGACCTAAGCTGAAGGCAGATGCTTAACAACTGACCCACCCAGGTGCCCGCTCAATTATCTTCTTAGAGGCCCTCTTTCCAAGTCATATTGAGCGTTAGAGCTCCAGCACATGAATTTGAGACTGGGGCACGGGGGGAGACACATAATTGAGTCCACAACAGCGGGTAACAGAGAAATAATAAATAGAACCACAAGGAGTGGAAAAAGAAAATGAGGTTGGAGCAATAGACACGATCGAGCTCAAGCCAGGCCTTCAAGGCCCTAGGAGCATACTAGCTTTAGAGGCTCAGAGAGGTGACTCAGTTCATAAAGGCTAAAACCTACAGTTCATAAAGGGCTCGTGTATACAGCTGATCGGACTCCAAAGCTCATGGCATCCAAAACTACTCAGGAGTCCTGAAAACCAGGTGGAAATGTGTGTATTTCATTTTACCAGGAGAAAAATGGAGTTTAGAGAGGCAGTGACTCGCCCAAGGTCCCATAATAAGTGTGAGAACTGAGGTTTGCAGAGCTTTCTGCCTCCAAAGCATGGCTCCTTTTACATGTTTTGCTAGCCTTGGGCCATGACCAACTTCATTCACTCATTACTTCATGCACACATTCATCTAGGATATTACTTCCCCACACCTGCTTTGTGGCAGGCCCAGGGCAAGACACTGAGGATGTAGAAATGAAGAGGACATGGTCCATGACCTCAGAAAGCTCAGCCAGTAGAAAAGATAGCCAGATAAACAAATGCAAGCACTGGGGATAGGTCTGTGGAAGGTGTTGGAGAGTTTGGAGGAGGGCAAATGACTCTTCCTGGCATAATTGGGCAAGATTTCCTATCGGAGCAAGAAGAGATCTTGGAATCAAACCTTTGAAGGATCTGGAAGAGCAGAAGGAAAAGCTCAATGTGGACAGAGTGAAGGGTGTGGGCACTCTCCAAGGAGGAGTGAGGGATGGTTGATGAGGTCAGATGTGGAAAGCTCTGCCTGCCAGGCCAGAACTCAGAGTTAATTCTGAAGTTACTGGGAAGGCCCTGAAGGAGCTATATCAGGGGACGCCTTGGCCAGGATTCTAATGGAAGGTCTCTCTGGCAGTGATGTCCAAAGACTTGAAGTCCTTTTAAGAATCAGTTGCACAGGGGCGCCTGGGTGCTCAGTGGGTTAAGCCTCTGCTTTTGGCTCAGGTCATGGTCTCAGGGTCCTGGGATTGAGCCCCGTTTCGGGCTCTCTGCTCAGCGGGGAGTCTGCTTCCCCCCCCCCCACTCTCTGCCTGACTCTCTGCCTACTTGTGATCTCTCTCTCTCTCTCCCCCCACCCCGTGTCAAATAAATAATTAAAAAACTTTAAAAAAAAATCAGTTGCACAAAGGGTGCCTGAGGGGCTCAGTGGTTAAGTGTCTGCCTTTAGCTTACGTCATGATCTTAGGGTCCTGGGATCAAGCCCCAAGGTGAGCTCCCTGCTTAGCTGGGGGTCTGCTTCTCTCTCTCCCTCTGCCCCTCTCCTTTCCCCTCTTTCCCTATTCACGTGTAGAGTGCTCTCTCTCTCCCAAATGAATAAATAAAATCTTAAAAAAAAAAATCAATTGCATGAAAAAAAGAAAAAGAATCAGTTGCCCGAGCTAGTAAGGAAAATTGATGGCCCCCTCCATCTCTAATCCTATTATGACTTTTGGTCCACTTAGACCCTGGGAATTTTTTTTTTTAACCATCCCAGTCAAAGCCTTCATCTCACTTGTTAGAGACACCAATCTGCTTCCTTCCTCTCTGCCTACACCCCTCCCTCCCACCAGGGTGATGGGGCTACAGTAGGGGCTCGGAACAAGGGTGTGCAGAGAACTGAGGTGCCGAAGCTTCCCATGGGGGGGTAGCCAAAGGGATCCAGGAAGTGAGAACTCCAGGTATTCTTGGACTTGGCTTTCCCCACCCGTTTGAGCATCTCAGCTTCCTATACTGCCCGCCCCCTTATTTGCCACACTCAACTTCCTGCCCCACCAGAGGAAGTGGGGAGAGACAACAGGTGCAGCGACAGCTAGCAGGGTCATGGTGAGTCCTTCTGCCCCAGAATACAGGCATCTCTGCTCTCAACCCCCAACCCCCAGAGTAGCCAGGCTCAGGTCAAGCCACAGTAGGCTGACTTCTCTCCCGCGAGGGCAGGTTATCCTGCGGGCCCTGCCTGCCGCTCCCAGCAGCCTCATACTGTCTGTCCTCCCACCAACAGGACAAGGAGTATGTGGGTTTCGCCGCCCTCCCCAACCAGCTGCACCGCAAGTCCGTCAAGAAGGGTTTTGACTTCACACTCATGGTAGCAGGTCTGATGGGTTTTGGACAGGGGACCAGTGGTGGGGGCTGGGAGTGGGCTTCCTCCAGAGACCCTCGGTGTCTCCTCCCCTGACCAGGTGGGAGGGTCTGTCTTGTCTACAGGGGAGTCAGGCCTGGGAAAATCCACCCTCATCAACAGCCTGTTTCTCACCAATCTCTACGAGGACCGGCAACTGCCAGAGGCCAGTGGTAAGACCCTCCCGTCCTCTCCAGAGACTCTCTCTCTCCCATCCCCAGGCTGTGCTCTCTTTCTTTTCATTTGGCTCTTCCCCTGACTTTTGGGGGACTTGGGCAGCTCTCTGCTTTTCTCTGAGACTTCCCTGAAAAATGGGTGGGACAACTGTGATTCTGAGAAGGGAAATCAGTCCCGGCTCAGACCCTTACCCAGCTCCCTGGCCTCTCCCCATCCCCACAGCTCGCTTGACACAAACGCTGACCATTGAGCGTCGGGGTGTGGAGATCGAGGAGGGGGGTATTAAGGTGAAGCTGACCGTGGTGGACACACCTGGCTTCGGGGACTCCGTGGATTGCTCAGACTGGTGAGGGGCAGGGGAAGGAGCGGGGACTAAGCTGCCTGATGTGGCTTCTCTGTGAAGACGAGGGCTCAGTTCCAGGGCTGCCCTGGCCAGTCCCAGCCCCTGCCCTCCCCAGAAGGTGGGGCCTGCTTCTGGGGGCCACATGGCCCAGAGTGCCCGGTGCTTCCCGACATCTGACTACACCCTGCTGATCTCTCCTGATGTCTTTGGTTGGAGCCCAAGACACTAGTTCCCACCCCCATAGTCCTGGCTAGCCTTGCCCCTTCCTTGCCCTGCAGCCCCTCTTCTCTGACTGTACTCCCTTGCCCCACACCCCAGCTGGCAGCCGGTGGTGCGTTACATCGAGGAGCAATTCGAGCAGTATCTGAGGGATGAGAGCGGCCTGAACCGGAAGAACATTCAGGATTCCCGTGTCCACTGCTGCCTCTACTTCATCTCCCCCTTTGGCCGAGGGTCTGGGGGACACCTTGGGGGGTGGGGGTACTTGGGGAGGGGCAGGGAGGGTTTCTGTGGCCCAGGGCTGAGCCCTGACCAATCACTCCATGCAGGCTCCGGCCCCTAGATGTGGCCTTCCTCCGAGCAGTGCACGAAAAGGTCAACATCATCCCGGTCATTGGCAAAGCGGATGCCCTGATGCCGAAGGAAACCCAGGCCCTCAAGCAGAAGGTATGTCTGGTGACCTCTGGTTGCTTTGGTCCCATGTGAGGCCAGAAGTCATTATCACATCTGAGCTCGGCTTTGACTTCTTTGACCTTGGGATTGCCTTTGGGAAGCCTAAGGGGTCAAGCTACACTGTGGGAGAAAGTTTCCAAGGAAGGCTGAAGGAGCCACGTCCCTGGAGGCCCGGAATACAATCCCCAGACTGGATACTTGGCTAAGGCCTATTTGAGGGTGGTGGCAAAGACTTAATGACTCCTGTCATCCCTCCAGCCCTGGGAGGATGACCCGCCTTGTGACTTCAGAGGCCCCTCCCACTCTCTCTGCTTAGGCCTCTCTCTCCAGGGCCTTTGGTGTCTCCCTCATCTTACAATCTTTCCAGGCCTCAGTCATCCCCATTTGGGTGTCTTTGTCTCTTTTTCACCATCTATATCTCTCTCATTGTCTGAGATTTATTTTTAAGATTATTTCTTTATTTCTTTATTTTTGATTTCTATTTATTTTTTTAAGTAGGCTCCACACTCGGTGTGGAGCCCAACACGGAGCTTGAACTCACGACCCTGAGATGAAGGCGTGAGCTGAAAGCAAGCTGGATGCTTAACCCACTGAGCCAACCAAGTGCCCCAAGATTTTAAGTCATCTCTACACCCAATGTGGGGCTCAAACTCATAACCCTGAGATCAAGAGTCACATGCTCTACTGACTGAGCCTGCCAGGCGCCCCTCTGAGATTTTGGTTTGGGGCATCCTGTATGTTACCATCTCTTTCATGTCTTCCTCTCTGTCTCTGAGCACCGGGAACCTGCATCTCACTGGGTCCAGCCATGCAATGTCTGTAGCTCACAGCCTCTCTGTTTCTCACCATGTGTGCATGTCTCCTCCTAGATCCGGGACCAGCTGAAAGAGGAGGAGATCAATATCTACCAGTTCCCTGATTGTGACTCTGATGAGGATGAAGACTTCAAGAGGCAGGATGCAGAAATGAAGGTGCAGAGGCAAAGGAGGAAGGCGCAAAGAAGCGAGGGAGGCGGATGTGGAGGTGGAGGCTGACAATAAGTTTTCGGTGGGGTGCGGGGTTGGGGGTGGGAGTGTTCCAACGGTGATCCCTGACTCCTGCCTTCCAGGAAAGCATCCCTTTCGCAGTGGTTGGTTCCTGCGAGGTTGTGAGGGACGGCGGGACCCGTCCGGTGAGGGGACGCCGCTACTCCTGGGGTACCGTGGAGGGTGAGTAAGGTGGGCACGCCTTCTGAGGCCAACAGGGAGCCCAGAACGGCTCTGAGTCAACCGCATCCAACACATGAAGTCGGGAGTCCTAAGAGCCAAAAGAGGGGTCCTCGGATTTCAAACCCTCACCTAGACCGGGGGCAGGACTCGGGGCAGACCCGACCCGGCCAATAGGGCTGGACTCAAAGCTTCCTGACGCTCGCCGGTCCGCTCCGCAGTGGAGAACCCACATCACTGCGACTTCCTGAACCTGCGACGGATGCTGGTGCAGACCCACCTGCAGGACCTGAAGGAGGTGACCCACGATCTGCTCTACGAGGGCTACCGGGCCCGCTGCCTACAGAGCCTGGCCCGGCCTGGGGCTCGTGATCGGGCCAGTCGTAGGTGAGAGCCCGACCTGAGTCCCAGGGGCTCCCAAGTTCCGGCCCTCAAAGTCCCGGACCCGGCCCTCACCATCCGGACCACTCTCCCAGAATCTTTCCCCGCCCACTTTGCTTACCGCAACTGAAAAGACAGGGCCCTGCCTCCTAGACCCCAACCTCGCCCCACGCCCCCCCCCCCGCTTCTGCGACCCACAACGGAGTGTCCCGCCCTTGATTCCCTGTCCCTTTTCCCCCCGCCCCCTAGTAAGCTCTCCCGCCAGAGCGCCACAGAGATCCCGCTGCCCATGCTGCCTCTGGCAGACACCGAGAAGTTGATCCGCGAGAAAGACGAGGAGGTGAGCAAGGATCTCTCTCCTCCTCCTCCCCCCAAGGCCCCAAGTCCTCTTCGAAGTCCCTCTCTGGCCTCCCCGACCCCACGCCTACAATCTTGCTCCCGTACAGCTGCGCCGCATGCAAGAGATGCTGGAGAAGATGCAGGCCCAGATGCAGCAGAGCCAGACTCAGGGAGAGCAGTCGGACGCTCTCTGAGGACCCCGCCCCGCCCTGCTTTACCTCGGCTCCGCCCTCAGTCGGTCTCCTGACCAATCCTGGAGCCCCAGCCCGAGAGGCCCGCCTCGGCAGGCGGCTCGCGGGCTAACAGGTTTGCCCAGTCCCAAGTCTGTAGCCCCGCCTTTGGCCCCGCCCCAGCTTCCAGCCCCGCCCCTGGCCCCCACACCGCCGCTTTTCAATCAAGTTGTGACTTCAATAAAAGCAATTTCAGGGATGGAGTGCCTCTGTCTGTTCAAGTGTGGGACTCTTAATTTCGGCTCAGGGTCTGGGATCTAGCGGCCCTGGGCTCCCTGTTCAGCGGGGAGTCTGCTAGATATTTTCTCTCTCTCTCCCTTCTTCTGTACCGCCCCCCCCCCCGCCTTGCTCGCGCGCTTTCTCTAATAAATAAATCGGTAAATCTTAAATAATAAAAAATAAAACCAGTTTCCCTGAGGCCACGCGAGTCTTTCTTTCCCAGCGGGAATAAGTGGCGGGTGTAGCGGGTGGAACGGAACCGCCCCACCCAGACCTCTGGGCCACGAATCATTCATTTGTTGGGCGCTGGCTTCCTGCCGGGCGGTATTTCAGCCCCGCTGTCCCACCGGAGTCCCTCCCCCACAAATGCACTGAAGGCGCCACCGCTAAGAAACAGAGACCAGTTTAGTTTTATTAGAGTCGGGATGGGGGTGGCTGCAAGGCGTTGGCCAGCAGAGGCCTAAGAGGGTCCCCTACTCCTGGTCCTTGGCGTCACCATGCGTGATGACATAGCAGATGTTCTTGTAGTCTACGTTGCCTCCCACGTCGGGGGGGAAGGCTGCCCACATGTTCCTGATCTGGGGAAAGATGCAGGGGCATCTCCTACGGGTTCTATATGCTGCCCTCCCTCATCCCTCTGCTTCTCCCGGACCCCCTCCCCTGCTCACCTCTTCCTGGGAGAAGCGATCACACTGCGTGGTAAGCAATTCCTCCAGGCTGGAGAGAGGTGACATATGGGGAGTTGAGATTGGGCTTCGTGGTTCCTTTCCACTCCCTCCTACCTCATCTGGTTGCCATTCCTAGTATCAGCTTGAAAACCCTAGTCACTCTAGATCCCTCACTGGTCTTCCAAAGAGTCTGGCCTCCCAGTTTTTGCTCTTCCCCTCCTATATGTGCTGTGAAAATGTAACCCTATTGCCCATTTCCACAGTCCTAATTTTTCCCTTAGCCCCTCCATCACACCTAACATTTGGTAAGAATTTAAGGAGGCTTGGGCACCTGGATTAAGTCTGTTAAGCGGCTGCCTTCGGCCCAGATCATGATCCTGGGATCCTGGGATCCTGGGATGGAGCCCAGCTCAGTAGGGAGCATGCTTCTCCCTTTCTCCCTATCCCCACTATCCCCATGCTCTCTCAAACAAATAACATCTTAAAAAAAAAAAAAACTTAAAAAAAAATTAAGGAGGCTTTGTGTGTAAGAGAAGCTGGAAGGGTCACTTACAACTGCTTCTTGATAGTGCCCTTCCCCTCAGGGTCCAGGACCTTGAAGGCTCCAGTGATCACATCCTCAGGGTCGGCACCTGGAGGATCAGAAGGCACATGAAGCTGAATAGTCGTTGAAGGGTCTGTCCCTGAAAGGTCTGGGGAGAGGCAGCTGGGGGCTCAGACCCTGGACACCTCATTCACCTTTGAGCTTCTCTCCAAACATGGTCAGGAAGACGGTGAAGTTGATGGGACCACTGGCTTCCTTCATCATGGCATCTAGCTCCTCATTCTTCACATTGAGGCGCCCTGGAGCAGGGTGGGGGAAGCTGGAGTGGGGTCCCATGGCCAAGGGTTGATCTTCCCATAAATTCAGATCCTCCCACCCATTTTTCATCTGGGTGGACTGAGGCCCAACGTGGAGCTGGCAGGGCTGAAACCCAAGGCTTCTGAATTCCCAGTACTCGGAAGACTTGAATCTTTACAGGTGGGATAAGGGGCTCACCCATGGCTGCGAAGGTGTCCCGCAGATCTTCCTTGTCAATAATGCCATCCCGGTTCTGGTCAATTACCGTGAAGGCCTGTGGAAGGCAGGGGCAAGGAGAGGTTAGGTCCCCCGTGGCCAGGCTTCAGCATCTTTACCCCAGGCAGATCAGATTCTGGTCCCCAGCCAGCTGTTCCCTTGCATGCCAAATGGGGAGGGGAGCAAGGAGTTCTAAGCCCTTCCCCTCCCCCCAAACAGGTGCACATTCCAGGGAGGCAGTATTGGGGGGAGGGGTGGCAGGGGGTGCTTTTGGTCAGTCTTCAGTCTCCCTTCTCCCCTTACTCACCTCCTTGAACTCCTGGATCTGAGTCTGGTCAAACATGGAGAAGACGTTGGAGCTTCCACCCTCTGCCACTGCCCTTCTCTTGGCCTTCTTGGGTGCCTGGGGTTGGGGTGGGGGTGAGGAATGGGCAAAGGGGTCCATGAGCTAATGCCTCCTCCTCTTTGGAGGCAATGGATTAGATTCAGGGTTCTTTGAATTGAGTCATTTTAAAAAAGCAACGCTTCTGGTTTTAGGCTTTCCCCTCCTTATGACCTCTTTGCTGAGAGGACATGCTTTGGTGCAACCCCACATTCCTATCCTCCATCCTTCCCAACAAGCGGGACTCAACAAGTCCCCTTCTCAGTGCCCTGAGCTTGCCTCCTCTGAGTCCCAGACTCGCTGTGTGACCCTGATCTACTCACTCAATCTGTCTGAATCTCTGCTCTGTCATTTATAAAATGGGAGTTGGAATCCTTGCCTGACTGATCCCAGAGGGTTTTAGAAAGGGGGAGTGCAGGAAGCTATGGAGCATGCATTGAGAGGGATGGGTCTCCTGTGAGTGGAGAGTCTGGGCAGATGATCCTTGGCAGACTTAGGCAGATTTAGGACATCGTTCAGTATGCTCCTCATTAGCAATGCCAAGAAAAAGAGGATTCATCTGTTTCCTCTTACTGTACTGGGAATCGGCTACTTTCTTTTAAAAAGTGAGGCTGCCTTGAGGTCAGAGGGATCTGGGTAGGGGCTGGGGGATTCTTACCATGTCTTCAGTCTCCTGGGGGCAAGGCTGTGGCTCTGGCTGGAAAGGAGCAGAGTCAGCCTGTGCCGGTCCCTCTGGGGTTATATAGTCCTGCCCCAGGGAGCCCTCAACATACCAGGGTAACCTTAGCCTTGTGGGTGCCCACCCCAGTTACCAAAATAGCCCAGCTCAGGGCCTCTCCTTTCTTGGAGGGCCAGCAGCAGCTGGAGCCTAGGGAGGGAGGAGGGAGTGGGTCTTGGGATGCATGTCTCACTAGGACCTGGGCAGGAAAGGATGTTCTCTTTCCCAAAAGGGGGCTCGAATGTGCCAGAGTTCAGAGAGGAACCAAAGTGAGGTACAGTACTGGGAGAAAGATCGACCAGGCCCCTGTACCCCTGAGTGGGGTGGGTCCATATTTATTTATTTATTTGTTTGTTTGTTTGTTTATTTAAAAAACACTCCTTGTTTTGAAATTAACATTTTTCTGTTTCCATGTATTTGTATTTTTTTAAAAAGATTTTTATTTTTAGGCCATCTCTTCACCCAGCGTGGGGCTCAAACTTACAACCCAGAAATCAAGAATTGCATGCTCTAACCAACTGAGCCAGCCAGGCGCCCCATCCAGGTTGAAAGCCAGTAAAATTACTGAGGACTTACAGTATGCCAGGCACTGGGCTGTGCTTCATGGGTGCCCCTTGGCAAGCACAGCTCCCATTCCCATTGTGGGAGTTCACAGTCAAGTGTATGTATGTGTGTGGCATGATGGTAGAATTGAAAGGGAGACAACTGTCTGGGGAAGCTGAAGAATCAAGAAGGTCTTCTATATCCCCTCTGGTGGAGGCAGGGAGGATGTTTCAAGAAAAGATGCCAAGTATGGAATGACCCGGGAGAAAGAGGCTAGACTGCCCGGAGTAGAAAGCCTGCACTGTGATCTTGGGCTTTGTGCTTCAGCTCCCGGGGCCCTGTTTTCCCCTTCCCACAGAACCTGTGGCTAGGAACACTATTTGGAAACAATTTCATGAAATATAATCACTACAATTAATACTTATGCTTTGCCTTGGTGGACTTACAGCCTAGCTGTGGAGACAAGATAAAGGGAGAAAATGACATAATAGCTGATTAGGAGTACAGAAGTACAGGGCCCCTGTGTGGGAGTATGGGGATAACTTTATGAAGGCCGGGAGAAGTGAGTCAGGTGAAAGTGGAAGGGCGGGCATACTAAGCGGAGAGCACAGATGGACAGAGCCCTGGAGGAGTGAAAAATCACGTTGCCAGAATGGAGGAGAGGGTGCAAGCTGGAGACCGAGAGGGCTGAGGATTGAGACCTTGGGAACCTTGGAAAAGTCTGAAACAGAAGAACATAATCTAACGTGCATCTATAATCATTTCTTTGGATCCTATTGTGAAATTTGGAACTCAGAGGAGGGGGAGGTCAAAGCACTAAGAGGGACACTAGTTGGTCACCTCCTCCCAGGTGGCTGGGATGGCCAGTGGCTCCTTTCTCCCTTCCGGGCAAGAACCACCTCGGCTGACTGTGTGACTTTGAGGTACCCTCTCCCAGTGAAATAGTGGCTGAGGAAGCCCCAGGAGGCCCAGGTTGGCAAGTACACCCATCTCCTCCTTCTCTTGCTCCCTCTAGGACCCGATGTCCTGAGGAAGGTGCCTCCTCCCTTTGCCCTCCTCCAGGCTCATGCCAATGTCTCTAAGACATTTTCTTTTCTGGGCACTGGGGCTCAGCCACCTGTTGTCTCTAAGAAAAGAGAAGGAGCCACCCTAAACTTAGCAGCTGCCCTTGGCCTCCTACACTGGCTCCTCCCTGCCTCAATCGACAGCTGTCTCACCTTATACGGTTACCATGGGGGTCTAGGCCCAGGGAGGAGCCCACTCAATTCTGGGTTCTGCGAGGGGAGATAAACTCCAAAGAGGGGAAGGGGGAAAGTGCTCAGGTAGCTTGGGTCAAATGGAAAGTGAGGAAATTGAGGAGAAGGAGATCAGGAGCTGTATATCTAACTCAGACACTGAATGGAAATACACAGGATCTGGGTCTGAGCTGGGAGTGAGTAGCCTAAAAGAACTCAGAAACCAAGGAGGACCTGGGACATTGGGAGCTAGGCCTGACTGAAATTTCAGGAGATGGACCCTTTATGGAAATTGGGGCCCTCTAACCCTGAGGCTCAAAGGGATGGGGGTCAGAGAGAAGAGGGACTCCTAAAGTCAGGACTCTGTGTTTGTAGCCTGGGGGCTCATGAGATTGGGGTCTGCTTTCTCAGCAGAAAATGAGAGTATAGAGTATAGAGAGGTTTGGCAGTGATGGGAGAGGAGTTGATGGGTCCTAGATCCCCCAAAGAATAAGAACATAGATATAGGAATTCATGGTTTGGGGTCTAGGATACCCACTAGAATGGGGGGGGGCATTTGAGAGGAAGAGGTCCAAGGAATTAGAGCCTGGATTCTGGGGAGGAGCTGAGATAGATTGGGGGTGGGGTGCTGAGGAGAGGAACTTAGGGCTTGGGATTCCCATAGGAAATGGAGGATCCAGGGAGATGGGACGCTTAGAGGATTTGGGGGCTCTGGTTATAGTCGTATGGGCTTTGAATGTTGAGGCTGGTTGTGGGCCTAGATGAAAATTAGAGACAAAGTGAAGGTTGAGAGTACTTGATCAGGGCACTGGATCTCTGATAGGATCTCATACACCACCAGAGTGAGGCGGCTCTGGATGGAGAATGGGACCCCCGGGGGCGCTTGACTGGCTTAGTCGGTAGGGCTTGCGGCTCTCCATCTCAGGGTAAGTTCAAGCCCCACCTTGCTTACTTGAGAGAGAAAGAGAATGGCAGCCCAAAAAGGACTCAAGCAAAGCAGCGCGGCCCCCTTATTGGCTAAGGGCTGCTCTAATGTCCGTGGCCCCCGCCTGCTCTCGGCGCTGTCCCCAACTGTCACCTCCTCCTGCGCTTGTCTCCGGTTGTCACCGATATCCCTGGGCTGGCACCGCCTGCTGGCAACTCCCCTACCCTTTGGATGCTGCCATTGGCTGAGACAGCCGTCTATCTTCCCTCTCTGTTGCTAAAGTGAGGGAATACGCTCATTGGCTGACGATGCAAATTAATAGCAAACCTAGCCCGCCCACCCCCAGCTGTCATTCCTTCTTGACCTTCTTGGGAGACCTAAAGAATTCCACAGCTCTTCCTATTGACTGCGGTTGCTGTCTGTCACCGTCCAAAGAGACACCGCTGTCTGTCAACTTGCCCTCCTCCTACTCCCTCTTTTCATTGGCTCCCTTTTTACTGTTTCCAATGGCCGGGCTCGCCTATTCTCGCGCAGCACCCGCCTCCTTCCGCGGTCACTCACCCTTCAGCCATTTTTATTGGCCAGAAGGTTCAGCTTCCCGCTTTTCTATTAGTTATCTCTTTGGTTCCGCCTCCTCCTGCCTTCACTCGCCCTCTCATTGGTCTTATAGCCCTCTCCCTTCTCCATTTCCTCTTTCCAAATTACCCAGCCCCTTCCCACCGCCAACCCCACCCACCCTTCCAACCATTGGCAGAAACCCAGTTCCCTCTCTCCTATTATTCGTCCAAACACTCTGACGAGGCGGGAGAAAAAAAGGAGCGCGATGGGACTGCCCGCGCGCAGGCGTGAAACGCTGAAACGCTGGCCGCTTAGCCGGCACTGGGGCATGTGCGCAGGCGCGAGGTCGGCCGCTCGCCTGAAGCAGGAGGGAGGGGGCGGCAGCGAGAGAGCGCAAGGGGTGAGAGGGCGCGAGCGGGACCCCCGCGCCTGGCGCCCCGGGACCCCTGCCACGCCTCCGCGCTCCAGGCGGCGGCCGGCGCGCCGCCCCCGTCCCCGACGCGCGCCGGGCCGCGCCCTTATCCTTCTCCCCTTCCTTGGCGGGCGGCGCGGAGCGGCCTGAGGGGCGGCGCCTTCTGCGGCCGCCCCGGCGAGGGGATGTGAGGGTAGGCCCGCGGCCATGGAGACGGGCCCGGCGCCCCTGGTGGCCCCGCCGCGCCGTCATGGCGCCCCCGCGGCCCCCTCGCCGCCGCCCCGCGGCTCCCGGGCCGGACCCATCGTGGTGGTGGCCCCGGGGCCGCCAGTGACCACGGCCACTTCGGCCCCGGTCACCCTGGTGCCCCCCGGGGAGGCGCGGCCCGCCTGGGCACCGGAGCCCCCCCAGACGTCGGCCCCGGCTCCGGCCCCGGCCTCGACCGTCACGAGCAGCACAGTGGTGGTGCTGACTCTGGAGGCCTCACCCGAAGCCGCGAGGGCGCAGGTCTCCCCTGGCTCAGAACCCCCGGTGCCCGCGGCGGTGGCAGGAACCGAGATGTCCATGGCTTTGGGCCCGGGGCCTGACTCGTCGAAGGCGGAGGAGGCTAGACCCTCCCCCGTCCCTGGACCAGGTACCCCCACCGGGACCCCCACCAGGACCCCTTCCAGAACGGCTCCTGGGGCTCTGATCGCCAAACCCCCGCTTGCCCCCAAGCCGGGAACCACAGTTGCCTCAGGAGTGACTGCGCGGGTTGCAGCAGTGACAGCAGGACAGGTGACAAGTGGACATGGAGCTGCAGCAGCAACATCAGCATCAACTGCACAGGCTCCAGAGGACCCCTCAGGGCCTGGCCCGGGCCCTTCGGGGACGTGTGAGGCTCTGGTAGCTGTCGTGACGGTCACCCCTGCTCCGGAGCCTGCTGAAAACTCTCAGGACCTAGGCTCCACGTCCAGCCTGGGACCGGGCATCTCTGGGCCTCGAGGGCAGGCCCCGGACACTCTGAGCTACTTGGACTCTGTAAGCCTCATGTCTGGGACCTTGGAGTCCTTGGCAGATGATGTGAGCTCCATGGGCTCAGATTCGGAGATAAACGGGCTGGCCCTGCGCAAGACGGACAAGTATGGCTTCCTTGGGGGCAGCCAGTATTCGGGCAGTCTGTGAGTACCCAGTGGGCATCCAGTGGGACTGCTTCAGGGAAGCAGAGGTTGGGGAGGAGGAAATGATACACCTTGCCCAGACTCTGTCAGCCCAGCCTCTTCTGAGGCTCCAGGGGAGTGGCTCCAGCAGAGGAGTGAGATACTCCGTGTTCCCTCTCAAGCCTAGAGCATCCTGAGGTTTTGATGGCACTTGCATGTTAGAATTTCAGACCAGGTGTCAGGAGTTCTGGGTTGGAGCTGTGCTTTTAGTGTGTCGTGTGCTCTTGAGCTGATGTCTTCCCTATTTCTGTGCCTCGGTTTCCTTCTCTATAAAGTGAAAGGTTGAATGACACAATACCTAAGGTCGTCCCAGGTCCTTGATGCGAAACTCCAGCTATGGGCCAGATATTCTGAAAAGCTTGGCTGGGCAGGGGTTGTGGGAGAGATCTTTGGTCCCTGAGGGGGAAGGAGGGATGCAGGCGTCTCCCCTCCCCCATAGCCCTAAGTCTGATGGGGTGGTGCAATGGGGAAGTCGTGGATGGAGGGGAGACCCTGAAGGCAAGGCTCTTCTGCAGAACAGAGAAGGGCAGTCTTATGTTCTTACTTAAGGAAAGGGGTTGGGGGAGGCCTCTTCCCCATTTCCTCATCTCCCCAGCCCGGCTTACTCTTTCCTAGTTCCCTCCAGGGGCCTGAGTCACTCCTGATGTAGGAGTGTGATTGCCTCTGACTTCTTCCTTCCCTCTCTCCGGATCCTGCGCATTGTTCCTGTACCCCTGTCACCTGCTGGTCAGTTCAGCCTCCAGCATCACCTGAGCACCCAGGTGCCAGACCTGTGCTGGGTACTAGGGATAAAATAGTCGTTTCAAGGCGCTCATCATCTAGAGGGAGAAACAAATGCTTAAAGAGTTGGTTTCAATATGTGTTAGGTTTAGCCTAGAGATCATCACAGGATTTTCTGAGCATCTAGGGAAGGGGCCCACTCAGAAGTCCGCTGAGGCTCGTCCGAATGCTGAAGAATGAATAGGATTTAGTTGTGTATGTGCGTGTTGGGGTGGGGGGCACCTGCCTGGGGTTGGGGGAAACACTTGGGAGGATAATCTAAGCATGTTTTATAATCCAACAAAAATAGGAAATCTTTGAGCACGAACATTCATGGTCTTAGGAAGGCACCGAAGTTTGACCTTGGTGTTTTCCCATGCACAGAGCCGAGGCATTGTTGTACCCAATTTATAGGTGAAGAAACAGGATGGAAGTAGTTAAGTGAATTACCCCACTCACATCTGGATCTGTGTGATGGGCTTCTGGTCAGTACTATGCTGCCCTAGGGAACTTGGATTGAATTGGATTTTAATGAGCCCCCCTTGTATGCCAGGCACCGTGCTGGTTGCTGTTTCTATGCTTTGTAATTTTGTCCCTCTAAAATCTATCATCTGTGCTGGAGGAACATACTTCTGAAGCAAAACTGACTGAGGCACATGTTACCCTAAAAGCTTGTAGTGGCTCCCCACTGGACACAGGATAAAGTCCCAAGTGCTTTATTCTGCAGATCGGCTCCTTAGTTTCTGGCTTTGCCAGCCTTTCTGGTCTTCTCTCTCACCACTCCTCACCATGTACTTAGTCCTGTGGTCCTGTTGAACAGATGGATTGTAGTCTTTCCCCCTTCCTACTCAGGCTTTCCCACCTGCCAGGAATGCCTTTCTCCCCCTTCTTGTCTTAGTATGTTCTGTTTAGTCCTTCATGGCTTACAACTCGATGTCTCCTCCTCCAGGAAGCCTTTTCGAATATCCATTGCTCCTACTCCAGTCGGTGTCTCTTCTGTGCAATTTTTATCATTGCCTTTCCCATACCACATTGTAATTATCTCCCTTGCAAGCTTGTGACCTTCTTGAGGGCAGGAAAGATATTATCTTATTCTTCTGATCCTTAGCAGAGTTTGGAACTGACTTTTGATGGAAATTAATGAAAGGTGTTTAAGGGGCTCCTAAGACAAAAGAAACTAATATTTAATGAGCCCTTCCATTTACCAGTCCTTTATATAGTTTCTCAGTAATCCTCTCATAACTTTGTGATGTAGGTGGTGACATCCCTTTTTTATTGAAGAGGAAGAGACTCAGGTTATCACTTGCCAAGATTCCCCAACTTCTAATGGATGGAACTTGGATTTGAGCTCAGGTCTGTCTGGAAACTCAAGCTCTTTCTTCCATTCCACTCACCTCCTGGTGCTGGCTCCTACAAGTAACTGTTTCAAGACTCATGGGGCATCTTGAGTGTGAGGCTGTGACAGAACGGTGGGCAAACCGTGGAGGGAAAACTTCATGTGCTTGGGAATCGAGGGTGATTGCAGGAAGGAGGAGGTAGAGGGGATTGTAGATGGCCAAGGAGATCTCAAGAGTCTGATAGGAGGAAACTCAGGTAGTTGCTTCTAAGGAGCAGAGAAATATATTTGTTCTGTATTTTATTTTGTGGATAATTATTGTTGTTACTGAGCACTTGCTGTTTGCTACCTCCTATAACCTCCCCATCTTACAAATGCCGAAATTGAGGCTCAGAATTCAGTGACTTGCCCAAGGTCACACAGTGAATGAGTGGTAAAGCTAGAACTTGGACCCAGGTCTCATGCAAAGTGTGATTTTTAAATATTCTGTACCCTACCCCCCAAACTTGTATGTGCCATAAGCAGGATTTGAACACACTCAGCATGCATAGAGATCCACCATGAGAGCTCAACCTTTGTATAGAGATTCCTTCCAAAGAGAAGTCTTTTCAGTGTGGTGAGCAAGGCTCTTGGATGGTGAAGTGGCCAGATGTCCTGATGGCTTGGTAGCTCACAAAATGCTTTTGCATCCAGTCTCTCATTTGAAAGTGGGGAGGTGGCCTGCTTCAGTTCTGCCAGCAGTCCATGTTTTACACTACTGCTTCTGACCCCTTCCATGCTCCCTTCATCCTGCAGAGAGAGCTCCATTCCTGTAGATGTGGCTCGGCAGCGGGAGCTCAAATGGCTGGAGATGTTCAGTAACTGGGATAAGTGGCTGTCACGGCGTTTCCAGAAGGTTTGGAAGGCTGAGTGGTGGGCAGGCCAATGGGGCAGGTTGGGGAGGGGGCAGGGAGGGCTCGTGTGCTCCGGGGAAGCCATATTAGTTCTTGCTCTCTAGACCACATTGGGGGCAGGTGGTACTTGGGCCTGGGGGGAGGAGCAGCTTTGATGATAGAAGGCCAGGCCAGGTCCAGTGGAGTCCAGCCAATGGGATGTGTGAGGGGTGTGCCAGGAAGCCTGAGGACTGCTGGGGGAAAGCCTGGAGGCTCTGCCAGCCCCTGGAGCTACTGCCCTGCCCGCCGTTCTGTCTTAGGTGAAGCTGCGCTGCCGGAAGGGGATCCCCTCTTCCCTCAGAGCCAAGGCCTGGCAGTACCTGTCCAATAGCAAGGAACTCCTGGAGCAGAACCCTGGCAAGTTTGAGGTGTGTCCAGGGTATGGGGATGTGACATGGTGTGAAGGGTATCATCAGTCCCCCCAGATCCTGAGATCATCCCTGCTGTCCCATTGCAGGAGCTGGAACGGGCGCCTGGGGACCCTAAGTGGCTGGATGTGATTGAGAAGGACCTGCACCGCCAGTTCCCTTTCCATGAGATGTTTGCTGCTCGAGGGGGGCATGGGTAAGATGGCCTGACCACATGGGTCAGTCAGCAAACATTGGTAGAGGGCTCCAGGTGGATACAGGGCTGGGTTGAAAGCGGTTCTTGCTCTCCAGGGCTTGTAGGAGAGTGGTGCTTAATGGGCTGAGTGTCAAGCCATATTGAAGGAAACGTCCTGGGAGGAAGATTCTGACTTGGAATCCTGGGGGACTGCTGGAGGGGGGACAGGAGGGCACAACAACAACATACCGAAGAGGTCGCATTTGAACTGGGTTTTGAAGGATAGATGGGAGCAGAGCAGGGGGCAGGTTTTTCTTGGCCGGGGGTTTATGTAAGCTCTGTCTGGGATGTGCAGTTGGGTAGAGCTGAGGCTGGAGAAGCAGTTTAGGGCCAGGTCACCAAAGGCCCTTAAAAACTTGCCAGGCACTTGTACTTTTGTTGTATATACTAGGCTTCCCCGAGATGTGTATATATTAGTCCTTAGTAATATGCAGGATGGTATTAAGTGGTTCTCAGGTGGACTTTCTTCTTTAGTTGGTTCATCTTTTCAGCAGATACTTAACTCCTGCTATCTGCCAGACACTGATCTAGCCACAGATGACAGCAGTTAACAAGAGACAAAAACTCCTGCCCTTATGTGGCTTATTACATTTTAGTGGTGATAGACAATACATAAGGAAGCCAAAGAAAAAGTATGTTGCATGTGAAATGGTGGTAAGTATGAAAGAGGAGTTTAAAACAAGAAAGGGGAATAGAGAATGAGAATGGAGATGGAGTTACAAGTGATCTGATCTGTGTTTTAAAAGGATCATTCTGACTGCTGTGCTGAGAATAGACTATAAGGAGACAAGGACAAAAGCAGAGAGACCTGTTAGGAGGCCATTTCTGTAATCCAGGAGCGAGATCATGATAGATAGACCAGAATGGTAGCCGTGGAACTATGAGGAGAAGTAGCTGGGTTCTGGGTATATTCTGAAGGTAGAGCCAAAAGGATTTGCCAGTGGATCAGATGCAGAGTAAGAGGGAGCGAGTGAGAGCAGGAAGAGCGAGTGAGCGAGCGAGAGAGTACAATTAAGGCTGACTCTGAAGGTTTTGGGCCTGAAAAACAAGAAAAATTGAATTGTTATATATTGATGTGGATGGGGAAAATGGGGGAAATGAAGTTTAAGGGGTACGTCAGGAGCTCAGTTATGGAATATGAGGCTTGAAATGCTGATTGGCTGTCCAGATGGAGATGCCAAGTCAGTTGGATGGGTGTCTGCTATATCCAAGTCTGGGACTTGGGGAGAAGTTTAAAGTGAAGGTAAGCTGGAGATTGAAAGTTGTCAGCTTCTAGATGGGACTAAATCTCACCCATAGGACTGGATGAGATCATCAGAGCAGCAAGTGTAGATATAAAAGGAAGCTCAAAGAGCATTTTCAGGAATGGGAAGATGAGAACGAACCAACAAGGGAGACTAGAAACAGAAGCTGGAGAGGTAGAAGGAAAACCAGGGCAGTATGATTTCTGGAAGCAAATTGAAGAGGGGTTTCAGGTCCAGCTGTTTGAAATCCTGCTGATGAGTCAAGTAAAGTCAAGTCTGCAGATTGACCTCGGGACTCAGCACAGTGGAGGTCATTGGTGACCTTGATAAGAGCCATTTTGTGCGGGGCAGTGGGTTAAAGCCTGACTGGAGAATGGGAGGAGAGAGCTTGATGACAGCGAGTCTGTACCCTGAAGTTTTGCTGAGTAGGTAAGGAGTGAAATGATGTGGTGTTTGGAGGGGGCAGGGGGTGGCCAAGAGACATTTTTTTTAAGCAAGAGGAAATAACATGTTGGTATGCCAATGGGAATGATCTAATAGGGAGAGAAAATCTGATGGTGCAGGAGAGGTGGGAGCTTGCTGGGGTGATGGCCCGTGTAGGTGAGGGCTGATGGGGTGCGGTACCCAAGAGGAAAGGCTGTGTTTGGCCAGGATTACAGACATTTCACCCAGAGCCACAGGGGAGAAAACAGGGACACATGCAGGTAGGTAGGTGAGTGAAGCATGGGAGCTTGTGGGCATTTCGTGTTTATTTGAATAGGTATTAGATAAAATAACTAGTGCGTCCAACCTGTCATTTCATGGATGCCATTGCAAAGCGGAGAAAAAAAATACTAAGTGAAAAATAGCGGGGAGGTATGCAAATGAAGCACAAATGAAGATCACACTTCAGTGACTAAATTTTGGGATAGAAGAGGTCATTTTTTATGTTTTTCTGGGTAAGAAATGAGGGTTTGTGCTACGGAATGGCTGCGGAGGCCGAAGGAACAGGCACGAATGAAATTCAAGAGGTAGTGTTGAGATTTGGTGATTAGCCACTGGAACTGATGAAGGCCTCTCTTTTCCAATGTGGGGCTGACAGAATGGGATTCCCAGACGCAGTGATGGTGCACCTTCAAGAAAGAGGAGCGGGGTCTAGGGCAGAGACTTTATCCTTTTGGTTGCAGAGACAGGAGAAAGTTCTGAGGCACAGCCGGCTTCCTAGGCCTTCATCAAGAACCAGGGCCCACTGGACATAGTGGTGGGGACCTGACAGTCCAATGAGGCAGATGAGGTGGGCCCTGCCCTGGGAGAGCCCCTGCCCTAGGGTGCTTAAAGCATTCAGACAGTGTGACAGGAGGGCTGATGCTGCAGGCAGTGGAAGCTTCCCGAAAAAGGTGACCTTGAAGGTCTACGGGATGGTGGCAGATGAAAAGGGAGAGAGAGCACAGCCTGTGCGGGGGAATGGGTAGGGAACATGTGGGGTGTGCAGGCAGGGTGGGAGGCTGGAGCCTGGAATGCTTTGGTTATGGTCGGAGTCTTTGCCTTCATCTCAATGGGCAGCACTAGGAACGTCAGTGGAGGCATGTGGTGGCAAGGCTCTGAGGTTAATCTGGAAGTGGGTCTAGGCAGGGTCTGGAATGGGGCTGGCTGGGGGGAGCAGGCTTAGTTTGGGGCAGAGAGCCCCCAACTCCTGTGATTGCCCCCATCGTCATCCCCAATACCCACAGGCAGCAGGACCTGTACCGAATCCTGAAGGCCTACACGATCTACCGGCCCGATGAGGGCTACTGCCAGGCCCAGGCCCCTGTGGCTGCCGTGCTGCTCATGCATATGCCTGCGGAGGTCAGCATACCCTGGTCCTGGGAGGGGAGGGCCCGGGAGGACCTGGGCCTGCGGCGGCGATCGGGGAGCACTCTACTCCCTGTTTCTCAGGCCCCATCTCTCCCCCGCTTGCTCTTGCCCTCCTCAGCAAGCTTTCTGGTGCCTGGTGCAGATCTGCGACAAGTACCTCCCCGGCTACTACAGCGCAGGGCTGGTGAGTGTGCGAAGGCTGGGGCGCCCCAGGCTGCGGGGGGGTCCTTGTCCTGCCCATTTGTCCCTCTGCTCTGCGCCTCTCCCACTGAAGTGAGGATCCCCACCCAGGGACAGGGCTACCCTGAGGGGGTCCCCGTCGACCCCCTCTCATGGCTTCTCCCGCCGGCAGGAGGCCATTCAGCTGGACGGAGAGATCTTTTTTGCACTGTTGCGCCGGGCCTCCCCGCTGGCACACCGGCACCTGCGGCGGCAGCGCATCGACCCTGTGCTCTACATGACCGAGTGGTTCATGTGCATCTTCGCCCGCACCCTGCCCTGGGCGTCTGTGCTGCGTGTTTGGGACATGTTCTTCTGTGAAGGTACTTCTGCACCCATTCAGCCCACGGCGGGGCCTGGGGTTTCCACAGTGGCTGCCAGAAAGGGGCGTGCTGCCGGGAGGTACGTAGGGGCCTTGGCTTCCCTGTACACGGTGTGGGGGCCGGAGAAACTGGGGACCGGTCTTGGCTCTGCCATCAGCCCGAAGCCTACTCTCCCTCCCGGGAACCTGAAACCCAAGGCAGCTCCTTTCCCTCCATGGGGCCTCCATTTCCTCATCTGTGAGGACGGCAGTAAGCTGGGCATAGGGCCTGCAGGTCCCTTCTAAATGGGACGGACTGCAATTCCAGCCCTGATCGCTTGTGCTGTGTTTTTTCCGCCCTCCCAGGCGTCAAGATCATCTTCCGGGTGGCCCTGGTGCTGCTGAGGCACACGCTGGGCTCAGTGGAGAAGCTGCGCTCCTGCCAGGGCATGTACGAGACCATGGAGCAGCTGCGCAACCTGCCCCAGCAGTGCATGCAAGAGGACTTCCTGGTGCACGAGGTAGGCCACGGCGGCCCAAGGCCACGGCACCTGCTTCTGCCTGTCCCCGCCCTCCCCTTCCCCTTCCCCTGCATCCTACTACCCAGTCCTTCTCGGTCTAGGTGACCACCCTCCCAGTGACGGAAGCACTGATTGAGCGAGAGAACACGGCCCAGCTCAAGAAGTGGCGGGAAACCCGGGGGGAGCTGCAGTATCGGCCCTCTCGGCGACTACATGGCTCCCGGGCCATCCATGAGGAGCGGCGGCGACAGCAGCCACCCCTGGGCCCCTCTTCCAGCCTTCTTAGCCTCCCTGGCCTCAAGAGCCGAGGTTCCCGGGCAGCTGGGGGGGCCCCCTCTCCACCCCCTCCTGCCCGCCGGGCCAGTGCTGGGCCTGCCCCAGGGCCTGTGGTCACCGCTGAGGGACTGCATCCATCCCTTCCTTCACCTACCGGCAACAGCGCCCCACTGGGTCCCAGCAAGGAGACTCGAAAGCAGGAGAAGGAGCGGCAGAAACAGGAAAAGGAACGTGAGAGGGAGCGGCAGAAACAGGAGAAGGAACGGGAGAGGCAGGAGAAGGAGCGCCAGAAGTGGGAAAAAGAGCAGGAGAAGGAGCAACAGAGGCAGGAGAAGGAGCGACAGAAGCAGGAAAAGAAGGCCCAAGGCAGGAAGCTCTCTCTGCGTCGAAAGGCAGATGGGCCCCCGGCCCCCCAGGATGGTGGGGACAGGTCCTCGGCATCTGAGGCCCGGCAGGATGCTTACTTCTGACCTCTGTCTTGGGGCTGGACTGCATGGCCTCCCTCTTCCTTAGTCAAGAGCAGGCCCGGCCTGGGGCAGCCGTGAACAAGTCTGGAGCCCATCACCTCCAGTTGGGCCCAGCTGGGGTCTCTGTCACTCCTGCCCCAATTCCCTCTGGGGTCCGTCCCAGGTGCAGTCCTGATTGGCCATTTGTCACCGCGGAGGTGACTTGGCAATGGGAATCAGCGGTTTTCAGATTCTTATACCAGTTGCTCCCCTAATCCGTGAGTGGAGCTGGGTTCCTTTTTCCCTTCTTCAGCTCTGCCGGTCTCCCCCTCTTCCTGCCTGGAGGCCAAGGCTCTCCTCGCTCTACTTCTGGACATCTCTGTTGTAATTATGTACAGAGGACCTGGTGGGTCCAGGGTGGGTGTGTTTGCTCTATCTTCTGTCCTTTAGTTCTCCTTCCACAGTGTTTTTGCGCTCATTTATTTAAAGGGACATGGGCTGGAACAGGAAATGTCCCCCCTCTCCCCACCTGCCATCCTCCTTGCTCTCTTTCCTCTTCACCCACCTTCCTGTGTGTTCTCAGGCTTCGCCTGCTTTGTCTCCACCAGGATCCCCACCTTTCGCCTTGTTTCCCCTCCAGCCCCTATCTGGGGAAGGGGTCTTCCCTTGAGCTCCAGGGGGTGGAACCCAATGTTTACATTCTCTTCTGTCTCTGCTCCCACCCTGTGCGGCGCTTTGAGGAATCAGAAAAGAACCTGCTGTTGTACCTGGGCTTGTCTCCTGCTTTGTTATTTGATGATGGGGGGCAGAGTAAGGACTGGACAGGGGGTGGGAAACAGTGGAGCAGGCCAGGATCTGGGTGTCTACTGAAGCAGTTGGCTGGTCTTAGCAGGTAGGTACCTCTTGGCCTTTGGTCCATCTTTCAGTCCCTCATCAACAGCTGTTGAGCTCCGGCTCCTCCTCTGCCTGGGATCTGTTGCTTCCATTGTCACTGGCCTGGGGTCTTCGACGTACCACCTGCAGCACCCGGATCTCCTTCCCAAAGTGCTCGTGCAACTCCTGGAAGCTGGAGGGGGTACTGAGGGTGGCTAGGAAGCCACAGCCCTCTGGGGGTGAGCTGGGCTCTTGGCCAGCTGCCTGGCACAGCTCCCGGTATTGGGCCTCCAGGGTGGGTAGGAGCACCACCAGCTGCCTGCAGCTCGCCCCAGCCAGCGCCCACAGCCAGGCTCCCAGCTCTTCCTGGTTTTCTGCTGCCAGCTTGTAGGCCCGCCCACCTGTGCCCTCAACCCTGGGGGTCAGGATGGTAAAGGCATAGGGTTCTGTGGCCCCAAGGCGTGGCTCCACCTGGCAGTTTTCCAAGAGAATGAGGCCCAGGGGTGTGTGGTCCGCTTGGTTCTCCAGGTAGAAGAGGAGGTTTCCCCGGAGGATGAACCAGCGGCGTTGATAGCTGGTATTTCGGGCTCCCTTCTTAAGCAAGATGCCCTCCCGGTCTGGAGCCTGTGTTCTGCATCCACGGAAGAAACTGAGCACGGACTTCTGGTGCAGTTTCATGGTAATCCAATCTGAGAGTAAACACTGGTGGCAACAGAGAAGAGAGGTGGTCCTAGCCCAGTGAGATTTAAGACTGTCTTCAAGAGGTAGAGGTCTTGCCCCCACGACACTCGGACCCACACCTCCCACCTCCAGCTCTGCCCCTTGGGCCAGTTTACAGACTGGGCAGGGGCCGCTAGCCTGGGCCCCTATCTACCTGCGGCTGTGGTTTGAGAGAGGCACTGTTGCCCTTTTCCAGGCCTACCTGAGATCAGGGCACAAGAGACTTCTGGCCTGAGTACCGGGCGCAGGTATCACCGTTACCTTTCCGGTACTTCCCACCTCGGAAGGCAGGAACTAGCCCAGGGGATAGGCGTGGGGTAAATGACTTCCCCTGGGTCCTAAAGAGAGCCGAGTTCGGTAAATGCCCCCAGAGGATCCGGGGCCTCCTCAGGGAGAAGAGCAAGGCCCAACCTAGGAGTGGGAGTGGACAGAACTGGACCGTGAGAGGAAAGGCAGGATTCCCAAAGAGATGGTGAGGGGCGCAAAGCTCTTGGCCAACCCTCGGGAAGGGTGACTCAACCCTGGGAAGGGAAACAGGCCGAAACCCACTGTCCCATTTTGATCATTGTCCTGGGCGACCCTGTAAGCGCCCCCACTTTCTCCCTAGAGCCTCTAACTGCTGTAGGAGGGAGTCGAAACCGCATCCGGCCATCCCTCTTGTTTGATCAGGGTCTAGGCGTTCATACGTCCCCCGTCCTCGCCATTGTCGCCCCCTGCTGCTCACGTCACTCTGGGGAGGGCGGAGTGGTCTTCCCCGCTCAGGGCACACTTCCGCCCGTTTCTCCACTAGTCCTCTACCCCGGGTGAAGCCACTTCCGGCTTCCTCGGGCGCCTTCGCAGTTCTCTTCCGGGTGATGGCGGCCGGTGCCCCGGACGTATCCCTGGTGAAAACCTCTCTCTTTTTTCTTTCCCCTCCGCCTCCCGTGGATCCTTAGGTGAGCGCGCGCCGGTGGGGCTCCTCGAATCCCCACGATTCTGCCGCCCCTTTGATTTGTATGGTTAGCTCCGGACAGTTGGGGGTTACCCCGCGGAGTTGGGAGTTTGGCGAGGGGAGGAGTGGGGCGGCCCGGACGCCTGGTCCTGGGTCCGCCCGGGCCCCGCGGGCTCTGAGGGAGCTGGAGGTGTAGGAGCGAGTGTCAGCCCGCGGAGCCCCGTCGCACCCGGGACTGCGAGGGCCAGGAATGGGGGGTGCAGGTGGGGGGAGCCTCTCTCCTTTTGTCAAGGGCGGGGGTTGCCCGTGGGAAGCCTCTCAGCGCGTCCGCCTCTCTGGTCGGTCTCCAGCAACTCTTTTGGACCAAACTAAGTCCCGGGGGCCTCCTGGCTGCCAACTTCTCTTTCGGTCCCTGATTCTGGGCTCCCTCTCTTCCCAAGCTGGATCTAATGCGTACCAGGTGATTATTTGTTGTGCTGGGGGCCCTTCGGCGGTGAGCAGCCTCTCCCAGTTCCCTTAATCTGCACCCTTTCACCTCGGCTCAGCTTGGGGAAGGCCCCTCTGTGCAGTCATGCCAAAGAGGAAAGTGACCTTCCAAGGCGTCGGAGATGAGGATGATGACGATGAAATCAGTGTCCCCAAGAAGAAGGTGAGGGGGCCAGACTCCTGCAACGTGGGGAGGAGTGAGGGGAGGGAAAAGGAACTAGAAGCTAGAAGAGAAAAGGGAACAAAGAACGCATAGAAAGGGCTTGCTTTTCCATTGTTCTCTGGGAAATGGTTTTGGAGAATTTTCAGTTTGAGGCTTTGAAGAATAATCTACCTAGAGTATTTTGGGGAAAGCTAGTAACCTGCCTCTCTGGACTCGCTGGCTCCTCCTCACAGCTGGTGGATCCTGTGACTGGGGCAGGGGGTCCTGGGAGCCGCTTCAAAGACAAGCACTCTTTGGACAGCGATGAGGAGGATGATGATGATGAGGGGCCCAGCAAATATGACATCCTGGCTTCAGAGGATGTGGAAGGTGAGCTAAACCCAAGAATTGATGCCACCGGAGGAACAGATAGGGCTTCAGGGGGTGTGGGGCAGGGAAGGCTTCTTTGTCTTTTTGCTTGCTCAGTGTGGGACACCTGTGTCTTCGGTGCAGGTCAGGAAGCAGCCACGCTCCCCAGTGAGGGAGGTGTGCGGATCACACCCTTCAACCTGCAGGAGGAGATGGAGGAAGGCCACTTTGATGCCGATGGCAACTACTTCCTGAACCGGGATGCTCAGATCCGAGACAGTTGGCTGGACAACATTGACTGGGTGTGGCCCAGGGCTTGACATTGCTGGGCGTCTGGAGACAGAAAGTGCTGGGCTTAGGCACTTTCTTAGGCACTGGTTTGTTGGGGATAACACCCCCCCACCCTGTTTTCATATCCTAGGTGAAGATCAGGGAGCGGCCACCTGATCAGCGCCCGCCATCAGACTCAGAGGAGGAGGACGGCCTGGGCCAGACACCAATGAGTGCCCAGGCTCTCCTGGAGGGCCTTCTGGAGCTGCTGTTGCCAAGAGAGACAGTGGCTGGAGCACTGAGGCGTCTGGGGGCCCGAGGAGGAGGAGGAGGCAAAGGGGGCAGCAAGGGGGCTGGGCGGCCTAGTTCCCCCCAGCGCTTGGATCGGCTCTCTGGGTTGGCTGACCAGATGGTGGCCCGGGGCAACCTTGGTGTATATCAGGAGACAAGGGAACGTTTAGCCATGCGACTGAAGGGGTTGGGGTCCCGGACTCAGGGACCTCCTGAGCCCACACCCCCACCCTCTCTGGACATGTTTGCTGACGAAGTGGCAGAGGGGGAGCTAGAGACTCCAACTCCTACCCAGAAGGGAGGTAAGATTGGAAGGTGGAGGAGGGGTGATGGGGGCAGGGAGCAGGGCACCTGAGGCCCAGATGGCCCTGCCTGTTATTTTAGAAGCAGAGTTGCCAGGAGATGGTCTGGTGGACGTGATGTGGGAATATAAATGGGAGAACACGGGGGATGCTGAGCTGTACGGACCCTTCACCAGCACCCAGATGCAGGTAAGCCCCTTCCTACTTCCTTCTGCTGCTGCTCTCCCCTCCCACCCCCGCCACCCATATCAGGCCTTTCTCAGCTCTGCTCTCTTTTCCTGCAGACCTGGGTGAACGAAGGCTACTTCGCAGATGGTGTTTATTGCCGGAAGCTGGACCCTCCCGGTGGACAGTTCTACAACTCCAAACGCATTGACTTTGACCTCTATACCTGAGCTGGCCAAGGGCCCAGTTTGGTGTCCCCTTCTTTCCTGGACTCTCTGGAGGAGGCCCCAGCTGCCTTAGGCAGTGAGGATTTGGGGGCCACTTTTCAGTCAATTTTCCTTTCCCAATAAAAGCCTTTAGTTGTACATTAGGGCCTTGGCTGTGCTGTTGACCGGAAGCCAAGGCCCTTCGTAGCCCCTTTGGACCTGCCTCATGACTGTTTCCTGAGTTCCTTCTTGGGAGTTTCTGGTCACTTGAACCACCTCACCTTTGTTTACCACTCCTGGGGCAGAGTGGGCTCTGCTCACCATGGAAAAAAATCCCTTTGCTCCCCTGCTGTTTTCCAGTATTCTCAGAGCAGGCTTCCTCTTTTACTGGTCTTCGGCCTTTGGCTTTTAGAACCTCAGAGTCTGTCTTTACAGCCAGTATAAGGTAGAGCACCAGAAGTGAAGATTTTAGGCCTCCAAGGGCTAGGACATTTGTCGGGGATGAGTGGGAAGCCTGGTACACACTGGCCCCCCAGGGGCCTCAAGCTCCTTAGGGGAAGGGGAAACTCCGGGCCACCTGGGCCAACACTTGATCAGACACAAAAAAGACCAGTGCCTCCCTGGAGCTCAGATCAAAGCAGGGGGCTGGCCTAGATCCACTGGGCTTCTTTCCCAGACTTTTCCTGGCACTTTTGAGGCCCTGAAGCTTCCATTTCCTGGGCTCCCACAGTGTGCCTGGTATGGGGCTAGTGCATTGAAGGAACTGAGCTAACTAGGGGGCTGATCCCCTTCCAGGAATTGAGATTCTGGGGCGTGGGGTTGGGAGGGAGACCAGCAGGTGTAATTGGACCCAACACCCTGGCCTCTCACCAGTGCTGCCTTGTGCCTCTTCTCGCACCAGGTGAGGTTGAACCTTCTTTGTCCGTTGGAGTCTTGGGGGAGCTGTAAGATTACTCCTCAGATTCTAAATGAATCGGTCTAGGTAGTGGCTTAGTGGTTGGGGCTTTTGAAAACTCCCAGGGGATTCCAGTGTGCGGACAGGTGGAGAAGCACCAGACTCCCGTGGCTCAGTTCGCCTAGAACAAGGAAGGGGCAGCTTCCCGGATCCTGCGGTGGTGGCAGAGCTGAGCATGTGCGGCCAGGTCGCTGCTGGCATCTGGCTCAGGCTTGCTGAGCACCAGAGTGGCACCCGGGTGGAAGGGGCCAGGCTGGGAAAAAGGAAGATGAGGACAGGCTGGGGATATTCGGGGCTCGAGTGAGGGCTCCAGCTTCTGTAATAACGGGGTCCACGCTAGTGCTGGCCCAGACTTGGTGTTTATTGACTCCCAAGATGCTTTCACCTGTAGTAAGTCTTTCTCTGCCCTTAAGAAAGAAACCCCTGCTAGTTACCTTTATGTCATTGATTAAAAGGTGCGTCTTGATTTCAGAAACGTTCAGAATTAGAAAGCAATAAAACACCGATCTCCTTTATAACCCCAGTGACTGACTTGTGAGAGGTGCTTAGTGTTTGGTGAAGAGGTGAAGGCCAAGGGCATGGTGCTCTTGGACAGACCACTGGCACCTCAGGCTCCGCCTATCCAGAGCTTACCCTGTCTTCCCCTCACAGAGTTCACCGTTGGATTGAGGGGTTGTTTTTTTTGTTTTTTTTGTTTTTGTTTTGTTTTGTTTTTGAGAGAGCCAGCTGGGCAGGGAGGAGTAAAGTGGAGAGAGAGAATCTTCAGCAGGCTCCATGCCCAGTGCAGAACCTGACGCAGAGCCCAACATGGGACTTGATCTCAGCACCCTGAGCTCATGACCTGAGCGGAAATGAAGAGTCAGACGCTTAACCCACTGAGCCACCCAGGTGCCCCAACCTCCTGGATGGTGCTGTGTAGGCAGAACAGTGGTCCCCCAAGGATGTCCATATCCTCAAGAGAATCTGAATATGGGACCTTCTGTGGCAAAAGAGACTTTGCAGGTGATTAAATCGGTGACTGAGTTGGGGGACAGGTTACTCTGGATTATTGAGGTGGGTGGGCCCAATGTCATCACAAGGGTCCTACAAAGCAAAGGGAGTTGGGAGGGTCAAAGAGAGGGAGGTGAAGGCGTTAAACAGAGCTGCTGGACTTGAACATGGAAGACTGGGCCATATGCCAAGGAATGCATGGCTGTGGAAACTGGCAAAGGCATGAAAAGTCTCCCCAGGCCACCACAAAAGGCAGCCCTCCTATGGGTCTGAACCCAGTGAAAACCACTGTGGATTTCTGATCTCTAGAATCCTAACAAAGTTTGTATTTCACGCCACTGAATTTGTGCTTGTTACAGCCTTAGTCGGAAACTACATTCCCCATCTAGCTGAATGTCCTTCCCCTCCCACGAACATCCCTAAGTTCTCTCTCCCTGTGGCCTTGTCCCTGTTTCAAGCCCTTATCCACGCTTAACTCCCTTGCCCTTCATTTTTTTTTTTTAAAGATTTTATTTATTTATTTGACAGGCAGGCAGAGAAAGAGGGAGAAGCAGGCTCCCAGCTGAGCAGAGAGCCCGATGCGGGGCTCGATCCCAGGACCCTGACATGACCTGAGCCATAGGCAGAGGCCCAACCCACTGAGCCACCCAGGCGCCCCTCCCTTGCCCTTCTTTAAACAGTGTGTACACGTCTGCGGGTAGATATGTACATACGTAATTTTTCTTAAGCCTTCTATACAACACAGTGGTGGTGAAGATTTACAGAAAACGTACAAAATAGTACAGTGAGTTCAGCCAGTTTCCCTCATTAACCTCTTTCACTGGTACCTTTGTTGTAATGAACCAACATTATTACTTTGACCAACCACTTTGTTGAGATGTAACACCCACTTAAAGTGTACAATTTTTTTTTTTCAGTATATCCTTAGGGTTGTAAGACATCACTACAATCCAAATTTAGAATATTTTTGTGGACCCTAGAAGAAACCCCACCCATCAGCAGTCCCGCCCCCTTCCTCTCCACCCTCCTCATCCTCCAGCCACCCCCCTCCCCCCGCAACCACTAGTCTTCCTGTCTCTGTAGAGTTGCCTATTGTGGCCATTTCATACAAATGGACTCCTAAACATGTGGTCTTGTGTCTTCTGCGTCTAATTCTACTTGGCCAGTTTTCGAGATTCATTTGTGTAACACATAACAGTACTCTATGCTTTTTTATTATTGAATACTATCCCACCGTATGGATGTATACTATATTACCATTAACTAAACCTCACACTTTGTTTGGATTTTACTCATTTTCCCCTAATGCCCCTTGTCTGTTTCAGAATCTCTTCTGGGATTCTCCCTCACATGCAATTGTCAGGTCTCCTTGAACTCTGGTCTGACAGTTTCTCAGATTTGTTTTTGCTGACTCGGACAGTTCTGAGAAGACTTGACTAGGTATTTTGTAAAATATTTCTCAATGTGGGCTTTTTCTGCCTGGTATTTTCTCATGCTTAGATATGGGTTATGGGTTTTGGGAAGGAAGACCATGGCGGTGAAATCCCTCCCCTTTTACTGAAAACTTGTATTGGCTCCATTTCCCTCAAAATAAACTTCAACAGCTTGAAGATGACCGAGAAGGTCTCCAGGGCCCGGCTCGAGCCAGCCCTCCAGCTCCACGTCTGCCTTTGCTTTCCTTCTCCCTTCCCTCCCCTGACTCCAAGCTCCAGCCTCCTCCCAGAACAAGGCCATTTCATTTCTCCAGGCCTGTGCAGGGATGACTTTCTCTCTTCTTTTATCTGGGAAAGACCAATTAATATATGTGTGTTGTATCAGGTCCAAAGCCTCCTTTCCCTACAAGGCTTCCCAACCCACTCCCCATCCCCCAGGTTGGTCAGCGTTTCTTCCACTGGGCCCAACAGCATAGATGCCTGATGCCATACCCGGAACAGTTTTTCTGGTCTGTTTCCACCAGTTAGCTTGAGACTGGAGATCAGTCCTGATGAATGAATAGGGAACGAGCCAAGTCTTTCCTGGTCCTGTGGGGGATACTCCCCTCTTGAGCAAGACCAGAAACTTGGGGCTAATGGGATTATTTGTTGTCCCCGAAGGGGTGAGCTATGACCTGGCAGTGTACAGGTATCTAGATCCAAGAGTCTCAGGGAACAGGGCCGAGGGGTCAGTAAGGTCATTCTTACTGGGGTGTCCCCGGGGCCATGGGCAAAATTTCCAGGGGGGCTCAAGTTCAAACCCGCAGATGTCATCACTGTATTGATGACATGAAAACCTCTGAAATGCAGCCTTTTGTCTTTGGTAGGCCATTTTCCAGAAGACTAGCAGGAGTGGGAGAAGGCGAATCTGGGCTTAGGGTGTCATGGTCTGTCCTGGGCATCTGTGGGGTCTTGAGGGAGACAAAGACCATGGAGGATGGCAAAAAGGAGTTAAAATAAGCAAAGAGTCAGGCTCCACAAAGCCCATGGAGTTGGGGGGACCCTCAATGCCTTTGATCCATCTGTCACCCCTTCCAGACCCACCTGGCTGGCTTGAAGCCTCCTCGGCAGGCAGGGTCACTGAATGCCAGGCTCCCAGGCAGTGGCAGGCCTGGGCCCAAGCAGCTGGCCTTCCATTCTGCTTCCCCCAAGAACCAAGCTAAAGTCCTAGAGATGCCCAGCCCCTCTAGACACTCAACCCCAGGGTGGATTTGGAAGCAAACGTTCTGCACGAGGCCCAAGGATGGATGTTTCTTCCAGTCAGTAGCCGCTTCTGAACTGCACCTGGAGGCCAGGCCTGCCCCTTGGTCCTTTTGGGCCATTCCCCAGGTTCAAGGATGTGCTTTTCCATGGGAGGTGCTGCGCCCCCCCCTCCCCCCCGACGGCTTTAGCCCCCTCCAAGGGGCCATCCCAGCACACATCTCCCTCCGGCCCAGTGGAGGCTGCTGCTACCCTGTCCCCACCAGGTCCCCTGTTCTCCAGGAGGCTGGCTTGGGCCTCCCCACCTGCGTAAACACAGCATGCGACAAACCCGTACGACCCACAGCAGACGCTTGTGCTGCCTGAGATTTGCTTGGGCAGCCTCTGGTTTTCCTGTCCTGATGCTATTGTTCTTGCTTTTGGTTTCCGGTCTCCACCGACCATGGATCTCTGCCCTGCAGCCCCAGGGGTGGCAGCTCCAATGCCCGGTTTTGGACACATTTCTCTGTCTCAAACTCTTCCGCTTGTTTAAACACAATGTCGGCTTTTCCCAGGCTTGAAATTCGATCACTAAACCTATCTGTATTTGGAAGGGAAGAAAAGGGCATCTGGCATTTCTTAAGTATCTAAGTAAGTTAGAAGTATTAGGTTTAATTTTCTTGACTACCTGCTACTTAGTTACAAGTTTCCTCCATTTTGCTGATGAGAAAAATGAGGCTCATAGAGGTGAAGTAAAGTGACTAACGTCACACAGCCTGAAAGTGGTAAAGCCAGCATGTGAACCTAGGTCTGTGGGATCCTAAAGTCCAGCCAGAATATTTGGTGAAATGCATGTTTCTTTTTTTTCTTTTTTTAAGGATTTTATTTATTTTTTTAAAAGATTTTATTTATTTACTTCAGAGAGAGAGAGCATGAAAGGGGAGAAGGTCAGAGGGAGAAGCAGGCTTCCTGCTGAGCAGAGAGCCCAATGTGGGGCTCGATGCGGGGCTGGATCCCAGGACCCTGAGATCATGACCTGAGCTGAAGGCAGAGGCTTAACCCACTGAGCCACCCAGGCGCCCCCATTCATGTCAACTTTTGTATACGCTTTTTTTTTTTTGCTTGTGGGTAGCCAGTTGTGTCTGTACTTTTTGTAGAAAAGATTATCCTTTCTGCTGTTGAAAAATTGCCTTGCCACCTTTGCAAAACATCACCTGACCACATATATGTTCATCTATTTCCGAATTACAGATTTTATTCCACTGATTGGAATTTTTTAAAGATTTTATTTATTTATTTGAGAGAGAGAACACAAGCAAGGATGAAGATGTAGAGAGAGAGAAGGAGAAGCAGATCCCTGCTGAGCAGGGACCCCGATGTGGAGCTCGATCCCAGGACCCTTGGATCATGACCTAAGCTGAAGTCAGACTTTTGACTGAGCCACCTAGGTGCATGCTCTCTCTCCCTTTCTCGCTCTCTTTTTTAATGTAGGCTCCACACACAGGGCTTGAACTCACAACCCTGAGATCAAGACCTGAGCTGAGATCAAGAGTCAGATGTTCAACTGACTGAGATACCCATGCACCCTTATTCCATTGATTTTGATGGTTATCTCTATACTAATACCGTACAGTCTTTTTTCCCCTTAATTAAAAAAAAAAAATCTCTAAGCCCAGCATGGGGCTCAAACTCATGGCCCTAAGATCAAGAATTGCATGTTCTACTGACTGAGCCAGGTGCCCTCCAATACTGTACTGTCTTGATAACTAGCTTATAGTGAGTTCATCAAGTAGTGAACATCCTCTAACTTTTTTTTCCCAATTGTTTTGGCTAGTCTAGGTCCTTTGGCATTTCTATGCAGATTTTAGAATCAGATTGTCAATTTCTCAAAAAATGTTTTTGGAGTTTGATGTGAATAATGTTAAATCTATGTAGAATTACTACATTTACCAATGGAACCATCTGTACCTGGAATTTTTTTTTTGTAGGAATTTTTTCCCCTGAATATTTCCATTTATTATCTCCAGTATATGGGAAATATAAAAGAATTCAATAGGTTTTATCAAGTTCACCAGCAAAGCAATGATGAGAAACTTGAGAGAGAATCCTTTCTGTTTCCAAGTATTTTGAAAGTTGGCTCCTGTAAAACAACAACAACAACAACAACAAAAAACATTGTATGATGAAAGAGTATTTCTGGGAATGAAAGAGAAAAATAAAAGCATTATTTTTGGAATGGGCACAGACCTCTAGGCAGGTTTCCTCTCAGTGCCTAGAGGTCTGTGCCCGTTCCAAAAATAATGCTTTTATTTTAGGCACAGAGCTCCAATTAATTTTATGGAAAGATTTAACTACAAATTCAATTTCATTAATTATATGTGGGACTATTTAAGTTTTCTATTTCTTCTTGAGTTAGCTTTGGCAGTTTGCTGTTTTTAAGGAATCTGTCCATTTCATCTATACGACTGAAATTTACTGGCACAAAGCTGTTCTTGGAGTTACTTTCTTAATTTCATTTTTGGTCTGTTGCCCTTTGAATATGTCATTCTACTGATTTCCATTGTTTCAGACAAGAAGTTCGTGTAGATCAGTATCGATGCTTCTTTGCACATAATGAGTCATTTTCATTGCTGCTTTTATTGTTTTCTCTTTCAGTGGTTCAACTATGATGTGTCTGACTGTGAATCTCTTCATATTGTTCCTATGTGACATTCATTGCACTTCTTGGATGTGTAGATTATTTTTTCATCAAATTTGGAAAATTTTTGGCCATTGTTTCTCTTTTTTTTCTCCTTTTCCCTGATAAAGTACCCTATGAGTTCTTGTGATGATGTATTCTGTGACAAAATGGTTAAGATTTTGGTTTCCTAGTCACAGAGTCCCAGGTTTCAATTCCAGCTCCACCACTTACGAGTTGTGTGAATCTGGACAAGTACCTTCGTGGCTTTGAGTCTTAATTTATGTTTACTGCTTTATTATAAAGGGTATTATAAAGAATACAGATAACCGGGGTGCCTGGGTGGCTCAGTGGGTTAAGCCTCTGCCTTTGGCTCAGGTCATGATCTTGGGGTCCTGGGATCGAGCCCCGCATCAGGCTCTCTGCTCAGTGGAGAGCCTGCTTCCCCCCCTCTCTCTGCCTGCCTCTCTGCCTACTTGTGATCTCTCTCTCTCTCAAATAAATGAATAAAATCTTTAGGGAAAAAAAAAAGAATACAGATAACCAGATGAAGGTCTGGAAGGGTCCCAAGCTCAGGAGTTTTGGGTCCCATGAAAATGGGGTGTGCTACCCTCCCAGGATGTGGAACTCTAGTGGAACACAACTTGGAAGCTCTACAATTTTTTCCTCAAGTATCTTTTTCTGCTCTCTCTTTTCCTTTCCTACTGGGACTCCTATTATTCTTATGCTGGTATACCTGATGTCGTTCCACAGATTTCTGAGTAAGGACTCATTTCTTCTTCCTTTTTCCCCTCTTCAGGTTGGATAGTTTCTATCAACCCATCTTCATGTTCATTGATTCGGTCATCTGTCAGCTCAAATCTGTGGTTGAGCCCCTCTAGTGAATTTTTTTAAAGATTTTATTTTAAAATTTTTTAAAGATTTTATTTTTAAAATAATCTCTATACCCCACATGGGACTCAAACTTACAACCCCAAGATCAAGAGTCATGTGCTCTACTCACTGAGCCAGTAAGGTGCTCCTGTCCTGAATTTTAAATTTTAGTTATTATTGTACTTTTCAACTCTGGAATTTATTTATTTTTTTATTGTTATTTTAACCATTTTTTTAAAAAAAGATTTTCTTTTTCAGTAACCTCTACATCCAGCGTGGGGCTTTATCTTACAACTCTGAGATCAAGAGGTGCACACGCCAACGACTGAGTCAGACAGGCCCCCCTCCCTTGTAACCATTTTTTAAGTGTATAATTCAATAGCATTACGTACATGTATGATTCATTTCTCAACAAAAACTCTATTAAACAACATCCCACTCCTCCCTTCCCCCAGCTCCTGATAACCTCTGTTTTATTCCTGTCTCTGTGTATGAATTTGCATATTCTAGGTACCTCATATAAGTGGAGTCATACAATATTTTTCCTTTTTGGGGCACCTGGGTGGCTCAGTCGGTTAAGCAGCCCATTCGTGATTTTGGATCAAGTCATAATCTTAGGGTCATGAGATCAAGCCCCATGTTGGGTTCCCCCCTGGGCGTGGAACCTGCTTAACATTCTCTCTCTCTCTGCTCCTCCCCTCCCTCCCTTAAAACAAACAAACATGGGCACCTGGGTGGCTCAGTGGGTTAAAGCCTCTGCCTTCGGCTCAGGTCATGATCTCAGGGTCCTGGATCGAGCCCCGCATCGGGCTCTCCACTCAGCGGGGAGCCTGCTTCCTCCTCTCTCTCTCTGCCTGCGTCTCTGCCTACTTGTGATCTCTGTCAAATAAATAAATAAAATCTTTAAACAAACAAACAAACAAACAAAACCCAAACCCAGTATTTTTCCTTATGCATCCAGATTCTTTCAATTAGCATGTTTTGAAGGCTCATCCATAATGTAGCACATATCAGTACTTCATTCCTTAAAAAAAAAAAATCTGGGCGTCTGGGTGGCTCAGTCAGTTAAGCGACCAGCTCTTGATTTCAGCTCAGGCCATCGTCTCAGTTAGGGTCATGAGATCGAACCCTGCTTTGGGCTCCCCACACATTGAAAGTCTGCTTGTCCCCCTCTCTCTCTGCTCCTCCCCAGCTCTCTCTCAAAAAATTTTTTTTCTAGCCCCCTATCAAGATTATTTATTTTGTTGTCACACTTTCCTTTGAGTCTTTTTATTTTAGTTCTTTGAGCATATTTTATAATAGCTGTTCCAAAGTCTTTGCTAACTACAACATCTGGGGACCGGCAGAGACAGATCTACAGAGTACTTGCTTTTCCTGGGTTTAGACTGGATTCTGATGCCCTCTACAGGTTGTTGTTGTCATTGGCTTTTGTTTGTTTCTTTGTTTAATAATTTGCCAGGGCCAAATCTGTGAATCTGCTTCCCCCAGGGTGGGTGGCCACTGCCGTCTTTGCCCCGTTTAAAATAATTCTTGTTTTTATTCTTAAGCTTGGATTCCTAAGAATGCCCCTGTGTCTGTGTAGCTTCATGATCAGCTATTTTTTTTTTTTTGAGGTTTTATTTATTCATTTGACAGAGAAAGAGAGCACAAGCAGAGGGAGTAGCAGAGCGAGGAGGGAGAAACAGACTCCAGGCTGAGTGGGGAGCCCAACAGGGGAGTTGATCCTACGACCCTGGAATCATGACCTGAGCCAAAGGCAGACGCTTAACCCACTGAGCCACCCACCTTGAGCCAGTGAGAATTCTGTCCTCTGACAATGATCTATATGTGGGTGGGAGAGTACAAAGTTCGGGCCATTTTCAAGTTGACCCCAGCTTTCCTCCCACACCCCCGCGCACGCAGCCCCAGGGTTAGCCCTGCAAATGCACAAAGGCTCAGCAGGGAGCATGCTTGCCTCCACCACAACCTGAAGTCAGGCTAAGAGCACCGTGGGCTGTCCCCACTCACTTGCCACTGAGATGGCCGCTTCCTCCTGCGACATCACGGGGCGTGGCCATCGTCCACGCGACCAAATCAAAGAAACCCCCTGCAGCAGAGAAGCTTCCAGTCCTGAAAGTCCACCCCTGACCCCCAACCTTGGCAGAGCCTCTGCGCCTCCCACGCTGGAAAGCGAGACTCCCCCTGTTCTAACTCAAAGTTGAGTGGGTTTCAAGACGGTTTGCATCTCAGATTGTGGTGGCCTTTGGTGGATCTCAGAGCCCTGAAGGGGCTGTTTGGTTTGTCTTGTGCAGCATTAGAGCTGCTTCTGGCGAGAGGATTTGCTGACCTCCTCACTCAACCATAGGTGGAAACGTCCTCCTTTAAATATTTTGAACTCTGTTCTGGGAAATAGTTCTGTTCCTCGTCCAAAAAGTTTGGAGGGTCTTAATGCCTTGGAAACAGTCTGATCCTTTCAAGGTTTGCCTTTACATGTTAGACAGGACCAGAATAGCTTCCATCTGGGGTGAATTTGGCCCCATTGCTGCGGCAATGACCTTCTGAGTCCTCTACTAGACACCTGTGCATTTGGTGATCTTTTCACTCTGGCTGGTGGGACCATGAGCTCTTTCCACCCCATGCGGACCCTGGGGATTGTTTGACCCCCTTGGTGCTCACCTGAAGGTGTGTGGCAACCTCTGCCCAGGCCTAGCGTTTTCTCTCTGCCCTGGGGATTCTCCCCATGAAACTCGGTCTCCTCACCCCAGGGAGACTGCTGGAGTCTGTTTGGGTTCCCTCTTCCCGGGCTACAGCCCGGAAATTCTCTCCAGGCAGGAAGCCAAGGAAGCCATACAGCTCTCCATCCTGCACTGCCTGTTGTCCAGGGACCGAAAGTTCTTTTTCTTGTTTAAGATGTGAAAATGTTGGGGTTTGGGAGCAAATGGCCAAGAGAATTCTTAAGGTGTCTTTGGTGCAAAAAAGGTGGTTTTAAAGAAGATGTGGTCCATATATACAATGGAGTATTATGCCTCCATCAGAAAGGATGAATACCCAACTTTTGTATCAACATGGACGGGGCTGGAGGAGATTATGCTGAGGGAAAGAAGTCAAGCAGAGAGAGTCAATTATCACATGGTTTCACTTACTTGTGGAGCATAAGCAATAACAAAGGACACTGGGTGAAGGACAGCAGAAGTGAGTTGGGGGAAATTGGAGGGGGAGACAAACCATGAGAGACTGTGGACTCTGAGAAACAAACTGAGGGTTTTGGAGGGGAGGGAGTGGGGGAGGAGCAGAGGGAGCCACCCCAGGGAGCCTGGTGGTGGTTATTGAGGGCACATGTGCATGGAGCACTGGGTGTGGTGCATAAACAATGAATCTTGGGGCGCCTGGCTTAGTGGGTTAAGCCTCTGCCTATGGATCAGGACGGGGCTCGGCAGGGAGCCTGCTTCTCCCCCCACCTCTGCCTACCTCTCTGCCTACCTGTGATCTCTCTCTGTCAAACAAATAAATAAATAATCTTAAAAAAAAATAGAAAATGAATCTTGGAACACTGAAAAAATAAAATAAAATTTAAAAAAATAAAAAAAATTTTAAAAGGTGGTTTTACTAAAGCACAGGAATAGGACCCGTGGGCAGAAAGAGCTCCACTAGGGTTGTGAGGAAGGACTGATTATAGACTTTCAGGTTGGGAGGGGGTTAGAAGTTGTTAAGGAATTTGGAAGCAAGGTTTCCAGGACCTTGAGGGGATAGCTGTTGTTAGAAAAAGGTCATTTCTGACTGTCTAGTAAAATCTTAGTCATGAGACCCTTCAGATATATACTGGTGGGTCATACACTTGGAAGATGATTGCTAACATGTATCTTGCAGAGTAGAGATAAAGGAAATTTCCAAAGGAATTTTTTACATGTTAAAAGAGACTTTACAGGATCCTGGAGGTCAGGCTAATGTTAAGCCAATGTTGCCTTTTGCCCTTAGCAAGGTATTAACATCAAGGACGTTGAGTTCCTAGAGGAAGTTCCCCCTGCCTGTCCCAGACACTTGTCAATGGGCAGTAGGTTGTAAGGAAATTGAATATTTTTCTTTTGCCTCTGTTCTCCACATCAGGTATATCTGGTCCCTGTTTCTTCATTCTGATCAGAAGCCCCAGTCAGCCTTTTTGGTTACACTATGCTGTGCCCCAACTCCATCTCGTGCCCCAATATCAGTGGTAGTAGAGAGACGGTAGTAGGCAGCCTCTGGTTTTCCCCAAATGTACCCAAAGTTCTCCGTGGAGATCAGCAGAGGGCGCTATTCTCTGTGTTCTTGAGCACCCGAGCCACGTGGGGGCGGAGGAAAGAGCCTGGCTTTTAATATCGCGGCCATGGGCTCCCTGTGATCCTTCGCTGCCCGCTAATCCAGGATCCATGAGGAGGCTGGATACATGACATCAACCGGGAGTGCCCTGGAGAAGTCCAGACTTGCCAGTTTATTAAGCACTGTAATGTGCACTTAGACTCTAGGCTAACTTTTATATACATGATGTATTCGTGACGTACATATTAATTACCTGATGACAAAGGTGTTTTGTGTTACACGCATGGGTGTGTATATACATGCTATACACGTTAGAACACGGGCTGAGGGGTGCTATTATTATCCAGGTATAAACTTGTCACTACCTGGAAAATGGGGCTTTCTGGAGTTGGTTTTTGTTTTTTGGGGTTTTGGGGGGGTTGTTTTTTTTTTTTTAAGATTTTCTTTTTAAAGAATCTCTACACCCAACGTGGGGCTCAAACTTACAACCCTGAGATCAAGAGTCACACGTTCCACTGGCGAGGCCAGTCCGTGTCCAGAGGAGTTTCCTGAAGGATAGGCCAGAGTGACTGGCATACTCACCATACCAGAGGGATGTCTTGGGACAGTGCACTCTTAGTCCTCATCCCTTATTTCCCCCACTCCCCCTCCGCCCACCTCCCCTCTGGAGACCATCAGTTTGTTCTCTGTATTTAAGAGTCTGTTTTTGTTTGTCTTTTTTTTTTCTTTGTTCATTTGTTTTGTTTCTTAAATTCTACATAGGAGTGAAATCGTATTTGTCTTTCTCTGACTGACTTATTTCACTTAGTGTAATATAATCTAGATCCATCCACGTGGTTGCAAATGGCAAGATATCATTCCTTTTGATGGCTGAGTAATATTCCATTGCTTATCTATACCACATTTTCTTCATCATTCATCTATTGATGGACATTTGGGTTGATTCCATATCTTGGCTTGTTGTAAATAATGCTACAATAAACATAGGGGTGCATACATATTTTCAAATTAATGTTTTCATTTTCTTTGTGTAAATAACCAGGAGTGGGATTATTGGATCATATAGAATTGTATTTTTAATTTTTTGAGGAACCCCCATACTGTTTTCCAAACTAACTTCTTAAAGTAGTTGTTTTCAACAGCAAACTCCTCCTTTTAAAAGTCTCTTTTTATTTTTTTTTATTTTTACGATTTTATTTATTTGACAGAGGGAGAGAGATCACAAGTAGACAGAGAGGCAGGTGGCAGGGGGGGGAGCGGTGAAGCAGGCTCCCTGCTGAGCAGAGAGACCAATGCGGGGCTCTATCCCAGAACCCTGGGATCATGACCTGAGCTGAAGGCAGAGGCTTTAACCCACTGAGCCACCCAGGTGCCCAAGTCTCTTTTTATTTTAAAATTATGGTTTATTTTTCTATCAAGATAATACTGCACATAGTTTAAGAATTCAAATAGCCTGGGCTCAAACTGAGCCTGGGTGGCTCAGTTGGTTAGGCATCATCTGCCTTTGGCTTGGATCATGGTTCCAGGGATCTGGGATCAAGCCCCGAGTCAGGCTCTCTGCTCAGCGGGGAGACTACTTCTCCCTCTGCCTCTGCCTGCTGCTCTGCCTACTTGTGCTCTCTCCCTCTCCCTCTGTCAAATAAATAAATAAAATCTTTTTAAGAAAAAAGAATTCAAATAGCTTTCCAAGGCTTGTATATATATATTTTTTAAGATTTTATTTATTTATTTGATAGACAGAGATCACAAGTAGGCAGAGAGGGAGGCAGAGAGAGAGAGGAGGAAGCAGGCTCCCTGCTGAGCAGAGAGCCCTATGTGGGGCTCAATCCCAGGACCCTGGGATCATGACCTGAGCCGAAGGCAGAGGCTTTAACCCACTGAGCCACCCAGGTGCCCCCCAAGGCTTATATTGAAAAAGCAGGGGCGCCTGGGTGGCTCAGTGAGTTAAGCATCTGCCTTCGGCTCAGGTCATGATCTGAGGGTCCTGGGATCGAACCCCTTGGGGGCTCCCTGCTCAGAGGGGAGTCTGTTTCTTCCTCTGACCCTCCCTCTGCTTGTGCTCACTCTCTTTCTCTCTCCCAAATAAATAATTAAAATCTTTTAGAAAAAGAAAAGAAAAAGCAATTCCCAGGCTCCTGGCTGGCTCCGTCGGTTAAGCATCTGACTCTTGGTTTTGGCTCAGAGTCTGATGATCGAGCCCTGCGTAGGACTCCGCGTTCAGTGCGGGGTCTGCTTCTCCCTCTCCCTCTGCTCCTTCCCATTGTTTGTGCTCTCTCCCTCTCTCTGCCAAATGAATAAATGAAATCTTAAACACACACACACACACACAAACCAATTCTAGAGACTTTACTATAGGGACCCCATGTAGAGGTGGGGATGGTTGAAAGAATCTACAAGGAATGCAGAAGCACTCAGGGGCCAGCAACAAGGGACAGGAGTGTCAGGGAAGGGGACGGAATGCTGTCACTGAAACTAGGGGAAAGCTGGAGTTATGAAGGAGGGCTAAAATCCTGATCACCAATTCCAGAGTGTGTGTGCATGTGTGTGCGTGCGTGTGTGTGTGTGTGTGTGAGGTGGAGAACTCTGTACCAGAAATGGGGACAGAGACCAAATATATAGTTCTTATGATAAGTCTCGCTATCACAAGGGGCCGCCTGATAGATGTTAGACAAGGGTGTGGAGATGAAACCACTGCCAGAGGTGCGACCCACGTTAGGAAGGGAGCCAGAGGAAGAAATGACCTGACTGCCTTTGCTCCGCCTCTCCCTCCGCTCTCCAACCCGTCCTCCCTTTAGCCAAGCCCAGGGGAAGCCAGAGTGCAAAGGAATCTTCAAGGCATAGAGCAGAGCACAGGATGGATCTGGGGGGTGGAAGGTAGATCACAACCAGCTCCAAGGCTTCTACCCCTTACCAGCTGTGTGTCCTGAGGCAAGTTACTTAACCTCTCTGAGCCCCTATGGTCCTCTCTGTAATTGAAGTAGTACCCATCTCACATGTCAGTGCTGGGCCTCTTCTCTTCACACTCACTCTTGAGGTGAACCTGTCTAGACTCATGGCTTTAAACACCATCCAGGGACACATGGGTGACTCAGTCATTGGGCGTCTGTCTTTGGCTCAGGTCATGATCCCAGAGTCCTGGGATCAAGCCCCATATGGGGCTCCCTGCTCAGTGGGGAGTCTGCTTCTCCTTCTGCCTGCCGTTCCCCCTGCTTGTGTGCTCTCTCTGTCTCTCTCTCTGTCAAATAAATACACAAAATCTTAAAAAAAAAAAAAACCCTCACCACCCAAATGTTGATGTCCCCAAATTTATGTCTTCAGTGAAGACCTCCTCTGTGAGCTTCAGAACTGCCCACTAGGGCTTCCCAGCCTTAACCGGTCCCCAGATAAACTCTTTATCTTCCTCCCCAAACCCGCTCCACCCCAGCCTTCCCATATCAGAAAATGCAGATTCCATCCCTGCAGTCTGTCAGGCCCAAACCTTGGTGTTGACCTTGACCTTCTTTCTTGCACACCCACATCCCATCTATTAAACAACCCTGTTGGTTCTACCTCAAAAGATGTTTCACAACTGCACACTTCTCTCCGTGTCTCCCATCATCCTGGTTCGGACCTGGTGGTCTCCGTCCTGGCCAGGTCCAGGAGCGTCCTTACTGGTCTCCCTGCTCCCACCCACCCCTCCATGTTCCCCCCAGATTCCCTGCAGCAAAGACAGAGCCCATCCACAGCGGTTCTTTGAACCAGAGCAGAAGTCCTTAAGATCCCCTCTCTGACCTCCCCTCCCACCCTCTACCTGTGGTGTGCTCTGCTCAAGCCACCGGCCTCCTTGGGGTTCTCAGAGAACAGCAAGCGTGACCCACTTTTAACAAGGGCCTTGGGGCACTTGGGTGGCTCAGTCAGTTCAGCGTCCGACTCTTGATTTTGGCTCAGGTCCTGCTCTCAGGGTCCTGGGGTGGAGCCCCTCTGGTTCCGGGCCAGTGGCCAGTCTCCTTGAGATCATCTCCCTCCCTCTCCTTCTGCCCCTCACTCCTCCCCCTCTAAAATAAATAAATAAACCTTTATTTATTTTTTATTTTTTTTAAGATTTTATTTATTTATGACAGAAACATTGAGAGAGGGAACGCAAGCACAGGGGAGCTGGAGAGGGAGAAGCAGGCTCCCCGCTGAGCAGGGAGCCTGATGCGGGGTTCCATCCCAGGACGCGGGGACCATGACCTGAACCAGAGGCAGACGCCCAATGACTGAGCCACCCAGGCGTCCCTAAATAAACCTTTAGGAGAAAAAAAAAAAAAAAAAAGAACCTTAGAAGAAATAAATAAAAAATTAAAAAGGCCTTTGACTTGGTTTTCTCCTCCCCTGGAATTCCCTTCCCCAAGGATCACAACGGTGGGCTGCCTCACTTCCCTCAGCTCTCCGCTCAGACGGCATCTTTTCCGAGAGGCCTTCCTGGAGGAGGGGGCAATTCCTATCACCCCCGTCCTGCTTGATGACCCTCCACGCTACTTAACATTATGTACTTTTGTGGAGTCTGTCTCACCCCAGGAGAAGGTGACCTTCAGGAAGACAGGTGACTGGTGCTTGATTTGGTTCATTATTCTAGCCTATGCCTGACACGTGGTTAGTGTGCAACAAATATTTGTGGAAAAAATGAACAGATTATGTGATTCTTTTTCTTTCTCTTTCTCTCTCTCTCTGTGTCTTTCTTTCTTTCCTTCTAATAGCCACTCTAACTGTTGTAAGGACTGATTTCATAGATCTCATTGTGGTTTTGATTTGCATTTCCCTGATGATTTGTGATGTTGAGCACTTTTTCATGAATCTGTTGGCCATCTGTATGTCTTTTTCAGGAAAATGTTTATTCAAATCCTCTGCTCATTTTTTAAAGTAGGCTCCACACCCAGCGTGGGGCTCAAACTCACCACCCTGAGATCACACGTTGCACGCTCTACTGACTGAGCCAGCCAGGCGCCCCTCCTATGCCCTTTTTTTTTTTTAAAAGATTTTATTTATTTACTTGAGAGAGAGAGAGACTAAATAACATGGTGACATCACCATCCATTTTAAAGGACAGGAAGGAGAGCCTGGGTGGCTCAGTCAGTTAAGCGTCCAACTCTTGATTTCAGCTCAGGTCATGATCTCAGGATCTCAGAGCCGGGTGGGGCTCTATGCTCGGTGTGGAGCCTGCTTGGGATTCTCTCTCTCTCTCTCTCTCACTCTGCCCCTCCCCACATCTCCAAGTGGGGGCGGGCAGGAAAACTGAGACCCAGAAATGAAATGTGCCCAGGAGCACACAGTTAATGACTGGCAAAATCACCTTCAAGCCCGTTTGTCCGACTCCAAGCCCCAGACCCTCTCTCATAACTGACACATTGTCCACCCGCCATTACAGCCATGACATCAACTGGCATGAGGTACAGTCTCTCATGAAAACTAATTTTAGAAGTGAGTTCTGGACTCCTCAGAGGAACTAACTACCATGTTTCTCCTTTTTGACTAAGGGATCTCTTCATGTAAATTGTCCCTTCCGGGGTTAGCCCCAGGAAGCTCCAAGTCGAATGTGAAGTTGGTCCCTCTATTAGCCCTTTATTAGGCTTGGATTTTTTTTCTCTCATTTTTATTTTACTTCGTCATCATTTTTATTTTACTTCATCATCTATGTTCTTTTTTTTTAATAGAGACAAAATTAACATACAACATTATATCAGTTTGAGGTATATAGCATAATGTATTTGTATCAGTATAGTGTATTAATACTTGCAGATCACCACAATAAGTCTACTGAAAATATATTGTGACACAGTTATCTTTTTTTCTTGTGATGAGAACTTGTATCTACTCCCCAAACAACTTTCAAATAAACAGCACAGCATTATGAATTACAGTCATCAAACTCTATATTTCATCCCAGGGCTTGTTTATTTCACACTTGGAAGGTTGTACCTTTGACCCCCTTCCCCCATTTTGCCCAACTCCCTCCTCTCCTCCCCTCTGACCTGCACCAATCTATTCTCTGTATCAATGAATTCCTTTTTTGGTTTTGTCTTGTTTTAGAGTCCAAAACAAGAGTGAGTGAGACCAAGTGAGACCAAGACAGTATTTGTCTTTCTTGGACTTATTTCACTTAGCATAATGCCCTCAAGGTCCATCCATGTTGTCACAGACGGCAAGATTTTATTCTTTTTGATGGCTGAATAATATTGCAGTGTGTGTGTACGTGTCTGAGTGTGTATGTGTATTTTCCATTCACCCACTGATGGATACTTAGCCTGCTTCCATGCCTTGCCTATTGTAAACAATGCTGCAATAAACATGGTAGTGTGGATATCTTTTCAAATTAATGTCTTCATTTCCTTCAGATAAATACCAGAAGTAGAGTTGCTGAATCATATGATATTTCTATTTTTAAGCTTTTGAGAAATCTCTGTACTGTTTTCCATAGGGGCGTTACCAATTTACATTTCCACCAATGGTACACAGCATTCTCTACTCTCCGCATCCTTACCAACACTTTTTCTTCCTTCCTTCCTTTCTTCCTTCCTTCCTTCCTTCCTTCTTTCCTTCTTTCTTTCTTCTTCCTTTCTCTCTCTCTCTTTCTTTCTTTCTTTTTTACGATAGCCACTCTAACAGGTGTAAGGTCATATTTCATAGATCTCATTGTGGTTTTGATTTGCATTTCCCTGATGATTCATGATGTTGAGCACTTTTTCATGTGTCTGTTGGCCATCTGGATGTCTTTTTCAGGAAAATGTTTATTCAAATCCTCTGCCCATTTTTTTAAGTAGGCTCCACACCCAACGTGGGGCTCAAACTCACCACCCTGAGATCACATGTTGCACGCTCTACTGACTGAGCCAGCCAGGCACCCCTCCTGTGCCCTTTTTAAAAAAAAGATTTTATTTATTTACTTGAGAGAGAAACAAAGTGAGAGATAGAGCACGAGCAGTGGGGAGAGGAAGAAGCAGGTTCCCCGCTAGCAGAGAGCCCAATGCAGAGCTCAAACCCAGGACCCCAGGATCATGACCCAAGCCAAAGACAGATGCTTAACTCACTGAGCCACCCATGTACCGCCCTTCCTCTGCCCATCTTTAATCGAATTGTTTTTTGTTTTGTTTTTGCTATTGAGTTGTATGAGTTCTTTGTATATTTGGGGTATTAATCCTTTATCAGATATGTGATTTGCAAAAATTTTATCCCGCTGGGTAGGTTGCTCTTTCATTTTGCCAGTGGTTCCTTTGCCGTTCAGAAGCTTTTAGGTTCTGCTTTTTGATGTCATCCCACTTGTTTATTTTTGCTTTTGTAGTCAAATCCAAAAAAATCTTCGCCAAGATCCATGTCAAGTTTACCCTCTATGTTTTCTTCTAAGAGCTTTATGATTTAGGTCTTATGTCCAAACCTTTCATCCATTTTGAGTTGATTTTTGTGTATGGTGGAAGATCAGCGTCTGTTTTCTTTCTTTTTAATTGCTGCCCAGTTCCCCCTATACCACTTATTGAAGAGACTAGACTTACTCCACTTGTATAGTCTGGATTCTTCGTCATGAGTTAACTGACCATGTATGTGTGGGTTTACTTCTAGGCTCGCTATTCTGTTCAGTTTGTCTGTGTGTCTGTTTTTATGCTAATATGATAATATCATACTTGATTACTACAGTTTTACAATATAGTTTGAAATAGGAATCATGATGGGATGATGCCTCCAACTTTGTTCTTTCTCAAGGTTGCTTTGGCTCTTTGGGGCCTTTTGTGGTTCCATACAAATTTTAGAACTGTTTGTCCTATTTCTGTGAAAAGGCCATTGGAATTTTTCTATGTGATTAAATTGATTATTGAGTCTGTAGATTATGTTGGTTGGTATGGACATTTTAACAATATTAATTCTTCCAATTCATGAGCATGGACTTTTTTTTTTTCCATTTATTTGTTTCCTTTTCAATTTCTTTCATCACTGTCTTATAGTTTTCAATGTAGAGGTCTTTTATCTACTGGTTAAATTAATTCCTATGCATTTTACTCTTTTTGATGCAATTATAAATTGTTCTCCTAATTTCTCATTCTGATAATTCACTGTTAGTGTATAGAAACACAATTGATGGGGCTCCTGGGTGGCTCAGTGGGTTAAAGCCTCTGCCTTCAGCTCAGGTCATGATCCCAGGGTCCTGGGATAGAGCCGAGTGCATGGGCTCTCTGCTCAGCAGGGAGCCTGCTTCCCGCCCCCCCCCCAACCTCTCTGCCTACTTGTGATCTCTCTCTGTCAAATAAATAAATAAATAATCTTAAAAAAAAGAAAGAAAGAAATGCAATTGACTTTTGTATATTGATTTTGTATCCTGCAAATTTACTGAATTCATTTATTAGTTCTAACAGTTTTTTGGTGGTCTTAGTATTTTCTATATATAACATCATGTCATCTGCTAATAGAAAGTTTTATCTCTTCCTTTCCAATTTAAATGCCTTTTTAATTTTTTACTTATTTTATTTTTATTTAAGTGTCTTTTTTTTTTTTTTTGCCTAATTGCTCCATCTAGAATTTCCAATAGTATGTTAAATAAAAGTGGTGAAAATGGACATTCTTATCTTGTTCTTGACCTTAGAGGAAAAGCTTTCAGTTTTTTACCATTGAGTATGATGTTAGCTGTGGGCTTGCCATATATGGCCTTTATGATGTTGAGATACTATGTTCTATGTTCACTTTGTTGAGAGTTTTTTTTAATCATAAATGTTGAATTTTGTCAAATGCATTTTCTGCATTTATTGAAATGATCATATAATTTTTACCCTTCATTTTGTTAATGTGGTATCATATTGATTGATTTGCGGACGTTGAATCTTCCTTGCATCTCTGGAATAAATCCCACTTAATGATGGCATATGAACCTTTTAATGTATTGTTGAATTCAGTTTGCTAATATTTTGTTGTGAGTTTTTGTGTCTATGTTCATCAGGGATATTGGTCTATGATTTTCTTTTCTTGTAGTCTCTTTGTCTGATTTTGGTATCATGGTAACGCTCACCCTATAAAATGAGTTCGGACGTAGTCCCTCCTCTTCTATTTTTGGAAGAGTTTGAGAACAATTTGTATTAATTCTTCTTTAAATGTTTGGTAGAATTCATGAGTGAAAGCATCTGGTCCAGGACTTTTGTTTGTTGGGAGATTTTTGGTCACTGATTCAATCTCCTTCTGGTGATCAGTCTGTCAGATATTTTATTTCTTCACAGTTCACTCTTGGTAGGTTGTAGGTTTCTAGGAATTTATCCCTTTCTTCTAAGTTGTCCAGTTTGTTGGCATGTAATTGTTCATTGTAGTCTCTCAATATCCTTTGTACTTCTGTATTATCAGTTGTAGTGTCTCTTTTTTCATTTCTGATTTCATCCTGTGTTTTTTGGACTCAGGTGCCTTCTATGCCTTCGGAAAGAGGGAAGTCATAATTGGCATCTTTGGGAATTGTTTTTTTTTTTTTTTTAAAGATTTTATTTATTTATTTGACAGACAGAGATCACAAGTAGGCAGAGAGGCAGGCAGAGAGAGAGGAGGAAGCAGGATCCCTGCTATGCAGCAGAGAGCCCGATGCGGGGCTCGATCCCAGGACCCCGGGACCATGACCCGAGCCGAAGGCAGAGGCTTTAGCCCACTGAGCCACCCAGGCGCCCCCATCTTTGGGAATTGTGAAGTGTCTGGGCATGAGTCTTCTTTTATTGGGCAAATGTTTCAATCTCCATCAAAAAGAACAAATTGTGGGGTGCCTGGGTGCTTCAGTGGGTGAAAGCCTCTGCCTTCAGCTCGGGTCATTATCCCAGGGTCCTGGGATCGAGCCCAGCATTGGGCTTTCTGCTTGGCGGGGAGCCTGTTTCTGCCTCTCTATCTGCCTGCCTCTCTGCCTACTTATGATCTTTGTCTGTCAAATAAATAAATAAAACCTTTTTTTAAAAAAAGGAACAAATTGCATCAAAAAATTTAAAATATATAAGAGGGGGCAACTGGGTGGCTCACTCAGTTATGTGTCCGTGACTCTTGATTTCAGCTCAGGTCATGATCTCTGGGTCATGAGATAGAGCCCGTGTTGGGTTCCACACTGGGTGTGGAACCTGCTTAAAGATTCTCTCTTTCCCTCTCCCTTTGCCCCTCAGAGTGCCCTTTCTCTGTCTCTCAAATAAATAAATAAATGACTTTCTACTGATTCTTCTAAATAAATAAATAAATAAAATAAAATACATAGGAATAAATTTAGCCAAGGAGGCTTTTATTGGGATCTGTCTGAAAGTGCATGTTTTTCAGCTGAGTGAGTGTCTGATGTTATTTCTCTGATAATTAACCCTCTTTTTTTTTTTTTTTTTTTTTTTTTGGTGGTCTCCTCCAGGTATGGTTAGCTCGATCCTCTTGAATTGATCTGTCTCTCTGTCATGAGCACTACTCATTTTCTACCAAAATCCAATCATCCCCTCTCCCACTGCTAACGTGGCTGTACCTCATTTCTCAGCCTTCCTTGCAGTTAGGCGTGATCATCTGACTGTTTTCAACAACAGAATGTTTTGAAATTGATGTTTAAGACTTTCAGGCAAACAGGGACGTCTGACTGGCTTAGTAGAGCATGTGACTCTTGATCTCAGGGTCATGAGTTCAAGCCCCATGTTGGGTGTAGAGATTACTTAAATAAATAAATCTTAAAAAAGAAAGACTTCTAGGCATACGTCTAAGAAGGTGGGCAAGGCATCCTCCTCCATACTCTCTTTTCTTCCTTCCAGTTAAAACTCAAGACAGTAGATTTATCTAAGCACCAGTGGATGGTACAAAAGTGAGGAGGAGGGCACCTGGGTGGCTCAGTGGGTTAAAGCTTCTGCCTTCAGCCCAGGTCATGATCCCAGCAACCTGGGATCGAGTCCCGCATCGGGGTCTCTGCTCGGCAGGGAGCCTGCTTCCCCCTCTCTCTGCCTGCCTCTCTGCCTGCTTGTAATCTCTGTCTATCAAATAAATTAAATAAAAAATTAAAAATTAAAAAAAAAAAAGTGAGGAGGAAGTGGTCTGGTCCCTGAGTGATGTGAGATACAGAGCTGCCTCACCAGCACCACCACTTAACTTGGACTTGTTTACATTAAAGACAAATAATCTACTTTGTTCTTTTGGCCACCTCTTTGTTATACCACGTAACTTTGTCTGAAATAATTTGGTCTTATATATTGTCTTTCCTATTTTCTCCCCCACTTTCCACCTTTGGAGGGTTCTATTTTGGGGGATGGTTTCTTGATTTTATATTCTAATACTTTTATTAATTCAGTATCACAGTTTTAATTTCTAAGAATTCAATCTTGCATGCTATTTCTTTTTAATAGCATCCTGTTCTTATTTTAAGGAAGCAATATCTTCTCAATTTCTCCAAGAATATCAGACCTACCTTCCTTCCTTCCTTCCTTCCTTCTTTCCTTCCTTCTGTTTTCTTTATATAACTTCTACTGTTTCCTCAAGGATTATTTTTCAGTTTGTTATATACATATAATAAATCTTTACTACATTCTTTTTTTTTTTTAAGTAGGTTCCACACCCAATGTGGAACCCAACACCGGGCTTAAACTCACAATGACTGTGCATCAAGACCTGAGCTGAGATCAAGAGTGAGACACGCAGCCAAATGAGCCACCCAGGTGCCTCGATGCTCTTAACTACGAATAACTAAAGAACTAGCTTCTAGGAAGACCACAGAAGGGGACAGGTGGTATTCAGGGCCTGCTGATCTAGCTTTTACAATGCCTCGGGGACCCCATGCTCTTTGTCTCCCTGCTCTGCCACTCACGTCATCATCTAAGGACTGGTTCTTTCCAGAGTTGTTGGGTGTGTCTTTAATCATCTCTAGTGGGAGAGGGAAATCAGTGGCCCTTGTTTTCTTTTAAAAGCAAAGAACTGGGGTGCCTGGGTGGCTCAGTCTGTTAAACATCTTCCTTCAGGTCAGGTCATGATCCCAGGGTCCCTGGATGGAGCCCTGCATCGGGCTCCCTGCTCAGTTCGGAGTCTGCTTCTCCTCCCACTCCCCCATTCATTCTCTCTCTCTCTCTCAAATAAACAAATAAAATCTTTAAAAAATAAAAATAACAAAAGTAAAGAACTTTCCAAGAAGCCTCCCTTCCTTCATTTTACTGGCTATAACTGGGTCACATTTCCCTTTCTAATCATGGGCAAGGGTTAAGGTAGTTCCTTTAAATTAATCAAACTCTTTCTTTCTTTCTTTCCTTCTTTCTTCCTCTCTCTCTCTCTCTCTCTCTCTCTCTCTCTTTTAGTAATCTCTACACCCAACATGAAGATCAAACCTACAGCCCCAAGATCAAGAGTGACACAGTCCACTGACTGAGCCAGCTAGGTGCCCCTAACCAGGCTTTCCCTGGGGCTGAAGGAGGGCTCACTATTCTCGATATGCATGGAGGGTAGATCTCTGAACAAATTGGGGTTCTTTAGCTGGGAGGGAGACAATCTTTGATGGGATAGTTTCATTTTGGTGCTTTCTTTCCACTTTGCCAGGCTTCTTTGAATGTCTAGCATTTTTTCAAAGTCCTTTCATCCTTCAGAGTGAGCCACTAAAACACTAATTGGGGCTTTCAGTACTGGAGTAGGGCATTCTAACTTACAGATTGGATTTTCAAGTTCCCCTTCCCACCCTTTTTATTTTTTTTTTTAAGATTTTATTTATTTACTTGACAGAGAGACAGATCACAAGTAGGCAGAGAGGCAGGCAGAGAGAGGGAGGGAAGCAGGCTCCCCGCTGAGCAGAGAGTCTGATTCAGGGGGCGGGGGGGGGGGGGCTCGATCCCGGCACCCTGGGATCATGACCTGAGCCGAAGGCAGAGGCTTCAACCCACTGAGCCACCCAGGTGCCCCCACCCTTTTTATTTTTGAGAAAATCTCTTGGATTAGCACCAAACTATTCCTCAGTCAAATCAAGTGTTCAGAGCCTACTAGAAAATAAATAATTTTTAACTTAGGATTCTATATCAGGCAAGTGTAGGAATAAAATAAAGACATATTTAGGGGAAAGATTAATCAAAAAGTTTACCTTCTTCTTAGGAAGGTCTCTTCATTAAGAAATGATTTGAGGATGTGCTCTAGCAAAAATGAGAAGGTGCCTGGATGCAACGTTTGATCTTGGGGCTGTGAGTTCATCCCCACTTGGCCATGGAGCTTACTTAAAATAAATAAACAAATACAATAAAAATTAAACTGGGAGGTTAAGCCTTTGAAAGAAGAGGATGTGAGGCACAGGAAATGGGGGATCCCACCTGGGAGAGAAATAACCACTGGTTCTAGCATAAAACTGTGTAGCAGCAGGAAGAGGCAGGGGGTAGGTTGGCCTCCTCTGGGAGCAGGGAATTATGAAAAACAATTAGAAACTCCAGGAAAAGGACGCCTGGGTGGTTCAGTGGGTTAAGCTTCTGCCTTCGGCTCAGGTCATGATCTCAGGGTTCTGGGATAGAGCCCCGCATCCGTCTCTCTGCTCAGCGGGGAGCCTGCTTCCTCCTCTCTCTCTGCCTGCCTCTCTGCCTGCTTGTGATCTCTCTCTGCATGTCAAATAAATAAATAAAAAATCTTAAAGAGAAAAAAAAGAAGAAACTCTAGGAAAAATGGAAAGATGTATAATTCAGGATAATCATAGTAAAGTATTGGCTGTGCACAGAAAAAATTATATAACTATTTTTAATAAGGTGTTTTATTTATTTACTTATTTATCTATTTATTTGAGAGAGAGAGAGAGAGAGAAAACATAAGCAAGGGGAAGGGCAAAGGGAGAGAGAGAAGCAGACTCCCCAGACTGATACAGGGCTCGATCCCAGGACCCTGGGACCATGACCCGAGCCTAAGGCAGATGCTTAAACGACTGAGCCACTCAGATGCTTCCCAAATTATATAACCTTTAAAAGGAAAGACAATTAATGGTTTTTTATTGTTAGACTGAAATTCTGGACCAGCCATTGAGATGCAGCAAATATGTTACTGGGTTGCAAATAGGTTACTGGGTTGTATCCAGTCAGGTAACCACTGGCCACATGTGGTTTTCAAGTACTTGAAATGTAGCAGGTTACTTGCAACAGAGGAACTGAATTTTAAAATCTTATTTAATTTTCACTGATCTAAATTAAAATAGCCCCACGTGGCTAGTCACTGCCGTTTTGGGTAGGACGGCTCTAGACAATGCCAGAAGAGAACGCGAGTACGCTTTACCCAGAGCCCTATAAAAGCAAACGTACACATAACAGCTCTTGGACGGAAGAGAGCTAAGGGAAGGGAAGCTGCGAAGTGACCATGGCGGCTTCATTACAGCCCACGCGTACAGCGCTGGCACTGTTCCAACCACCGCCCGTGTCCTAGCTCATTCAGCCCTCAGGACACGGCTGCCTGTCAGATACTGCCCCGGTCAACCTCTTCTCATGAATGAGCAACGGCAGACACAGGAAGGCCACATCGATGCCCAGGATCACACACTCTCAGCTGGTGCCTGAGCCTGGGTCTGGCTCAGAAACTCTGGCCCCAGAGTCCACTTCCTTAACCACTGTGCCGTGGAGCTTAACCAGATGGCCATAGCCAGCGCTACTATCTAAAATAACACAACTTTAGAGGCACCTGGGTGCCTCGGTGGTTAAGTGTCTGCTTTCGTCTCAGGTCATGATCCCAGCGTCCTGGGATCGAGCCCTGCATCAGGCTCCCTGCTCCATGAGAAGCCCGCTTCTCTCTCTCCCACTCCCCCTGCTTGTGTTCCCTCTTGCTGCGTCTCTCTGTCAAATAAATAAATAAAATATTTAAAAATGATAAAATAAAATAATGCAACTTTAGTTACAGATGCAAAGGGCCTGAAAAAAGGATGTAGCTGACCTGGGAAGTGGGACAGGGCCAGTGGGTCAAATGTTCAGCCACTGAGCTTGAAGCTGGTAGATTATGGCAGGCAGAATGGGGGTATGGTAAGAACTAGCTGAATTAGCAGCCTGTTTAGGGATATGGACCCATCGGAAGAACCGAGACTAGAATAAGTTAAAAACATTAAAAAAAATCTTTTTTCCCGGACCGTGACTTGGAGAGGAGACTGGTCATTGGTGATAAATCCTCTGTGTTTATAATATCATTACTTTGATTTAAAAATACTAAACAAGGGGCGCCTGGGTGGCTCAGTGGGTTAGGCCTCTGCCTTCGGCTCAGGTCATGATCTCAGGGTCCTGGGATCAAGACCCGCATCGCACCGTGTTCTCTGCTCAGCGGGGAGCCTGCTTCCCCCTCTCTCTCTGCCTACCCCTCTGCCTACTTGTGATCTCTCTCTGTCTGTCAAATAAATAAATAAAAATCTTTAAAAATAAATAAATAAAAAAGGTAAAAATACCAAACAATTTTGTCCAGTGAATAAATTAGTACATAGACATCTCTGGCCAGATGGAAATTCCCCAGAGAACAAGGTCTGCCTGCCTGTCCTGTCCCTGGACAAGGTTATGGATGCAAAGAAAGGGTCCCAGGACCCCAAAGCAAGCCCACATCCTGGCGCCCTGGACCCCGCTCACCTGGAAGCTCAGAATCAGACTTATCCATTCGGTTCTTATTACATCAGCTATTAGACACTAAGTTCTCACCAAGGGCCCCACACTAACTTAATTTAATCCTCCCCCCAATTTTGGAAAAATAGCATTATTATCCCTATTTTACAGATGAGGAAACTGAGGCAGAGGGATGGAATGACTGAGCCTAGGCCACACAGAGAGGAGGTGACACAGCTCAGGTGCCCTGGTCCCCTCTCCTGTGGCTTTCCTGGCACCCCACTTCAAAGCGGGGGGCGGGGGGGCAGGCTGTCCTATGCCAACTCCTATCTGCTGCGGTGTCTGGCAGGAAATGGCTCTTAAAGGACCTGCTGAAGGTCAGAGCTGCAAGTACAGACCCTGGTGAGGAATGGCGGGTGGAGGTGGGGGTGGGGGTGGGGGGCAGATATCTTCATAGAACACAAGTGGCTTGCAGTGCTCCAAAGCTCTAAAGCCTTCGACCACCCGGGATGGCCTCCAGGAAGTCCAGGTGGGTGCTGGGCAGGGACTTCAAACCCCCCCTCCACACCCATCACCACCACCACTAGCTCCGGGTTCCCTCAGCTCCCACCCCTCCAACCCTTCCTCGCCCCGCTCCCTCTGGCCTGCTGGATGCCCTCCTTCTCTCAGCCAGGCAACTGCCCATCCCCAACCCCCAGCACCAGCTGTGTAGAAGCACTTTCCAGGGGCCACTGGTACAGGACAGGCTTATCCTGCCACGAAGCTAAAGTCCCGGGGGCAGAAAGGCAGAAAGAAGATAAGAAAGTAGATACAGTGGGGGCACCTGGATGGCTCAGTGGGTTAAGCCTCTGCCTTCAGCTTGGGTCATGATCTCAGGGTCCTGGGATTGAGCCCCACATCGGGCTCTCTGCTCAGCAGGGAGCCTGCTTCCCCCTCTCTCTCTGCCTGCCTCTCTGCCTACTGGTGTTCTCTGTCTGTCAAATAAATAAATAAAATCTTAAAAAAAAAAAAAGAAGGTAGACACAGCAAATGACAAGGTGTGAAGTGTGGCAGAGAGAAAGGAGGGGTGGGGTGGAGGGGAGGGGAGTTGGGGGGGTGTAGAATTTTAAACAGGGTGAAGCCATCCAGAGAAGGTAACATTTGAGCCAAAACTTGTGAGAAAGGGAGCCGTCCAGGTACCCGGGTGAAGAGCCTTCCAAGCGGGGCCACTACGGTCCCAAGACCCCAAGCTGACATTCTTCAGAAGCAAGAATGTGTGGCAGGAGCAGAGGGAATCCTGGCGGGAGAGGGAGGAAGTGGTTTTGTTGACCATTCTGAGCACTGGAGTCGGGTGGGAGCTGTCTCAGGGTTTGGAGCAGAGGCGAGATTGGCCCAGGGAGGCAGCAGTGAAGGTGAGCAAGAGTAGCCAGATTCTGGATCTTTCTATGCTGTTTTATTTTGAAAATGTTCAAAGTCAGAAAAGTTGCAAGGATAAAACAATGAACACCCAGCATGGCTTTACTACCAGTTAATTTTATATTTTATTTTATTTTATTATTATTATTATTATTATTATTTATATTTTATTTTATTTTATATTTTATTTTATTTTATTTTTTAAACATGTCCCCTGCTGTATGCCTAAGCAAATGACAGTTGGTGATAGAATTTGCAGTATGGCATTTGGGTACATCTTCAACACTTTGTGGTTCTCAGAAGCCCCTTCTGGGTCTTCTTTGTTCTTGAATTCAGGGACCGGTGATGACCCCACCAAGCATTTTTGTTAAAGGCCCCTAATTAAAGGCTTTTTCTTTTTCTTTTCTTTTCTTTCTTTCTTTCTCTCTCTCTCTCTCTCTTTTTTTTTTTTTTTTTTTATGAACAACTGAGAAGAGAATTAAGATCTGGAAGACATTCATTCTTGCTTTTTTATTCCAGAGTTGAGTTCTTCTCAAATTTCAGGTCAGGCACTAAAGAAATGAGGGAAATTATAGCTTAGGAAAATATTAAAATATATGAGCATACTGGCGCCTGGGTGGCTCAGTCGGTTAAAAGTCTGCCTTTGGGGGCACCTGGGTGGCTCAGTGGGTTAAGGCCTCTGCCTTCGGCTCAGGTCATGATCTCAGGGGCCTGGGATCGAGCCCCGCATCGGGCTCTCCGCTCAGCGAGGAGCCTGCTTCCTCCTCTCTCTCTCTCTCTCTCTGCCTGCCTCTTTGCCTGCTTGTGATCTGTCTGTCAAATAAATAAATAAAATCTTTAAAAAAAAAAAAAAAAGTCTGCCTTTGGCTCAGGTCATGATCCCAGGGTCCTGGGATGGAGCCCTGCATTGGACTCCCTCTCTCTCTGCCTGCTGCTCTGCCAGCTCGTGCTCTCTGTCAAATAAATAAATAAAATCTAAAAACAAACAAACAAATGAAAACAAACAAAAAAAAACCAATAAAATTAAAAATAATAAAATAAAATTAAAAAAAAAAAAGATCTGGAAGAATGTCTCAGAGCTTTCTTTGTCCTTCCTGACACTGCCATTTTTGGAGAGTCCAGGCCAGTTATTTTTGTAAAATGACCCTCAATTTGGATCTGCATTGTTCCTGGGGCTATCACAGGAGTACGTTGTATCCTTCTGGGTGCTTCACGTCTGGAGTCTCCTGATGTTGGCCTGCCCCATTACTGGTGGTGTTAAGTTTGATCACTTGTTTGGGATGCCCGGCTGGCTCAGTCGGTAGGACGATAGGACGCATGACTCTCGATCTCAGGGCTGTGAGTTCAAGACTGTTGTAGAGATTACTTAAACATACACATGCACCCTTCCCTGCTGCCTCAATTTTACTCAACAACTCTAACACTCGTTCTTACTTGTGTCAATTATGTGGTGGCTGTAGATTGGTCCTTTTTTAAAAATTTTTTTAAAAAGATTTTGTTTATTTGTTTGACAGACAGAGATTACAAGTAGGCAGAGAGGCAGGCAGAGAGAGAGGAGGAAGCAGGCTCCCCGCTGAGCAGACAGCCCCATGTGGGGCTAGATCCCAGGACCCTGAGATCATGACCTGAGCCAAAGACAGAGGCTTTAACCCCGTGAGCCACCCAGGCGCCCCTGGTCCTTTTTGTTTTTTTAAGATTTTATTCATTTAGGGGCGCCTAGGTGGCTCAGTGGGCTCACCGCTGAGCAGAGAGCCCAATGCGGGCCTCGATCCCAGGACCCTGGGATCACGACCTGAGCCGAAGGCAGAGGCTTTAACCCACTGAGCCACCCAGGCGCCCCTTTAAATGATTTTTTTAATGTCTTTTCCTCTGAGCTTTTTGGGGTTTTTTCCTTTCTTTCTTTTTATTTTATTTTATTTGTTTATTTAAGTAATCTCTTTGCCCAATGCAGAGCTCTAACCCCCAACCCCAAGATCAAGAGCCCCACACCCCTCTGTGAACCAGCCAGGCTCCCCACCCCCAACCTTAGTAATTTTTGAAGATTGGGAAATTGGGAATCTTTGTGTAGTCTTACAAATATTTTTGTTGACTTTTTAGAATTTAAAAAAAAATCTAACCTTCAATTACTTTCCAGCCAATTATTTGTACTTTTCTGTTCTCCACAGCAAGATGTCAAAATAACCTAAGTGTCTGACAAAGGAATGGTTTCTTTCCTTCCTTTTTCTCTTTCTTTCTTCTTTTCTTCTTTCTTTTGTTCAGTAAGTACAGAACAGGATGTACCAATTAATACGACAGATGACAAGCATATATGTTTGCGTAAACACAGACACAAAACACGACTTTGTTATGAAGGCTCCTCCCGCAGCAGAGTTTGGAGGTTTTCCTTTTATTCCATCCTGACTGTCAGGAGAGGCAATCCCCCGAAGCCCTGAGCATCCCTGCGCCCTCCCAAGAGCACGCCCAGACCACCAGGTCCGGCCATTCTACCTCCCAGCAATTTCTCAGGGCTGTGTTTGTGGTGAGTAACTTGGAGGGATGAAGGCTAGCTTACCACCTGCTCAAGTAGAGGCAAATGCCCCCAGCTCAGTGTTCCTCAGCTGCAGGGCAAGCTTCTCTGCGTCACCCCCTTGGGACTTGAGGGAAAGGAGAACTGATGCAAATATTATGCTCCTGCTGTTTGCTCTGCGGTGAGTAATAGATTCCTCTGTCTCAGACCCAGGGGTCTCATGTATCTGCGTCAGACTAACTCTTTAGCTTGAGAGCAGGGTATGACTCCAGGCCCTGAGAGGAGCTTGTTCAATCATTTATCACATACATATACTATTGCCTTTAGAATACGAAAATCAGTTTGGGTTTTTTTAAAAGAAAGGCAAAACAAAACAAAACCAGACATACACAGAGAGTCAAAGCTTGCACACCAGAACAGAGTAGGAGTGCCTGGGTGGCTCAGTTGGTTAAAGGTCTGCCTTCAGCTCAGGTCAAAATCCCAGGGTCCTGGGATAGAGCCCAACATCAGGCTCCCTGCTCAGTGGGGAGCTCCCTCTCCCTCTGTTGCTTCCCCTGCTTATGCTCACTCTCTCTCTTTAAAAAAAAAAAAAAGATAAATAAATAAATAGAATCTTTTAAAAAATCATTTAAAAATCAGAAGAGAAAAAATTAAATTAAATTAAATTAAAAAGAGGGCTGCCTGGGTGGCACAGTTGGTTGAATGTCAGATTTTTGACTTTGGCTCAGGTCATGATATCAGGCGGTAAGACCTGCATTGGGCTCTGCGCTCAGCATGGAGTCTGCTTGGGATTCTCTCCCTCACCCTCTGTTCCTCCTCTCGCACGCACACGCACATTCTCTCTCTCAAATAAATAAATAAGATGTGTGTATTTTTAAAAGATTTTAATTATTTCTTTGAGAGAAAGAGCGAGAGAGAGAGAGAAAGAGGGATTGAGAAAACGAGTTGGGGGAGGGGCAGAGGGAGAAGCAGACATTCCACAGAGCATGGAGCCCAACGTGGGACTTGATCCCACAACCTTGGCACCAGAGCCGAAGTCAGACGCTTAACCAGCTGAGCAACCCAGCTGCCCATAAACAAAATATTTTTAAAAAATAAAAAGAAAGAAAAAAGAAATAAATATATATATACACATACATACCCAAAAAAAGGAGGAGGAGGAGAAAAAAATTCAAAGGAAATTCAGAAAACAACAGCCATCCAAAGAAGAAAATAAAGAAGCCTAGGGGCGCCTGGGTGGCTCAGTGGGTTGAAGCCTCTGCCTTCGGCTCGGGTCATGGTCTCGGGGTCCTGGAATCGGGCCCCGCATCCGGCTCTCTGCTCAGCGGGGGGCCTGCTTCCTCCTCTCTCCCTGCCTGCCTCTCTACTTGTGATCTCTCTCTGTCAAATGAACAAATAAAATCTTTAAAAAAAAAAAAAGAAAAAAAGAAGCCTATTCACACTTGTCTAAAGAAACTAGATTAATGCCCCAATAGATATTTTTCCAGACTGTTTTCCATATAGAGTCCTATATCTTTATTAGTCTTCCATAAAAATAAAATTGTAACCTAATGAGAGCTTAGTAACCACCTTGGTCTAGTTAAGCACCCCACAGACTGGGGGCCATGGTGGTGACACCCCCCCCCCAGCTTCCTGAGCCCACCAGGGATTGCCAGTCTATGAAGGCTTCCGCTGCCCCCCAGCCAGAGGCAAGGAAGGCCTCTCTTTGCCTTGATACTTCCTAGGAACTCTCGGGGCAGGAAACTGGTGCTGCCCTGGCTTTGGGCCTAACAGCTTGGGGACCACAGATGCAAAGGAAACCACCCTCCCCTCCCATCTCCTCCTCTGCACCCCGTTGTTGTCAAGAATGCCTCCGCATCACCCCAGCTCTGACCCTCATCCCTATCCTGCTTCACCCCTGGCCATCCCAATTCCCGGCTAAGTACCCGTTCCAGTTCCACCCGCCACAAACCCCTCTTGCCTCGGCTGAGACCCCAGAGCACCCTTCCCCTGCACCGTCTCAGACCTAGAAAGAGCAAGTGATGGAGCCATCATCACGGCAGCTGTGGGAGCACTGTGGGTGGGGCAGGATGCTGGGGTGGGGTGGGTGGAGCCAGGGCCACTTCCTTTCCCCCTGGGGCCCATCTGCCCAGTCCTGCTCCCGCTTCAGGAGGAGTTGGAGCTGGCCTGGGCCCAACCTTGTGCCCTCACCGAGTGAGCTGGTAAGGGGTACGACCTGGGGGCCAGGGGCCTTTGCGGACCTGGGAATATGCTACGGCTTGGAAAGACCCTTGTAGATGATGGGAAGAGAGGACCAGGAGCCATTGGGGCCAAATAGGGTTGGGGAAGGGGCGGGAGGGGTGGCCATGGCTGGAGCACAAGCAGCCCAGGCCTGAGGGGGCCTGTGGGTCTGAGGGGATGGCAGATCCGCCAGCGTCTGTCCCCTTGTTCTTTCTGATAATGGTAAAAGCAAGGGTGGAAAAAGCCGTTAAACCACAAGTTAGGCCTGGCAGTTAGCAGGGAAGTGGGCAGAAGGGGAGGGCCTGGCCAGGTTCTCCCCCTCAGCTCTTTCTATGTGTGTATTTCTCCAGCTTGCCCACCGTCAGTCCCCCCTCCTGCCCATGCCTGCTGCCATGAGGGTGACCCTGTTTCTCCTCCTCCTTGGGGGTGTCTGGACTCAAGAGGTGATTCCAGAGCCTGAGGACATCACAGCCACTTCAGAGAAGCCTGTACCGGGAGGGGCCTCTGTTTCTCTGGCCTCCACGTTCTCTGAGGCTGAGAACCTCAACTTAGCGACCCCCAACACTGTGACAACAAAGGTCCCTGAGGAGGGCAACAGCACCACGCACCAGGTCTCCCCACCTTCCTCAGACCTCCGTACAACCAACGAGGTGACCTTTCCTGAGGCGTCCACTGCTGCCACCAGTGACCTCCACGCATCCGACCCAGCAGTCTTCTGGAAAGTTTCCACCCAGGAGTCAACAAGCCCAGAAATTAATGCGACCGGTAACCCTGCTGAAACACCAAGAAACTCTCTGGCACTCCACGTTGTGATAGATGGAACCGTGACACCTGGCCCTCTGGAGACCTCTGACGGAGCCGGTGGACCCCCTGTCACCATGGCAACTGGCACTCTGGAGACCTTTGATGTAACCGGTGGACCCCCTGTCACCATGGCAACCGGCTCTCTGGAGACCTCTGACGGAGCCAGTGGACCCCCTGTCACCATGGCAACTGGCACTTTGGAGCCCTCTGACGGAGCCAGTGGACCCCCCGTCACCATGGCAACCGGCGCCCTGGAGCCCTCTGATGGAGCCAGTGGACCCCCTGTCACCATGGCAACCAGCTCTCCCCGGATCCCCAAGGGGACCCATAGCTCCCCCATCTCCACGGTAAAAATACTCGCTGTGACTACGTCAGCGTCCCTCAAAGACACAGATCAGGGGACAAAGGACACCCTGCTGGTGGCTGTGCTGGTGGCCCTGCTGGTGGTCCTTGTCCTCGTGGCCCTACTCCTGCTGTGGCGCCAGCGGCAGAAGAGGAGGACGGGAGCCCTGACGCTAAGTGGGGGTGGCAAGCGCAACGGGGTGGTGGATGCCTGGGCTGGGCCGGCCCCGGTGCCCGACGAGGAGGCCCTGATGGTGGGCCCCACGGAAGGCTCTGGGGGCGAGAAAGGCCCTGGGGCATCTGTGGGGGACGGGGCTGGCCGGCAGCCCACCCTCACCACGTTCTTAGACAGGCACAAGTCTCAGCAGGGCTGCCTGGAGCTGGGGGAGCTGAAGGCCGGCTCAGCCCCGCTCCTGCAGGGGGAGGAGGAGCCGCTGGTGGGCAGCAAGGATGATGAGGCTGCGAAGTGCCAGGGAGCCGGGGAGGCCGAGGTCCCTCAGTGCTTGTGAGGACCAAGAGCAGAGGCCAGTTCCCACCTTCCATCTTCTTCCAGTCGCCTTGTCACCAGCATGTTCATCTGAACCCCATCCAGCTTCTGAACCGCGGGGTCTTCCTGCCGGCGCCCACCTCGGGTGCCCAGGGCCCTATACCCACGGGACGCTTCCAGACTGAATCCATCACCCTTCCTCATCCACTCTGACTTCTCCCCACCACCCTCCCCATGTTTAGTCCTGCTGAGTCTCCACAGTAATGAACTTCTGAGATTGATGATCTCTCGGAGGACTCCCCAGGGACCCCAGAGTGTAGGAAGGAGGGTGGAAGCAAACTCCCACCTCGGATCACTCTGAAAAGTACTTTTCGGCCCCATAGATTAGGACAGTCCTGCTGGGTCAGGCCAGCGCCCTCCTTTAACTGCGTGCGGTGCTCTGTGGGGGGGGGGGGGGCTGGAGTCACCCAGCTGTGCTCCCAGGCGTGCCCTTGGCCCACGCTGCCACCCTCCCTCCACCTGCGGACGGAGGCGGCCAGAGGCGGCCGCTGCTACTTCTCCCAAGGGCAAGGGTGAGAAGGGTTTCCGGGCAGGTCAAGTTCTCAGAAACCCCGGCACCTGCGTGGGTCCAGACATGGGTGCAGTTGGTGTGCAAGAGGCCAGGCCTTGGCTCTGTGTGTGAAGTTGTGGGGGTGAGTACAGCGGTGTGAGGAGGGGTGGGGAGGAGCGCAGGACGGGCTGTCCGAGGGGCCACCCTGAGGAACCACTAAGAATATCGGGCCTCGTCTTTGCTCAGGTTGGGTGGAGGTAGCAGATTTACTTGTCTGCAGCCCAATAAAGACTGTGGGGCCTGAGAGAAAGTCTGCCTGTGTGACCCAAGTGTGGTTTTTCGGCTCAGGCGCCGTCTGTCCTCAGCCTCCCCTGCCCCTGCCTGCTTGCTCTCCAGGAAGGGGGAGAGGAGGGCTGAAGGCAGGAAGTTTGCTGTTACCCAGGTACTGTGTTTGTATCTCGTCTTCCCCAGGGAGGGGGCGAGCTCCTTCCCTTCTCCAAGGGCAATTGGTGAGACTGGCAGGCCCCCAGAACCAGGAACTCCCCATAAGGCTCTGGGGTGGGATGCAACGGAGGGGGGCAGAGGGACAAGACCCCACCCCTAGCCAGAGCCTGGGGGCCCACGTGCACCAGAGGCGGTTGGTACTTCCCCAGGACGGTGAGGAAATTTACAAAAAGAGGAAGTTGTTGACTCAGAGGGGCTCAGTGGCTGAGGGACAGGTTGACCTACAATAGGAGAGGTCCTTGGGAAGGGGGGTAGTGTGACTACCCCTTGCCAGACCTGGGGTGCAGGGATCTGGAAACAGCCTGGGTGTGTCTGTTCCCAAATGGGAGTGGAGGAGAGGGGGATGAAGGGACAGAATGGTGGCCATGGGTTCACGCAGCCACCATGGTTTGTGCCACCTGTGGTTGGTTTGGGGACAGGCTGAGCAGGGATGAAAGTGCAGCCCTCACCAGCCAAGCAGGGCACCATGGGGCGGAGTGCCTTTTCACAGCTGTCACCGGGAGCTATTTGGATGGACCTTAGCCCCAGCAACAGGGGCAAGTTCCCAGAGTCCCTTAGACACACCGCAACTGTTGTTTCCGATTTGCCAAACCAAGCACCCCGATTTCAGGTTTAGAAAATACTGTCATGAACTCCAAAGCCATCTGCTCCACCTCCTCTCAATGGACACATGCAATCACATTTTTTCCCCTAAGATTTTATTTATGTATTTGACAGAGAGAGAGAGAGAGAGAGAGAGATGCAGCAAGAAAGGGAACACAAGCAGGGAGAGTGGGAGAGGGAGATGCAGGCTTCCCTACAAGGAAGGAGCCCCATGCAGGACTTGATCCAAGGACCCTGGGATCATGACCTGAGCTGAAGGCAGACGCTTAACAATTGAGCCACCCAGGCATCCCTGCAATCACTTTTCTGAACTATTACCGGTTTCTGGGTCCTGGGCGAGTCCTGAAGGAAATGGTGGGGGGAGGATAGGTATGGCTCCCAACAGAGCTCTGACAGCCCGGAAAATAACACGATATGTGAGAAGTATTCAAATAGAGATACAGACAAAATTTTGTGAGTGCACCCAAAAAAGGGAGTGAGACACTGCTCCTGGAGGAAGGGTAGGAACCTCCAAAACCCAAGAGCTGACTTAGCTGAAAGTCTTGTTCAAGGACTTTGAGGCACCACTAAGCTCCCAGTGGCCATCGTGCCAGCAAGTGGTGGGGCCTCAGTAAATATTCATTTGAATGAATGAATGGTGCTAAAAACCATGTTCTCAAAACCTATGCAATGACTTTGAAAAATGTCTACAATATAACATTACCTAGGAACGAAAGCTAGTTACTAATTTGTAAATAAGTATGAATCTAATTTTGTAATGAAAATGCAAAAACATAGGGGCGCCTGTGTGGCTCAGTTGGTTGGTCCAACTCTTGATTTCAGCTCAAGTCCTGATCTCAGGGTCATGGGATCAAGTCCCATGTCGGGCTCCACTGTCAGTGAGGAGTCTGCTTGAGATTCTCTCTCTCCCTCTGCCCCTCTCTGCCCTCGTATGTTCGAGCTCTCACTCTCAAATAAACAAATAAATACTAAAAATAAATAAATAAATAAATAAATAAGGAAAGAAAATGCAAAAACAAGACATTTATAGAAAAACAATTTGAAGGGAATATCCCAGATGGTTACTGTGCTTATCCGTCAGGTGATAGATTTATGAACGATTTTTTTTTGTTTATACTTTTCTGTACTTACAAGTTTTATATAATAAATGCCTATCACTTTTACAATTAGAAAAAAAATTAATAAGAAGGTGTTCGCTGAGGAGATGGGGTCTGGTTCAAGAGAGGAGGCTGGAAGGGCAGGTTGAAGCCTGTCTCTGAAGGGTGAGGGAGTTTGAGTTCGGTTCTGAAAGAAGTGGGGAGGTTACCAAACCTAAGTTTGTTCTAGACTTTTCCAGGGCTTCTCAGAACCATCACGAATTCCCACTCCTTCTTGTCCTTTCTTCTTGGGTGCCGAGTTCTCTGACCCTTCTTCCATAATCCCTTGGAGCCATTCCTTCTCCCAGGCCCTAACACATCTTGCCTGGATCCTGTGCAGTCTTCTATTTGGGTTTCTTGACCCCCAGTCATTTCCATCCTCTGCCCATGATGGTCCCTTCTAAAAGGCCACTCTGTCCCGATTATCCCTGCACCTCTTACGGCAGTCAAGATGGAACTCAGCAGGGTAAGACCCCTTCAGGATCTGGACCCTGCCTGGTCAGTCCTCAGTGCAAACACTGTGCCCCCCAGACTCATCAAAGTCCTGGTAACTCCCTGAATATGCCATGTTATTTTCTTGGTGTGTGCGGGGGATGGGGTGGGGTGGGGGAGTATGTATAGTTTTGTTTTGTTTTGTTTTTTAAGATTTTATTTATTTATTTGACAGAGATCACTAATAGGCAGAGAGGCAGGCAGAGAGAAAGAAGGGAAAGCAGGCTCCCCGCTCAGCAGAGAGCCCGATGCGGAGCTCGATGCCAGGACCCTGAGATCATGACCTGAGCCGAAGACAGAGGCTTTAACCCACTGAGCCACCCAGGTGCCCTGTATAGTTTTTGTTTGTTTTTTTTTAAGATTTTATTAATTTGGGGTGCCTGGGTGGCTCAGTGGGTTAAGCCTCTGCCTTTGGCTCAGGTCATGATCTCAGGGTCCTGGGATCGAGTCCCACATCAGGCTCTCTGCTCAGCAGAGAGCCTGCTTCCCTCTCTCTCTCTCTGCCTACCTCTCTGCCTACTTGTGATCTCTCTCTGTCAAATAAACAAATAAATTCTTAAAAAAAAATATTTTATTTATTTGGGGAGCCTGGGTGGCTCAGTGGGTTAAGCCTCTCCCTTCGGCTCAGGTCATGGTCTCAAGGTCCTGGGATCAAGCCCCGCATTGGGCTCTCTGCTCAGTGGGGAGCCTGCTTCCTCCTCTCTCTGCCTGCTTGTGATCTCTCTCTCTCTGTCAAATAAATAAATAAATAAAAATCTTTTTTAAAAAGATTTTATTTATTTATTTGACAGACAGAGCACAATTAGGCAGAGAGGCAGGCAGAGGCAGGGGGTGGGGGGAAGAGGGAAAGCAGGCTTCCCGCTGAGCAGAGAGCCCGATTCGGGGCTTGATCCCAGGACCCTGAGATCATGACCTGAACCGAAGGCAGAGGCCTAACCCGCTGAGCCACCCAGGTGCCCCGGGGAGCGTATATAGTTTAAAATGTTAAAAATATTTATTCTGTCCAGGGGTGCCTGGGTGGCTCAGTCATTAAGCGTCTGCCTTCAGCTCAGGTCATGATCCCAGAGTCCTGGGATCGAGCCCCGCATAGGGGTCCCTGCTCTGCGGGAAGCCTGCTTCTCCCTCTCCCACTCCCCCTGCTTCTGTTCCCTCTCCTGCTGTCTGTCTCTCTGTCAAATAAATAAATAAAATCTTTTTTAAAAAATTCATTCTGTCCAGACAGTAAAAAGTACACATTATGATTATGGTTCCAAATCAAGCTTTGTCCTACAAAATGAAAATTCCAGAGGGTAAAAGGATTTAGATAGAGAAGGTCATGAGAAATCTATTAGTACAATTCATTTTTACAGACAGGAAAAGGGCCTCCATGCATGATTCTAAGGACGTTTCATTTCTGAAAATGGATATTTACACCTAAGTGTCCTCTGCATCCCTATTTCTGACTCCGGACCATGTTCCTTTGGCAGGCAGACCCTGTGAAGTGTGGGGTGCAGCCAAGAGAGGACGCCAGTAGGTTCTGAGTCTTCCAAGCCCTTCTGTTGAGGGAATGTGAAACAGACCCCATCTTTGAGCTCCAAAACTCAGGGGCCATGGCTGGAGGCAGATTAAGTTGGAACTGTCAATAAAAGAAGAAAGGAATTTAATCAGAAGATTCTAAGATTCCCAAAGTAGTAGCAAGAGCAGACCCAGTCAAAAGTAGAGAGAAGGGGCGCCTGGGTGGCTCAGGGGGTTAAAGCCTCTGCCTTCGGCTCCCGTCATGATTCCAGGGTCCTGGGATCGAGCCCCGCATCGAACTCTCTGCTTCCCTTCCTCTCTCTGCCTGCCTCTCTGCCTACTTGTGATCTCTGTCTGTCAAATAAATAACAAATAAAATTAAAACAAACAAACAAAAGTAGAGAGAAAACTTTCTTTTTTAAAATTTAAAAAAAATTTTTATTTATTTATTTGACAGAGAGAGATCACAAGTAGGCAGAGAGGCAGGCAGAGAGAGGTGGGGGAAGTAGGCTCCCTGCGGAGCAGACAGCCAGATGCGGGGCTCAATGCCAGGACCCTGGGATCACGACCTGACCCAAAGGTAGAGGCTTAACCCACTGAGCCACTCAGGCAACCAAGAGAAAACTTTCAAACCCTAAGAGGGTATTGCTTGAGGTTGCTATGCGGTGGGTGGCTGTCCGGTTCTGGGGGAGATCTGGGATAGAATCATTAGACAGAAGCAGTCCAGGGTACTTTGAAGACAATCTATTTGCTCCAGACAGTGTGCTGCAAATGGGTGTCTGTGTGCCTCAGTTTCCTCGGGTGCTCAGTCCCTGCTTGCCGACTTTGTGGATGGTCCAGCTGGACTATGGACCGATCCATCCCAGGAGGTCGGCCACGAAGAGAGGCACTTCCTCAGTCTCACACTGTAGGCGCTCTGCCTGAAGCCAGCCCACCCCCCGCGTGCCCTGGACACATATCTTGACTCCTCGCCAGACTCCTCAACCTTCAAGTTTCAGCTCAAATGTCACAGCCTTTGTGAAGCCACCCTTGCTGCTTCCACCCCGGCAGACACTTCCTTTTTTTAAGATTTTATTTATTTATTTGACAGAGACACAGCAAGAGAGGGAACATGAGCAGGGGGAGTGGGAGAGGGAGAAGCAGACTCCCTGCTGAGCAGGGATCCCAACGGGGGGCTCGACCCCAGGACCCTGGAATCATGACCTGAGCTGAGGGCAGAGGCTTAACTGACTGAGCCACCCAAGCATCCCTAGACACAGCATTTCTTCCACAGGGCGTCGTGTGACCACACCACACTGGGCTGTAATTACGGCACGGTGTCCCTCACTCATTAGAGTGGAGCCCCTCCAAATCCACGGCCCATCTTTGTGATTCCAGGGTCCGTAGCCTCGCACACAGGAGTCACTAATATGTCTTTCCTGAATGGAGAGGTAAAGGAATTAATGAAAGAACGAATGATGGTTTTAAGTAAACTTGTGGCAAGCTTAGATCTGTATTGGTTTGGTTTTGTTTTCGTTTTTAAAGATTTTATTCCTTTATTTAGAGAAAGAGAGGAGAGAATGCACATGCACTCGAGCTGGGAGGGGCAGAGGGAGAGACAGGATCCCAGGCAGGCTCCAGGCCCAGCGTGGAGCCCAATGCAGGGTCCAGTCCCACAACCCCCGAGATCACAACCTGAGCTGAAACCAAAATTCTGACTCTCAACTGAGCCACACAGGAGCCCCTTGGATCTGTCTTTTGAGTGAACCTAGCATCTAGGGGGATGCCCTAAAGGTAATACAACCCAAAAGGAGAGCATTATTCCAGTACAACTTGGATATAGTGGGGGGGTCAGACCTAAGGGGAAAAAGAAGGTCAAGTTTGAAATACACTTATTCAGAAAATCAGATTTTAGACTAACTGGCTATTGGGTGATGGAGGGAAGAATGAGGTCAGACTTTAAGATTTCTTTCTTGGGAGGTGGAGGAGATGTGGATGACATTACGTAGAAATGCAGAGATGAGCAGTTTGGGGGGAGAACATAATGAGTTCATTTTTAGAACTTGGAAGGGAAGGCAGAGCTAGAGAGAGATTTGAGAGTCATCTGATTTTAGATAGCAATTTAAATAATAGCATCAATGCATAAATTATGTCCTGCACTGTGCAGCATGGGAAGGGCTCCATGACAAGAATCTTAGGAGCTGGAGAAGGCGAGCTGTTGTAACCAATAGCCCCCCAGTCTCAGGGGTATAACTCAGGAGAAGTTTTTTTCCTTGCTTATGTGACAGTCCAGTGCTGGTATTGGAAGCAAGCCTTCCATAAGGTCAATCAGGGACCCAGGCTCCTTCTACTTTGAGGCTCTGCGGTTCCCAGTGGGGAGAGAGGGCAGCCTCCTGGGAAGGCTTTCAAGAGCCTGGTCTGGAAGTGGAGGTATCACTTTTGCTCACATTCCACTGGATAGAATTCAGTCACGTGGTGGCCTTAGTGCAAAGGAGGCTGGGAAATGTAGTTTATCTGTGTGCAGAGGTGGGAAAGAGAAACCACGCACTTCACCCAGGGGACACTGAAATTCGAGGTTGGATGTAGGAAGAAGGACTTGCAAGAGTCAGCAAAGAGTCTTTAAGAGAGAAACCAGAGTAGGGGTGCCTGAGTGGCTCAGTGGGTTAAAGCCTCTGCCTTCCACTTGGGTGGTGATCCCGGGGTCCTGGGATCAAGCCCCGCAGGGACTGCTTCTCTCCCTCCCCTCTCTGCCTGCCTCACTGCCTGCTTGTGATCTCTGTCTGTCAAATAAATTTTTAAAATCTTAAAAAATGAGAGAGAGAGAGAGAGAGAGAGAAACCAGAGTAAAAATGGCATCGAGAAGAAAATAGTTTGGAGGCCTAGGCTAGACTGAGGTAAGCAAGTTTCGGGGTGCAAGATGGACCTTGGGAAGAGGAGTTAAAGGAAAGGAAGTGTTGATTTTCTACTCTGTCATTCACAGAATTTTCTCATTTGATTATCTGTTGAGCCAACGAAGGAGGAATTATCCCATCTTACAGCTAAGAAAACTGAGGCACAGGAAAAGGTAAGAAGGTATTCAAGACCAAAAAGGATGGAATTAAAGTCTGAACCCAGGGCTAAGCCCCATGATTCTCCTAGTGCACCCAGAAGCTTTCCGGCTGACCCCAGCAGCCTCACAGCCTTTGGAAGACTGGGTGTGTGGAGGGAACGGGGCCTCTGGCTCAGGGAAGAGGGGACTTCGAGTTAGACAAGCGCGAGTTCCTCCTGTGCTGTATAGAAAGCGAAAGGAGGAAGTATGTCTAGCATGTCCAGCCACCAGGGGTCCTGGGAGTGGGCAGGAGGGAGCTCCAGAGAACTGGAGAAGGACGAGCTAGGCCGGCCCCTTCCTCTTTCCTCTGGCAGCCCCACCCCCACTCTGGACCTCTGGGAACACAGGATCTGAGCAGTGGACACACCAGCCCTGCACCTCCAAGCCGTCATGGACCCTGAAGGTAAAAGAGCTTCCCAGGCCTCTCTTCTCTGTCCCTGCCTGTATCACCATCTCCCCTATCCTGCCTCCCTCCCAATCCCCAGTAATCAGGGTCCCTTACCACCCTCCCCCATTCTCAGAAAACCCATTCTCCTCCTTCCTATTTACTCTCTGCCCCCCTATCACCCTCCAACCTCTCTGAACCCCAAGCACTTCTTCTGTCTCCAGAAAGCTTCTTCTCTTTCTATAGTCCCCAACGAGTGCTGGGGAGAAAGGGGCTTGAATCCCAGGAAAAGAAAGGTCCGGGGGGGCCTGGAGGAGGCCATGTCTGGGGAGCTGCTCTGGACTTTGCCCCTTGCTAGCAGGCGGGGAGGTGGGGAGGCAAAGTCCTGTCCCTCCTGCAGCCCGGTGGGGGAGGGGCCTTGAGCCCAGGGACGCTGCCTGGGGTGGGAGTGATGTCACTAAGGAGGTCCTTTGTGTGGTGCTAGGGGCCAGGGTCTGGAGTCAAAAGGCTCCGTGTTTGAACCCGGGCTCCGCCACGAACCTGCTGTGTGACCTCAGGCAAGTCACCTGACTTCTTAGAGCCTCCTCTCTGTGCATCTGTAAAATGACAGTTTTCGTTCCCAGCTCTCAGGGCTGTGGGGAGTACAAACTGGCCAGTGCCTGGAGGACAGGAAGCCCCTTCTTAAGCTCTCTGCATTTTCCCTTTCCCCTCCCTGGGCTGCTTCTTCCCCAGCTCTGACCTGCCTCCCCTGCTTGGGACTTCTGCTGGCCCCACACATCTGGAACGTCCGGCTGGCCTGTGCAACCAGCTTTCAGGGGGGTTCAAAGGAGCTTTGGGTTTAGAAATGACCTCAGAGTCAGAGCCTGGGCTCAAGTCCGATCCCTGCCACCTGCTGCCGTGTGACCTGGGACAAAATGCTTCTCCTCGCTGTGTGCTGTGCGTTGATTTCCTCAGGGAGGAAGTGAAAACATTGCCTCCCCTTGGGTTGTGGGGAGGGTTAAGTGAGATAATACACCCGAAGAGCTGCTGCACAGAAATCCCTCGGTGTCGTCGTTCTCCTGATACTGATTCCCTGCATCCCTCTCTCCAGCACCGAGTGCTGCTCAGATCCCATTTCCATCTTCGGAAGCCTTTCGAGTCCGTCTCCACCTGGACCTCTCCCGGGGGTGTCAGACTCAAAGACCAGCCCCTGTATCCACTCTGTTTCTGTTCCTGCCTCACCGTTCTCCTACTTGGACAGGAAACCGCAGGGTCCTCTTTGACGGCCCATTCTCCCTCATACCCCAATATCCAAACACTGGCCCCGTCCTCTGCACTTCCCTTCACCTGAGCGCCACCAACACGTCTTCCCTTTCTGTTCCCTCCTCCCTCTGGGGGAACAGCCTGGCCCTCCCTCTGGGGGAACAGCCTGGCGGAGGCTCCCTTTGCTTCATTGGGGGATGTGTGCGTAAATCACTGGGTCCCTGACCCCACAGGAACTAAGCCCCGGAGGGAGTAGATAAGTCAAAGGGATGAAGTGAAAGCTGGGGACACGGGGCCAAAGGAGGGGAGAGAGCAGAGTTGGGGCAAAGCAGATGGCAGACTGGTGGGCAAAGACAGGGAGGTCAGATTGACCAAAGTGTGAGTGGGGGGGGCAGACGCCGGCCAGTCTGGTTGTGTGTTTGTGCGCGTGCACGGTACTGTGCTCTTTTACAGCATTGGGAGCGAGGCCCTCACCGTCCTTCCCCAGGTCCACTGCTCCTTGCCCGGGCTATCGCGACAGGCTCCCATCTTGTGTCTTTCAAGAACATCAGTCACAGTTTAAATATCTGAACTTCCAAGCGACTTCCGACCAAAAGTTTTCGTGATTTTCCCATTGCCTGTTGAACAAAACCCTCACTTGTTCCTGTCATTCAGGGCCCGCTCCATCTGGCCTCATCCTGTGGCTCAGCCCTCTCTCGCTACTCTAATGAAGCAATCCGCTTTGAAATTCTGTAGATGGGTTTACCACTGGCGTGATGAGCAGTCCTGTGGGGCCCTGTTTGGAGGTCCTTTCTCCTCTCTGGAGAGAGAAGGACGGATAAGACAAGAATTTAGCGGGAAACTGCGGGGCTTACCAGCCTCTGTCTCCATCTGGTGTCAGCCCAATGGATTAACAAATAAATAGCAGGAAGAAACAAGGCGGCGGCCAGGGTCGCACAGCGGGGCTCAGAGACATCTGTCTAGGCATGGGCAGGTCACCTCTTTCCCTCCTCGTTGTGGCCCTGTGCTTTCCTTTCCTTTCCTTTTTTTTTTTTTTGAAAAAATTATTTATGTATTTATTATTTGAAAGTGAGAGAGAGAGAGTGGCAGGCAGAGGGAGAGAGAAAAGCAGGCTCCCCGTTGAGCAGGGAATCGATTCGGGGCTCCATCCCAGGACCCTGTGATCATGACCTGCGCGGAAGGCAGACGCTTAACAACTGAGCCACCCAGGCACCCCCAAACATTGTTTTTAAGACTTTTTTCTTTTTTTTCTTTCTTTCTTATTTTAAGATTTTATTTATTTATTTGACAGAGATCACAAGTAGGCAGAGAGGCAGGCAGAGAGAGAGGAAGGGAAGCTGCCTCCCTCCCCAAGCAGAGAGATTGATGCAGGGCTCGATCCCAGGACCCTGAGCCGAAGGCAGAGGCTTTAACCCACTGAGCCACCCAGGCGCCCCTCTTTTTTTTTTTTTAAGTGATCTCTACACCCACCATGGGGCTTGAACTCACAACCCAGAGATCAAGAGTCGTATACTCTGCTGATTGAGCCAGCCAGGTTGCCCCCCAACCCAGGTGTTTCTGACTCCCGATTCCAATGTTCCCATACACCAGGGCAAGAGCCCTAGAACCATGGGTGTGGCTCACAGAACTCTGCAAATGTTGACATGGTAAGCACATAGCAGTTTTAAAAAACCGCTTAGTGCTAGATGATGGCGGTGGGAGGGGTGGGGTCAGTGAGGGGACTCTGGGGCCATCCTGCCTGAGGTCATGACCTGACTCCCCACTTCCCAGCTATATGAACTTTGTGAACTTCAGGTGTGTTATGTGTCCTCTCCGTGCCTCAGCTTCCTCATCTGTAAAATGAGGAAAGTAATAGGACCCACCTCTTAAGGTTGTTGTGAGGATTGGGTGTGCCAATATATGTAGGATGCTTGGCACAGGATTTAAGGACGGCGAAAGTGTCAGCTGCTTTCTATCTATCTATCTGTTTGACCTCCGCCCCCAGCGTGAGGCTCAAACTCACAACCCCAAGATCCAGAGTTGCACACTTCGACTGAGCCCACCAGGCATCCCTGTGTTAGCCATCATTATTATTAGACATTATGTCCTTCCAGATTCTATCCTAGACAAATGGTAGCAGACACCTGTTTTAAGAAAAATTTAGGAATGTGAAACCTTTAAAATGGACAACTTCTGAGTTGATTTTTTTTCGTGTAAATTGGGAAGAACCATCTTTTTTTTTTTAAGTTTATGTATTTATTTTTAGTAATCTCTACACCCACCATGGGGCTTGAACTTACGACCCCGAGATCGAGAGTTGCATGCTGCACCGACGGAGCCCTCCCCTTGCTGACTCGGTTTTAGTTGGAAAACATACCAGCCCCATAGCCGTGGGCACAGACCACGTCATTACACACAGAAGTAAGAGCAAACACTTGCTATACTCATCTTGGGGGCGTTCACAGAGCCTCCGGGTATGCCCGCCCATCCCAGACAGGAATGAGTGACTGATGTAAAGAGGAAGGTGCGGGGGTTCTGATTCTGGCCCAGTCCCTCACGGCCCCGAGCCACCATCCAGGGAGGATGGAAACACAGTAAGCATCAATCAGCCATCCAGACAGAACAGCAAAAGTGGACATGTGGGAAATTTTTCCTATATTCTGCCAGAGTCATCACTTTATCTGTTTTTTACATTATTTGTAAAGAAAGGAGGGCAGGAGGGGCGCCTGGCTGTCTCAATTGGAAGAGAATGCGAATCTTGATCTCAGAGTCATGAGTTCGAGCCTCATGTTGCGGGTAGAGATTACTTAGATAAAGATTTTATTTATTTATCTGACAGAAAGAAAGAGAGCAAGCACAAGCAGGGGGAGCGGTAGAGGGAGAAGCAGCCTCCCCGCTGAGCAGGGATGCGGGTCTCCATCTCAGGACCCTGGGACCACAACCTGAGTTGAAGGCAGACGCTCAACTGACTGAGCCACCCAAGCCTCCTGAGATTACTTAGATAAATAAAACTTTAAAAGAAAGAAAGAAGTGTGAGAAAGATCCCAAGATGCTTTGCATCCCCTCAGAAACAGCGATGCCAATTTTTTTCAAAATTTTATTTAAATTCAAGTTAATTAACATATAATTAACACAGTCAATTAACATATAATTAGCATGGTTAATTTTATATATAATTAACATAATAACAACTAATTAACATATAGGCTATTATGAGTTTCAGGGGTAGAATTCAGTGATTCGTCAGTTGCATATAATACCCAGTGCTCATTACATCAAGTGCCCTCCTTAATGCCCGTCATTGAATTACCCCATCCCCCACCCACCTCCCCTCCAGTTTGTTCTCTGTAGTTAAGAGTCTCTTATGGGGGCGCCTGGGTGGCCCAGTCAATGAAGTGTCTTCCTTCAGCTCAGGTCATGGGATCGAGCCCCACATCAGACTCTCTGCTCAGCCGGGAGCCTGGTTTTCCCTCTTCCTCTGCCTGCCACTCCCTCTGCTTGTGCTGTCAAATAAATAAATAAAATCTTAAAAAAAAAAAAAAAAAAAAGAGAGAGGCACCTGGGTGGCTCAGTTGGTTTGGGTGTCTGCCTTCAGCTCAGGTCATGATCACAGAGTCCTGGGATGGAGCCCCACATTGGGCTCCCCGCTCTGTGGGGAGACTGCTTCTCCCTCTGTCTCTGCCTCTGCCTCTCTCTCTGTCTCTCTCTGTGTCTCTCATGAATAAATACATAAAATCTTTAAAAAAAAAAAAAAAGGAGTCTTTTATGGCTTGCCTCCCTCTGTTTCCATGTTATTTTTCCTTCCCTTCCCCTATGTTCATCTGTTTTGCATCTTAAATGCCACATATGAGTGAAATCATATGGTATTTGTCTTTCTCTGACTGACTTATTTCACTTAGCATAATATCCTTTAGTTCTGTCCACATAGTTACAAATGGTAAGATTTCATTCTTCTTGATGGCTGAGTAATATTTCAGTGTGTGGGGACTCCAGGGTCTCTCAGTGGGTTAAGCCTCTGCCTTCGGCTCAGGTCCTGCTCCCAGGGTCCTGGGATCGAGCCCCGCATTGGGCTCTGCTCAGCGGGGACCCTACTTCCCCTGCCCTCTCTGCCTGCTGCTCTGCCTGCTTGTGATCTCTCTCTCTCTGCGTCAAATAAATAAGTGAAATCTTAAAAAAAAAAAAAAATACTCCAGTGTGTGTGTGTGTGTGTGTGTGTGTGTGCGTGTACATTTCCTTTATCCATTCTTCTGTCGATGGACATCTGGGCTCTTCTCATAGTTCGGCTATTGTGGACATTGCCGCTCTAAACATCGGGGTGCAGGTGCCCCTTCAGATCACTACATCTGTATCTTTGGGGCAAATACCCAGTATTGTGATTGCTGGGTCGTAGGGTAGCTCTATTTTTAACTTTCTGAGGAACCTCTTTACTGTTTTCCCGAGTGGCTGCACCAGCTTGCCTTTTCACCAACAGGGTAACAGGGTTTCCCCCAGAGATGCCAACTTCAATTAGCTCTGGACAGCCAACTAAGAGACCAAGGGTACATCCCACAGGGTAAAACGTTAATCTGTGAAGTGTAGGCACCTTGAGAGAACTTTTGCATATAATAACGACAAGGGTGGGAGCAGGACAGGGCGTGACAGCTGTCCCCTCCAGATGACAGTTTCAGTACGAGGTCTCCTCAGGTTCCTGCAAAAACAGCTCTCCCTTCTCGGAAGTTCCTGTCAGTAGCAGCTGCTAATTAGAAGAGATGTATTTTCAAAGCTCCCCTTTTGTTGGAAATGCAGGAGAGTCGGGGCCTGAAGCCAACTGGACGAATTTATTTTTCACAAATGGAACAGGGAGTGGGTAACATTCTGGCTCCACAACAGAGAAGCCATGCAGTGGGTCTCGAAGCTCCAAGAGAGTAACCCCAGCTGGTGGAGCCACTTGGCATGTTGGAGGGGGTGGGGTGGGCACAATGACATGGGTCTGCACTGGTTGAACCGGGGCGAGGGTAGGATTTGTGATGAAATGCCAGGTCTGAGGCCATGTGGCAAGGGCCTGGCTTATGGTAGGCGCCTGTGGATGGTAGGGACGATTCCCCTCCTGCAGCCCCGAAGCTCTCGGCTCTGCTACTAGGGAGCACGGTGCAGACCAGTTACATTGGAATCTCTGGAATTGGGGCCCCGCATCAGCATTTTGCTGAGCCCCCTAGAGAATTCCATTGTGCCGCAGAGGTTGAGAATCGATGCCTTGCTCATCTTAAGGAAAATTTTCTTTGACCCTCTGTCAAATGAGGGTCCTCGGTCTCCTTTCCTTCCTTCTCTCTTCCCTCCCTCCCTCTCAATCTCCCCCTCCCCCCTTCCTTCTTCCTACTTTCCTTCCTTCCTGCCTGCTTGCCTTCCTTTTCCCTCCTTCCTCCCTCCTTTCTTTTTAAGATTTTATTTATTTTTTTAAAAGATTTTATTTATTTATTTGACAGATGGAGATCACAAGTAGGCAGAGAGGCAGGCAGAGAGAGAGGAAGGGAAGCAGGCTCCCTGCTGAGCAGAGAGCCTGACTCGGGGCTCGATCCCAGGACCCTGAGATCATGACCTGAACCGAAGGCAGAGGCTTAACCCACTGAGTCACCCAGACGCCCCAGATTTTATTTATTTAAGAGAGAGAGATGGTGAGAAGGGGGGAGGGGTAGAGGAAGAAGCAGGCTTCCCACTGAGCAGAGAGACCAACCAGGCACTCAAACCCAGGACCCTGGGACCAGGACCTGAGCTGAAGGCAGACAGCTTAACCGACTGAGCCACCCAGACGCCCTTAGGACTTTTCTTTTTGTTACAACTACAATACAATGATCACAACTAAATTTTTTTTACACCTAAATTTTTAAAAAATATTTTATTTATTTATTTGACATAGAGAGACACAACGAGAGAGGGAACACAAGCAGGGGGAGTGGGAGAGGGAGAAGCAGGCTTCCCGACAAACAGAAAGCCCGATGCGGGGCTGCATTCCAGGACCCTGCGATCATGACCTGAGTTGAAGGTGGACGCCTAACGAGTGAGCCACCCAGGCATCCCTACATCTAAATTTTTAAAAAAATTTCCTTGATGTTGGGCGCCTGGGTAGCTCAGTGGGTTAAAGCCTCTGCCTTCAGCTCGGGTCATGATCCCAGGGATCTGGGATCAAGCCCTGCATCGGGCTCTCTGCTTAGCGGGGAGCCTGCTTCCTCCTCTCTCTGCCTGCCTCTCTGCCTACTTGTGATCTCTATCTGTCAAATAAATAAAATCTTTAAAAAAAAATTTCCTTGATGTTATCAAACATCCAATCAGTGTCCAGATTTCCAGTTGTCTTATACATGCTCTAATTTGGTTTCAATTTGTTTGAATTAGGATCCAGCTGGGATCCATATGTTGTGATTGGTTAGCATGTGTCTTAAGATTCTTTAGGCAGGGGGTGGTGGGATGGTGGGTGGCACCCGGGTGGCTCAGTCGGTTAAGCTTCTGACTCTTGGTTTTGGCTCAGGTAGTGATCTCAGGGTTGTGAGATCGAGCCCCGTGTCTGGTTGAGACTCTCTCCCTTTCCCTCTGCCCCTCCCCTATGTGCTCTCGAGCACACTTGATCTCAGATAAATGAATAACTCTTTTTTAAAAAGATTCCTTTTAATTTTTACTTATTTTTTACAAAGATTTTTATCTACTTGAGAGAGAATGTGCACAAGCAGAGAGGTTGGGCGGAGGGAGGAGACTCCGTGCTGAGCAGGGTACCCAAAACAGGGCTCCCTCCCAGGACCCTAAGATCATGACCTGAACCGAAGGAAGTCAGTTAACCAACAGAGCCACCCAGGTGCCCCTAAATATTTTATTTTCAAGTCATCTCTGCACCTAGCATGGGGCTTGAACTCATGACTCCTAGATCCAGAGTCTCATGCTCTACTGACTGAGCCAGCCAGGCACCCCTGTTTTGAGAGTCTTTTAATCTTTTGTTTTCCTTGCAATGTGTTCGTTGGAAAAATGAGGTTGTCCTCTGTTAGTTTCCTGTGGTGTGAACTTTGCTGGCTATGTTCCCATGGTAGAGTTTAACATGTTCCTCTGTCCTCTGGTTTTCTTACAAATTGGCCGTTGCATCTGGATGTCTCATCCGACTCTGGCTTAGCTGTTTGGGCAAGAGCATTGCTGCGTGTTGGTGGAGCGCCCAGTATCTGGTTGTCTTTCTTCTTGACGTTGAGTTTTGATGTTTGGTGTCTGGATTGATTGGTTCGCTGGTGTTCCAGGATGGCTCCTGCCTCTGGCCGCTCATCGGTTCTTGCTTCTCTTGTCTAAGTGAACAGTTTAATGATTTTTGGTAAATTTGCTAAGTTGCACGCCCATCTCCACAGATTATTTCCATCACTCCAGTACAACCAAGTACATGCCACTGAAGCTTCATTTCCAACCCCGGGCACACACGGTTCTGACATCTGGCTTCTTGATTTGCCTTTTCTGGACATTTCATGTAAACAGAGGCACAATATGTGGTCTCATGTGAGCACTGGTTCTTTTTTTTTTTTTTTTAAGTAATCTTTACACCCAACGTGGGACTCGAGCTCACCACCCCAAGATCACCAGTTGCACGCTGTACCAACCGAGCCTGCCAGGCACCGGGGAGCATTGGTTCTTAACCCTCATGGGCATCTGAATTACGGGGGTAGGAGGACTGTCCCAAACCTTGGATGCCTGGGAACCACCCCCTGAAAGATTCTGATTCAGTGGCTCTGGCCTGGGCCTGAGCAGCAGAGAGTCTGACCATCTCAGGTGGATCCCTGCTTTCTCGGTTCTGCCAAGAAGAGCGATCACCCCCACCACCTCCACTTCCTCACCTCCCATGTACTAGTCCTTGACCATGACACTGTGGCTTCTGCCTGCACCACGCAGCACTAAGATTGCTCCAGCAAGGGCTTCCCCGCTGCTAAGGCTTATGCCCACTTGCAGCCTTCCTTCTACTTGCGTCTGCTCTCATCCTACTTCTTGAAACCCTCGGCTCCAGACACCCACTCCGTCCTGGTGCTGCTTCTCTTTTTAAATACTGGTGCTTCCCAGAACCCTCCTCTTCCTACCTGACCTACTGATCTTACCCGCTGCTGTGTCCGCCGGCCGCTCCAAAATCCCCATTGCTCACCCACTGTCTGTCCGGACGCCAGCACCCACCTTCGGAGCACGGCCAGTGCACATTTTCCTGCTGGCATTTCAACCCTAACATCTGCAGAGCCAAAGTCTCTCCCCACCCCTCCCCACTCTCCCACCCCCGTGCTCTGCTGCTTCCCAGCTGCATCCTGGTGCACGAGCCTCCTTGACATTCACTTACTGTGCTTGTAAATGAGAGAAATCCCCTGTGGTGAGATGAGATGAGAAAGCCAGAGAGAACCACGGAGCCCAAGGCTGGCACCCCAGAGGCGTGCAGGTTGCTGCCTTTGGCTGCTCCCATCCTCTGCCTTGACTGGTGCCTTGTGGCGGTTTGCAGCTAAACCCATGGCAGAGACCCAAGGCTTCCACATCCCATGAGATGCTCATTCCGGCAGACCCTGCCTTAGAAACAGCTCTCGCTTTTGCCCCTGCTTGCTATTCCCACGGTTCCTGCCCAAGACCAGGGCTTCGTCTCTTTCTGTCTGGCCGATTGCCTCAGCCTCCTTTCACCTCCCAACCTGTCTCCAGTGGGTGGCCAAAGTGACCCTTCCAGAACAAAATCATCATTCTGTAATTCCCTTGCTTGGGGTGCCTGGCTGGCTCAGACGGTCACACAGTAGAGTTTGGGACTCTTGATCTCGGGGTTGTAAGTTCAAGCCCCACGCTGGGTGTAGAGATTACTTAAAAATAAAATTAAAAAAAAAATTCCCTTGTGGTTAAAATTCTGCGATGGCCCCTAAGATCTGTCCAAATTGCTCAGCTAAATAATTTAGGCTTTTCTCACTCTGGTCATCCCACTGTTCTCCAGAAGGCCGCCCCTACAGCGTTTCTCTAATGTTCTTGCTTTTCAGTCTCAAACACCTGCTCTCAGCCCGAAATGCCAACCCCCCCCCACACACACCATCACCTCATAACTCTGCCTGGCAAAGATTACTCATCCTTCAAGGCCACAAAAACTACCTCCTCCTTCCTCATAGACACTTAGTCATTTTTCCCTCTGTGCTCCCTCGACCCTTGGTAAAGGCTCGGTCATCCTTTAGCAAACACATCTACCGAGCGCCGGTGTTCCCGAGAGCTTTGCTTATGGTAACTCATTTAATTTTAATAAAACCCTGTGAGGTGGTTATTTTCCTTATCCCTGTCACAAAGGAGACACCTTCGAAGCCCCGGAGACTTTCAGTCCCTTACCGAAGATCACTTAGCTGAAGGTGGCTGAGCCCAGACCATAGGGCCCCGGAGTCTGGGTTCTGATTCCTTCCACTGTGCGGTCTCTCTGCCTGGATAAGTATCACTGAACACCAAGTATTAAGCAAAACAATACGAAATCACCAGTATTTGGCCATTCTTGACCTATCAGAGCAGCACATTTATGTGGTTCTGTGTGTTAGTGCTCGGGATGGAGCAGAAAACTCTCTTGGGATGACTCATTTTGGCCCCCAGCATAGAGCATAGGTGAAGAACAAGGAGCCGACTGAGCACGTGGCCTGATAGGAGGTCTCCAAGAGCCCCCTGCCAAGGAAATGATATCTGAGAGAAGACCCGAAAGAGGAGTGGAGGTGAATGGGGGTCTGGGGTGAGGGGAAGGGAAGGGACTTCCGGGCAGAGGCATAGCCTTGGAACAGCATAGGCTAAGGCCTGAAAGCTAAGAGGGAAAGCTGCCCACTCTGTCCCCCAGCAATTAGTAGCTGGCACAAGGCAGGAGTTCAAGAGGGATTTGTCAAGGGGCGCCTGTGGGTTGGAGCCTCTGCCTTCGGCTCAGGCCATGGTCTTGGGGTCCTAGGATTAAGCCCTGTGTCAAGCTCTCTGCTCGGCAGGGAGCCTGCTTCCTCCTCTCTGTCTGCCTGTCTCTGTCTACTTGTGATCTCGGTCACAATAAATAAGTAATCTTTAAAAATCGGTCACAATAAATAAATAATCTTAAAAAAAAGAAGGATTTGTCAAAAGAATCAATGAAAAATGGAGAGAAGGATCAGCTGGAGCTAACAGGATGAACGTGGGGTTTTAGGTGGGAGAGTGATTTAGTTTTTATCGTCTTATTTTAAGGTCAGGTTTAATGAGGTATAATTACAAGGAATAAAATTCACCCTTTTCTATGTATAGTTCTGTGGGTCTTCACAAACACATCAATGGTGTAGCCACCATCAGAGACAAAATACAGAATAGTCTGGCCCCAACCTCAGACTCTCTGGTGCCGTTCCTTGTGGCCAGCCCCTCCCCCACTCTTAGGAAACCACTAGTCTCATCTCTTGCTGTGGTTTTGCCTTTTCCAGAATGTCATATGGATGACGAACTCAAATAGCACATAGCCTTTAGAATAGGGCTTCTTTATTTAGAATAATACATTCGAAACGCGTCCCTATTGTGTATGTCTGTAGTTGGTTCCTTTATTGCTCAGTAGAATTTCGTTGTAGAGGTGCCCCACAGTTTGTTTCTCATGGTCTCACCAGTTGAAGGATTCACGTTCACTTTAAAAAACAAACGCCTGGGTGCCTCAGTGGGTTAAGCCTTCAGCTCAGTATGAAGTCTGAGACTTCAGCAGCTGAAGTCTGCCTTCAGCTCAGGTCATGATCCCAGGGTCCTGGGATGGAGCCCCACATCAGGCTCCCTGCTCAGCGGGGAGCCTGCTTCTCCCTCTCCTGCTCCCACTGCTTGCGCTCTCTCATTCTCTGTCAAATAAATAAATAAAATCTTAAAAAAAAAAAAAAGCAAACATCACTGTACCTGGTGTGGATGGAGTGGGAGCTTCTGCATCTCTGCTGTATGTCCGGGGCCTTTTGCCTGGCTGGCTGGTGAACAGTGGAGATATGAACTACGTCTTTGTCACTTTTATTGACTGTTCCCAGCAGCCAGCCAGGGCACAGCTTGCTCTGGGCCAGGAATGGAAGCCACTTGGAGCAGAATGTGGGAAAGGAGGGCCAGGTACAATACCGGGTGGTGGGGGAGGTGAAAATTGGGTGCTTGGCTTTGGGGGAGAAAGGTTGGGCAAGAAGGGCCTTATTCTGAGAGTAGAACAAGCCAGAACGCCTGGTCTTAACTTCAGCTTGGAGTAAAAGTGAGCAACTGAAACAAAACCGCCTAACATAGTAACCAGTTGAAATCCCCCAACATGCCATCCAATGATCTCCCCCTCCTCCACAGAGGCGCTGCGTCCATCCAGGGCTCCAGCACATGAGGCTGCAGGTCTTCTCCTGGCCGATAGATGGCGATGTTGCACCGTGTCTGAGCTCACCCATCCGTTCAACAGCCCTTATAGCGGGTTAACCGCTACATGCCCGCGGGACGGACCGCGTGGGCACTGCTTTTTTTTTAAACAAAAAGAGGGAGATCACAAGTAGGCGGAGCAGCAGGCAGAGAGAGAAGAGGGGAAGCAGAGAGCCAGACGTGGGGCTCGATCCCAGGACTCTGAGATCATCACCTGAGCTGAAGGCAGAGGCTTAACCCACTGAGCCACTCAGGTGCCCCCCTGCACTACTCTTTTTCTTACGGGGAAAGGACTCGGCCACGCTCCTGAAGCTGTGCCTCACAGAGCAACGGCTCAAGCCCAGTTTCCCCCAGCACGTTGCTTGTACAGACCCCATCTCTAGAGAGAGGACAGTTCGTTGAGACATCAGGCGTGGGGGGCGGGGTGCTCCACGCAAGAGGTTCAAAGGCAGAAGAACCAACGGCCACGGCCATATAGCCTGGTGGGTCGGCCTCTACCGCCCATTTGCTGTGTGACCTCAGCCTACTTGCCTTTACTCGGTCTCCACAGCTGTGGAGCAGACACACTGGCGTCCTGCCTGGCCAGCGGCAAAGGCAGCAGGTGACTCAGGGGTCTTCTCCTTCAGTCGGTCACCATCTGTTGATCCAGAAAGGGTTTGCCACAGACTATAGACCACTCAGTTAAATCTGAATTTCAGATACTCAACAGATAATTTTTAAGTGTAAGTATGTTATAAGTATCATTTATACTTAAAAACAAAAACAAAAACATAAAAACCTTTGATGTTCGGGAACCTGGGTGGCTCAGTGGGTTAAAGCCTCTGCTTTCGGCTCAGGTCATGATCCCAGGGTCCTGGAATCGAGTCCCGCATCCGGCTCTCTGCTCGGCGGGGAGCCTGCTTCCTCCTCTCTCTCTGCCTGCCTGCCTACTTGTGATCTCTGTCTGTCAAATAAATAAATAAAATCTTAAAAAAAAAAAAAAAGAAAAAAAAAACCTTTGATGTTCACCAGAAGTTTAAATCTACCTCGGTGTCCCGTGTTTTTATTTACTTAATCTGACAACCTCGTCCACTCCACAAGGTCCTCTCCCCGGACCCCCAGATCTTGACCCTGATGGGCTAGCCCCCAGTTTCGCTGGTCCTTAAATGTTTCGACAACCACCCCCGACTCCCAGAGCGGCAGCCAAAATGTAACCCCCTTCTCCGTCTTTCCCTCCCAGGCCTGGCGCTGCTGCTGCCCCCCACCACTCTGGCCGCCCTGGCAGACAGCTGGCTCCGAGAGGACTGCCCGGGTCCCAACCACGCAGCTCTGGTCACGGGGGCGGCCCCCTCGCAGGCGGTCCTGTGGGCCAAGTCCTCCGGGGTACTGGCTGGAAGGCCCTTCTTCGATGCCATCTTTGCCCGAGTCAACTGCCAGGTCTCCTGGTTCCTCCCTGAGGGCTCAAAGCTGGTGCCCGTGGCCAGGGTGGCCGAGGTCCGGGGCCCCGCCCACTGCCTGCTGCTGGGGGAGCGGGTGGCCTTGAACACGCTGGCCCGCTGCAGTGGGGTGGCCAGCGCTGCCGCCGCCGCCGTGGAGGCCGCCAGGGAGGCAGGCTGGGCCGGGCACGTGGCGGGCACGAGGAAGACCACGCCCGGCTTCCGGCTGGTGGAGAAGTACGGGCTCCTGGTGGGTGGGGCCAAGGCCCACCGCTACGACCTAGGGGGGCTAGTGATGGTGAAGGACAACCACGTGGTGGCAGCCGGAGGCGTGGAAAAGGTATGTGCCCAGCCACGCTCTTGCCCCAGTCCCCCTCCGATCTCCCCGCCGCAGCCTTTGCGCTCTACTGGGGACCCTCCCCCCCCACCCACTCCCTGGGGAACAGTGATGGCCTGGGAGTCGGGGCTGCTGGACCCTCTTGATCCCTCATATCCGGGACCTCTATCCGCCAGATGGGCGAGTGGCCGTCTCTTCTCTACCGGTGCTCGGGGACCTGCTCTGATGTTCAAAAGCGAAGGGCATGCTGCGGGGGAACCTGGTGTTGGTGGCGCTGGGACCTTGGGCAGGTCACCCTAGCTCCCTGGACTGGTTTCCTAGGTTAAAATGTTCTCGAAGACCCCTTCCAGTTTTATTTATTTATTTTTATCTTTTTCTCTGTGTAAGAAGGCGTTTTTTTTTTTTAATTTTTTTTTTAAGATTATCCATTTATTTGACAGACAGAGATCACAAGTAGGCAGAGAGGCAGGCAGAGAGAGAGGAGGAAGCAGGCTCCCTGCTGAGCAGAGAGCCCACACGGGGCTGGATCCCAGGACCCTGGGATCATGACCTGAGCCGAAAGCAGAGGCTTTAACCCACTAAGCCACCCAGGCGCCCCAGAAGGCGTTTTTATTATAGCAGGAGGACAGGACCCCTGGGCAGAAAGAGCCCCCTTCCAGTTTCCATATTCTCCCGTCCAGCTGCCAAATACGACTGGTGTTTGGCCGTTTTTCTGATCCACCCAAGTGGTCATTTCATGTGGTTTCACCTTGTGCGAGAGAAACCACCGGGCTGCCTGGTCTTCTCACTATCCACCCCAGGGCCGCTGTCCTCACTGTCCCCTTCCCCTACCTGCCCCTCAGGCGGTTCGGGGGGCACGGCAGGTGGCTGACTTCGCCCTGAAGGTGGAGGTGGAGTGCGGCAGTCTGCAGGAGGCTATGGAGGCAGCCGAGGCTGGAGCGGACCTCGTCCTGCTGGACAACTTCAAGCCCGAGGTGAGGCAGGCTCTGCTTCCCGGGAAGCGGCCGCGTGGGGGAACCCTCACTTCCCCTTGGCTTGTGTCCCCGCAGGAGCTGCACCCCACGGCCGCCCTGCTGAAGGCCCGCTTCCCGGGTGTGGGCGTGGAAGCCAGCGGGGGCATCACGCTGGTCAACCTCCCTCGGTTCTGCGGGCCCCACATCGACGTCATCTCTCTGGGGATGCTGACCCAGGCTGCCCCCGCCCTGGATTTCTCCCTCAAGCTGTTTGCTGAAGGGACCGCTCCAGTGTACCCTGCCTTACCGTAGCCCATGGACTTCTCCCTCTAATCCTGCCCCGCCCATGGGCACGCTCTCTCTTAAATAAAATCTTAAAAAAAAAAGAAAGAAAGAAAGCATGCATTGGTCATAGTTCCATTGACAAGTTTTTCCAGTGATAGTAAATACATTTTATGGTCAATGACATCTTATATTTGAGCATCCGTGGCATCAGGTCTGAGATTCAGCTGGAACATTCTACTTGGTTGGTGCCCATGTTGTACTGGTTATTAAGTGTGTTGCCTCTCACCTCTGGCAGGAGGTGAGTAGCTGCCCATTCACTTCTGGGGTCCCCAGCAGACTCCACCATGCACCGTCCATTTGGTGCCCTTTCGGTTCTGGTTCCATAGTGCTATTATTAGTTGGGAGAAGAAGGTGGGCACAGGGTAGCAGGGGCCAGAGCAAAGGTCAGTTGAGGGAGTAAGGGGTGGGGCAGGTGGAGGTCCCCATTCAGACGTCAGACTTCCTTTCCTGCTAAGTCAGGACTCAAGGGTCTAAATGGAGGCTCTAGATCCAGCCTCCCCCTTCCTACACACCCGAGTGCTCGCTCGCTCATTTGTCTGGCCTCCCTACCCTTCTAGGCTGTCTCCGGGAGGAGACGTGACAGGAGAGCTCCCCAGGACAAATGGTCACTGAGGTGACTCTTCCCGGAAAGGCTCCAGTCTGGAGAGGTACTCCCCTCCCAGAACCCACGGTCTTCTCTGCCCTTTGCCAGAAGGAGAGGAAAACAGTTCATCCACAAAGCTCCTTTCCCAGGGGGGAGGCTGCGGGTCCCAGTCTGCCTTAAGGGAGGTAACCTATCCCTTGGCCCCTTCCTCAATCCTGCAGACCCTTTGCCAGGAATGGGGCAGATCAAGAAAGCAATGAGCTCATCTCAGATGTGAAAGGCGCAGACAAGCCAAGACCATCCCTCACACAGCAATTATGTGTGAGCCACGGCTGTGGGCAGGCTCAGAGCACACAGTGGGGATGAATCTAGCAAAGATACTGGGTAGAAGTGGTAAGCCACTGCCTTTGGTGATGCCCTGACCCGAAAGGAACCGTTCTCCCAGGACACAGCCCAGAGACGCCCCCTGGGGCTGCACCTGTGCTCTTTTAATACACACTGGGGCCTCCTGTCCTTTCTCCAGGGAAAAGAGTCATGCTCAGTGAGACAGACTTCCCGGCTCCATGGAACTTAGTTAGATTTCTGAGCCTCAGCTCCTCAGCCCCCAAGGGGCATAACTGAATGCCCACAGAACCAGGGGCACTTCTGGGCATCAAGATAAGCAAATCAGGATTCACGGACACAGTAGGAATGGGAAGGCAAAACACTTGGGATCTAGGAGGGAATCAGAACCTGACAGAGGAGGAAGGGAGAAGCATACCAGGAATCTCAAACCCAAATGCCTCTAGGACCCAAGCAGATAAAATAAATGGGAGAAGCTGGAATAAGATGAAGAAAAGTGGGCTGCGGCCAACTGGGGAATGTATACTGCACCCACAGCATCCCAATTAAGAAAGGAAAAAGAACTCTAGAGGTGCCTGGGTGGCTCAGCCCATTAAGCGGCTGCCTTCTGCTCAAGGTCATGATCTTGGGGTTCTGGGATTCAGCTCCGCATCGGGATCCCTGCTCAGCAAGGAGCCTGCTTCTCCCTCTCCTTCTGCTGCTCCCCCATCTTGGGTTTTCTCCCTCCCTCCCTCTCTCTCAAATAAATAAATAAATCTTTAAAAAATAATAATAAAGAAAAGAAAAAGGACTCTAGAAGGCTGGGTCTCAAGCTCACCCTCAAAGGCAGAAATGGGTCAGCCCTATGGGCACCTCCAGATCCGAGAGCTGGGAGGGGTTCCCATTATCAGAGGAAAAGGAAGGGGATCCTGGGCAGGCAAAAGTAACATATGCCTTCCTTGCAAGGGAGTGGATTTCCAGGCAGAGGGGACTGCAAGGCTCAGAGGTAGGAAATGGCTTGGATTGTTTGGTGGAAGATTTGAAGATGGGATCAAGAGAGACGAGATGGCTAGGAGCTGGGCTGGGTCCAGACCACAAGATGGTAGGTCGGAGGACTTGGACTCTATTCCGAGAACAATCAGACTAAAGCTGGAAAGTGAGATAAGCATATTTCCAGTGTAGACCGAGTCCACTGCACAAGGATGCATGTGAGGGGGCCACGGCAGCTTCAGGGAGCCCAGGATGAGGGTGATGCTGTCCCTCAGAGCCTCGAATGTGGGTCGTGGCAATGGGGCTAGAGATGAGGGAATGCAGGCAGGGGAAGCAGTGTGTGCAAAGGCCCGGAGGGCAGATGGAGCCCCATGGGTTCAGGGCAGTAGGAAGAGTTGGGTGTGGATGTGCGGGTGGGGGCTGGAGGTTGAGAGTGGGATAGGAAGAGGAGGAATCTCATACCTTACCTGATAGCACCCTAGTCGGCTACACTTCCTTCTTCCCTGGCCAGCCTGGGATTAGGTTTGGGTGATTTCCCCAAGCTGCCCCGTGCCCAGCGGAGGCCCATGCTCATTATGGCCAATGTGCCCATCAAATTGGGTGCCGCAGTCGGCATATAATTCTTCACCAGCGCTGGCTGGTGGGTGAGAAGGGAACGCCCATTGACTGAGTGCCCTTGTTCAGTCCGGGTAGGTCTCTTTCCCTCCATGCTCGTGAGGGGTGGGGGTGAGCGTCTCCATCTTCCCCATGAGGAAACTGAGGACTTAGAAAGTTAAGAGAGCTGCTCAGCATCATACACCCATAAAGTGGTGGAGCAGAGTTGGAAATCTACCAGCCGCTCGTTCAATAAATATGCATTGAACACCTATTATGTACCAGGCACTATTCTAGATGCCGGATAATCAACAATGAGTAAACAGACACAAGTCCCTGTCCTCGTGGACTTTAGAGTCTAGTGGGGGTGCAGGGTTGGGAGAAATGGACAATGAAAAAAATGGTACCTAAGACTAACCAAATGTCAAGTCCCCTCGTGGCCACCAGAGGGCAGTGCGATCCTACCGCCGTCCTTTGGCTTCCATCTTCCTTTCTGGGTTCCAAAGACAGCAGCCAGGGAGGCCGTGAATGTACCCAGTGCATCTGCTCAGGAATGAGAGCTGAGGAGAGCTGTGCCACGGTTCCTTCTTCCACCCACTTTTCAGCTTAATCCCCTCAGCAGGTCCCCATCCAACTGCTCCAGGTCTCTCTCACTTTTTAAGGCCCCATGTGCTCCAGAGATCCCCAGGCTCACATGCACGCACCTATGTCCATGTACCCACCTGCCCACCCCCTGCCGTCTATTCGTCCCTCTTCCCAGCCCTCCTGCCACCCACCGACTGGGGCACCCGATCCAGAGGGTCGGGGAAGGCAAGAGGTCAAACCAGCTTGACAGAGCCCGTGAACTCAGTGGGTGTTGAGTCTAAGCGTGCCAAGCCGAGTTAAAAACGGAAAGCATTTAAAAATGGCAAGGCATTCTTGGTATCTGAAAGCAATTCAGCTTTGGATCTTAAAAAAAAAAAAAATCCCACTGTGGTATTATGTGGTGTGGACACATGTATTAATTTATTGCTAGCCCTTCAAGACAATATGGTAGGTAAAATTCCATAAATATTTCAGTACCTCTGTACTTTGTTCCAATCACTTCCTGAGTAATAGATCTTTTGGGCAGTTACTCAGTAACATTTTAAGGCCTGCTTGCTGCAGCCCTAAGTGCTGCAGCTTGTAAGACCAAACTACAAAGTACCAAAGGAAATGTCACCACGAGGCTGTGAATAAGGTCTCCAACTACTCACTTGTATTAATGGGATTGAAGGAGGGGGATGAGGGCTTTCTAAATTTTGGGTATGGAGGGCTCTTCAGATCCCTGGAATCTTATTACAGCCCTCCTGGAAATTGATCAGGGGGAGACAGATCTTTGGGTTGGTGGGTTGCGGGGAACCTCTTTCCTCTCTCCCAGCGATTCAGCACAGACTCCGAAGCCTGAGACAGTACCGGTGAAGAGCGATCCCACGAGCCCCTTGCCTTTTTTTTTTTTTTTAAGATTTTATTTATTTATTTGAGGCAGAGAGAGCATAGTAGGGGGGAGAGAGAGGTGGATTCCCCACTGAGCAGAGAACCCAACGCGGGGCTCCATCCCTGGCCCCTGAGATCTTGACCTGAACTAAAAGCAGACTCTAAACCGACTGAGCCATGCAGGCGCCCCAAGCCCCTTGCTTCTTGATATTTGGCTGTTCTTTAGCCAATGGAAAGCATTTCTATTGGGCTAATATATCAATATGTGAAGGACAATGCTGATTTATTAGAGGCTGGATAAAAAAATCATTCTTCCCGCATTACAAAACAACAACAATAATAGCCTCTTCGCTGTAATCTCACCGAGAACCAAGCATAGTTCATCTTTTCTTTTTCCATGATTTGTTTCGTTTTCTTGGAATGTTATGAGCCAGAAGGGGATTTCACTGAAGTTTCACAGCATTTTACATAAAGGATTGTACATACACAATTTTATATTTTTGGTAAACTAGGGGCTTCTGGGTGGCTCAGAGGGTTAAGACTCTGTCTTCGGCTCAGGTCATGATCTCAGGGTCCTGGGATTGAGCCCCTCGTTGAACCCCTCATTGAGTGCCTGGTCGAGCCCCTCATGGAGCCCTCCTCGTGGAGCTCTCTGCCCGGTGGGGAGCCTGTATCCCCCTGTCTCTCTGCCTGCCTCTCTGCCTACTTGTGATCTCTCTCTCTCTCTGTCAAATAAGTAAATAAAATCTTTTTTTTTTTTAATTTGTTTGGTAAACTAACTACCCAAATAGACAAGTGACTTCAGGGGCTAAAGTAAGACTTGCATTTTTAAAAGTCCAATCTAATTAGTTCCAATGGATGAAAAGTACACCGGGGAAGCTGGAGAAGGTGCAGGAGAGCTGTTTCCGTGACCTGTTCCGTGGCAACAATTCAGCAACGCTCTGCGTAAAATAATTAAGATAGAACCAAAAAAAGCTTCGTACATCTCTTCTGACAGTTAATTTATCTTTGCCTTTATTTTTCATATGTTAATTAATTTAGTTATCAGGTTATAAAATGAAGAAGTAAAAGTTTCTATTCACTGCTATTCCCTGGAGCGACCCACTCTTAAGGAGTTGTTTTGAATTCTTCTGGGGGCTCTCTTGAATTGTAAAGATGATTTATAGCTTTGAAAGCTCTATCGACTCTGTACATGAAGGACAGAGAATTTAGCTTATGCCCACTTTTTCTTTTCTTTATTTTTCTTAGTTTTATTGTTTTCTAAATTTTAATTGTATCTCTGTATTTGGGTCACTAATCTCTGCACCCAATGTGGGGCTTGAACTCATGACCCTGAGAGCCAGGGTCCCCCACTCTACTGACTGAGCCAGCCGGGTGCCTGTGTTCGGTTTCCTTTTATTGGTAGTCTTTCTATTGATTATCATTATAACTTTAAATAATATATCTAATCCCCTCTTCTTTTTTTTTTTCTAATCCCCTCTTCTTGATGTAATCACAGAAAATTAAGATGTAACTTGATACCATAAAATTCACCCTTTCGAGGTGTTCAGGTCAGTGGTTTTTAGTATTTTTATAGCGTGGTGAAACATCACCACTATATAATTTTCAAAAATATTTTTCTGAAAATTTTATTTATTTGCTAGAGAGAGAGCAAAAGAAGAGGGAGCAGCAGAGGGAAAGGGAGAAGGAGGCTTCCTGCTGAGCAAGGAGCCAGATGCCGGGCTAGATCCCAGGACCCTAGGATCATGACCTGAGCCAAAGGCAGACGCTTAATGACTGAGCCTCCCAAGTGCCCTGAACATCCAACTCTTGATCTCAGATCAGGTCTTGATCTGAGATGGTCGTGAGGTCAAACCCCACGCTGGGCTCCATGCATGGAGCCTATGTAAAAAAGAAAAAAAAAGGAAAAAAAAGATCTTCAACTGACAGTTCATGAACCACACATGACCCCCAGACTTCCTTCATTTGGCTTTTATGAGAATACACACATTTATATATAAAGTGGCCAACATTTTGGTTGATTTTACCTAAAAACCCAGATTTCCAGCTTCTGTTGGAAAATCGGGACAAACATGATTCATAGAGCTGAGTGGCTGCTGTCCCTACAGACAGGCATGTGGTCCTTACCAACTCTGTCCCCTGGTCCCCTTGGCCACCTGTCTCCTGCTTGGCCTCTTTACCTATGTGAATTCATGACCCCTGTCATTTCTTTTTTTCTGTTTTTTTTTTTAATTTAAAAAAATTTTTTTAAAGATTTTATTTATTTGACAGACAGAGATCACAAGTAGGCAGAGACGCTGGCAGAGACAGGAGGAAGCAGGCTTCCCGCAGAGCAGGGCGCCCGATGTGGGGCCCGATCCCAGGACCCTGAGATCATGACCTGAGCCCAAGGCAGAGGCTTAACCCACTGAGCCACCCAGGCGCCCCTTTTTTTCTGGTTTTATCCTGGGGACGAATGCTGACTCTGTCCCCAGGGATAGTTGTGGAGCGGTTCTGAGATAATCTTCTAATAGTCATCTTGTTTCTCTCCCATTCTTTTTTTTTTTTTTTTTAAATTACTGGTAGGTAGGCACAGTTCTTTTATTTGTTTTTTTTTTTAAGATTTTATTTATTTGACAGAGAGATCACAAGTAGGTAGAGAGGCAGGCAGAGAGAGAGGAGGAAGCAGGCTCCCCACTGAGCAGAGAGCTCGATGAGGGGCTCAATCCCAGGACCCTGGGATCATGACCTAAGCCGAAGGCAGAGGTTTTAACCCACTGAGCCACCGAGGCGTCCCCCCATTCTTTTTTTTTTTTAATAGTTTATTTATTTATTTGAGAGAGAGACAGTGAGAGAGAGCATGAGAGAGGAGAAGGTCAGAGGGAGAAGCAGACTCCCCGTGGAGCTGGGAGCCCGATGCGGGACTCCATCCCGGGACTCTGGGATCATGACCTGAGCCAAAGGCAATTGCTTAACCAGCTGAGCCACCCAGGTGCCCTTCTCTCCCACTCTTACTATTCCTTTGGAATAATGGCAGAGCAGAGCGTATGCATAGGACCATATCTGCCGCCGTTAGTGGTGGAGACTTAGGATTGTCAGGTCTGAGACAGTAGGTCTCAGTGAGATTGCTCAGGAGAAGTGTGGCCGCAGAGAGCAAAAGCCGTCCAGGATGGACCACTGAAGAAGGCAGAGAGCGAACAAATCAGAGAGGATGGCCAGCGGGCGGGAAGGGATATCAGGTGTGTGTGCAGTCATAGAAGTCAAGCAAAGAGAATGGGTCAAGAAAAGAACCAAAACGGGGCACCTGGGTGGCTCAGTGGGCTAAGCCTCTGCCTTTGGCTCAAGTCATAGTCTCAGGGTCCTGGGATCGAGCCCCGCCCGAGTCGGGCTCTCTCCTCTCAGCGGGGAGCCTGCTTCTCCCTCTCTCTCTGCCTGCCTCTCTGCCTACTTGTGATCTCTCTCTCTCTGTCAAATAAATAAATAAAATCTTTAAAAAAAGAAAAGGAAAGAACCAAAACGTCTAATGCTGCCCACACAGGAGGCTATACAGTGTTCTTTAATTAAACTATGCAGGTCAGGGGAGCCTGGGTGGCTCAGTGGGTTAAAGCCTCTGCCTTTGGCTCAGTTCATGATCCCAGGGTCCTGGGATCGAGCTCCACATCGGGCTCCTTGCTCGGCGGGGAGCCTGCTTCTCCCTCTGCCTCTGCCTACCACTCTGTCTGCCTGTGCTCGCTCGCTCTCTAACAAATTAAAAAAAAAAAAAAAAAAAACTATGCAGGTCAGGGATGCCTGGGCGGTTCAGTCAATTGGGCCTCTGCCTTTGGCTCAGGTCCCGATCCCAGACTCCTGGGTTGAGCCCTACATCAGGCTCCTTGCTGAGCGGGAGCCTGCTTCTCCCTCTGCTGCTCCCCCTGCTTGTGCTCTCTCTCTCTCTCTCGTTCTCTCTCTCTGATAAATAAATAAATAAAATCTTTCATGATTATGGTGAGAGCATAAGGGGAGAGGAGAAAATGTAGGCTGTTAGGACAGACAGCTCTTTCCAGAAGTTTGGCCGTGAAGGCAGTGCAAGGTCACGTGTGGTGAACTATGGAGAATTGGTTGTTGGTTGTCTGGTTATTTTAAGGTGGAATAGATTTGAACTTGTTTATGGAGGGAATAGTCTGGGTCTTGTGATGTTGTGAACGGTATAACCTGACGAGCTCATCCCCACCAGGAAACATGTAGAAATTCGGCATAAAATCAAGTAAACATCCTTCAGAACGCACAGCTGGGTTTCAAGAAAGGAAGGGGATTTCCCCCCTTCCCCCCCCCCCCCCCCCCCCGCACAAAGAGGAAATTAAAAATCCAGAGCTTTGAGGCTGTAGATCTTGGCAACACAGGAGCTTGGGTTCTACCCTCACCTAGAGATTGGAGAAGAGGTCTCTCCTGGGCCATTGAAAACAGGGACCCTAATATGAAATTCCTCCCACCTTAGAGGGGGACACCCTCAGTGAAAGAGTAAACTGGGAAAAAAAGCTTTCCATCAGGGATCCTGGGTGGTTCAGTCTTAAGTGTCAGCCTTCCGCTCAGGTCATGATCCCAGGGTCCTGGAATCGAGCCCGGTGTTCAGTTCCCTGCTCTGCGGGAAGCCTGCTTCTCCCTCTCCCACTCCCCTTGCTTGTTTGTGTTCCCTCTCTCACTGTGTCTCTCTCTGTGTCAAATAAATTAATTAATTTAATTAAATAAAAAATCTTTCCATCAGTTCAGACGGTACAGAAGAACCTCGCCGGCTTCACCCTGAGATCTGACGGCAATGGAAAATCTTTCCCGGCAAGCCAAAGGTTTGCCCTGGCTCAGATTTGGGGTTCAAGTTGACACCGTCTGCATGATCGTGGAAAGCCAGATAGAGTGAACAAATAACAGGGTCCAGGGTTGGGGATACCCTTGAAGCATCCTTGAGGGGAGCAAACCTGGAACCTTTCTAGAAAGACACCCTCAAACCTAGCCACGTGGCTTCCCACTGATAAGGCCCTGCGGATTCTGAGTTCACAGCCCCATATTAGAAACTTATGAGGAAACCATCTGTCATGGATGAAAGTAAGCACCCTAGGACTCCAGACAACAGAGTTATAGGAAGAATTTTAAAAAGGGCTCAACGTGAGAAAATAACAAGAGGGGGTTAAAAATGAGAGGCAGAGGTTTAAGACAAAGAGGAAGGATAAAGGGTAAAACTGACACCCTGTGAATCCACCGGCCTGGCAGGCCATTCCCCTCTCCTTGGGCTCCTGGAACGGGTGGCCCCTGGTCTGGGTCTGGGAACATAAAGGTGACTCTGGGGACAGCAGACGGGGCGCGGCGGTGGCGGGAAGCTCACGTTCATCCACGCATGCGCGCACCTGTCCTTCATATCACTGCGTCCTTAGAGGTCAAGCTAGAAAAGTCTGCATAGGGCATCTCGCTCAACTTCCAGCTTTCTTGTGCAGAAAAGAGCGTGAGTCCCAGTAACATAACAACCACTTTCCTGAAGTCTCCGAGTGCGTGGGTGGCAAAGCCAGATGGAGAGCGGGGCGAGCACTGCATGTCTGTGTGTTTCCCTGCTGGACTCTTTGGTCCCCGTGGGCAGAGTCCCCGCAAACCGGTCCTGTCAGCTGACGGTGACCGTGAGAAGTGACACCATTATCCAGCTCCTGAGGGACGGAGATGGGACGGCGGGAGCCCCGATCCCAGCTTGAATCGGTTCTGTGTCCCTGTCTTACGTCACCCCGTTCAACCCCCACCCCTGCCATTGGAGGGACTGAACTCTTGGAGAGCAGGGGCTAGGTCTGATGCCTCCGCCCCCAGGGCCTGGCTCAGAGTGCCGGGCTGTTACTTCAACTTCCTTCCTTCCAGCATCCAGGGGCACAGAGGGGAGGTCCAGCCCAAGTGCTCTGAGGCTCTCCGGAGCAGGAAGGAAGAGCTGACTGTTGGCCCCTGTCCAGCCCCATTTCCTGGGTGTGAACCGGGAGCGGGGGTGGAGGGGCGGTTTCCTGGCCTTTAAGTAGCACAGGATCGCTCACAGTCTGTTTCAGTACTTGGGGGCGGGGGATGGGGGAGGCTGCAGGATGGTACAGAACGTCTAACACTTTCCTAACCCTTGCTGGTCCTTCGGTTCCCTTTTCTTTTAACAAAGAACGGATCCTCGAATCAATGAATGCTTCCAGCAGGGAGGGAACAAGGTCTAAGTAGTATCTTTGTTTACCTTGTAATATCTTTGTTTACCTTGTTTTTCTTCTCATGTTGTACCTTCTATTTATGTCAAGTGATACTGGTTTTCCATTTGCAGAAGTGATACCAAAAAAGTTCCTTTCAAAATAAATTTATTAAGCAAATAGTAAGTCATCTCAAAGAAAAACATAAAGTAAATAATAGGACAGCTGGTAAAGCGATTGGACGAAAATCCCAACCGTCCATGACTGAAGCTGGGGAAATCGGACCCCTTGGGAATGGAAACTCCTTCCCCTCTCTCCAGCTCCTGGCTCCGATCCCAGAGAGGAGGTCAGCTCAGAGAGATGACTTTAGGGCCAAGGACATCTCTGGGCTCCATTTCCCCAGGGTGGAGCCTTTTAAATAAGCCTGCCTTGGGGCAGATCTGTCTCACTGGACCGATCCAGCGAGCTGGGAGGGAGGGTAGCCACAGCTGGGAGAGAGGGTAGCTAGTGGCCTTGTATCAGGAGGCGCTCTGTCCTGGGGCAGGGTTCCTTTCCGCTGGCCTCCCTCACCCTGGAAGGTCAGAGTCAGAGTCTGCCTGCGGATTGCCATTGATGCCAAGTCCCAGCTGTAGGCAAGGAAGGGTCTTCTCCAGCTTGGCTGACCAAGTCCCTGTTGCAAGTTGGGAGTCAAAGCCACAGTTGAGCTGTAATAAGACGTTCCTTTGCCTGGTCTTGACCTCTGTGTGTGTTTTTCTGGAGGCACGATCTGTGGCTCCAGGAGGCTGGCTTCCTGTCCTCTCCTGCTGGCGGGACAGACCCTCGTCACCCACACTCAGCCTGTTCTTTGGCATCCATGGGACTCCTGCACTCCGATCCCGGCATCTTAGGTGCACAAGGAAGGAAGGAGGAAGCCTCGTGATGATGCTATTTTCTGCCTCTTTGGTACCTTGAGATCTGAATCTGCAACGTGATTTTGGTGGCTTCTGGCCCAGAGTCGGCCCCACCCCCAGTTCTCCGTGCTGCCTGCAGCAGGCTGCAGCCCGGGCAGCCAAAGGGAGCACTTCTGAGCTTCCCCTGGAGCACCAGTTCTGTCTACACGGAGCCTGTCCGGGGGGCCCCAGATCCCGGGAATTGAAATCCAGATGTAAAAGACCGGCAGCGCGTTGGGGGCATTCTTCCTGGGGCCCCGGGTATCAGCTTGGGTTCCTGAGCTGGAGCTTCAGGTCCTTAAGGCCTCGGAGAGGCTGTCTGAGATAGGGCCTTCCTCAGGGGTCTTTGGGAGGCCAATCCCCCAGGCCGTGGGGATTCAGAACCCCACACTGGTCCGACTTTCGCGCCTCCAGAAAGCGGAGATCTGCTCCAGGGTGACCCGAGGTTGGGGGCCCCACTCAGGATCAGGGCTTCCTAGTTGCTGCCTCTGGGCCTGGGGGCTCCCCAAGTGCACGTTGGCCTCTGGCCTGTGTTCTGGCTCAGCCCAGCTCACCAAGCCTAGGGCGCAGGGCCTCTCGTCCAAGGCCTGGGGTCCCCAGAAGGTGCTGCGGACTGGGGCCCTGGGTGGGGTGTGGGGGCCCAAGGAGCTGGGAGGGGAGAGTGGGGCTAAAGGGGTGGGGGGGGCAAAAGGGGCAGGCGGGGCTGTTGCCCGGGCCTCCAAGGTGCCCCCCAGGGTGGGAGGGTCTGGGGCCCGGTCCATCAGCAGGGGGACCGCAGAGCCGTACCAGTCCTCCGAACGCTCTCGGGGGGTGCCCCTGGGCTCGATCCACAGTTCTCCTCCGGGGCGCCAGACCAGGGTGGGCGCGTGGTTGCTGGGGTCTGCGTGCTGAGAGCGGCGGAACAGGCGTTCTGCCAACACGGCTGTGGTCAGGAGGAAGAGCGCGGCGAGGGAGGCCAGGGCCAGCATGATGGGGATGCAGGGTCCGCACGGCAGTGGGGGCCACGCACCCATCTCTGGCACAGGGAGGCCCTCCGTGTGCCCAAAGGGCTGCTCTGGAGTGGAAGGCATCTGGAGAGACAAGGGTGGGGAGAGGAAGGCGATGAGACCGGGTGGGCGCAGCCTAGAGGGCGAGAGAGGCAGTGAGTGTCTAGACCACAGTGAGGGCAGAGGCAGAGGCCCAAGGGGCTCGGTATCTGGCCTGGAAAACAGACCCAGGCGGATAGAGGAGCCAAGGGGACCTAAAAGGGCGAGAGAGAGACAGAAGGCTGGAGAGTCAGGGCCCCTCTGTGGCAGGGAGCCCCACACTCCTGCTCAGGCTCCCCACCCTCCTGCTCAGGCTCCCCACCCAGCTCGCTTCCAGAAGCCTTGGTTCCCTCTTCGACCCAGGGGTGCCTCAGACAAAACTCTAAGGGCCCCCAAGGGTTTTTTTCCTCCTGCCTAGCACCCCCACACACCCCTGCACCCTAGGTCTTGCTGGAGCCTCAGAGGAAGTCGGGGGTAAGGAAGTAAGAGTCTCCCCCTCTCCCTGCTGGCTCCCGCCCTGTGTGTGTGCACCCACCCGCCGTAGGCTGGCACCTTGGATGTTCCTGCGGCCTCACGACTCTCTCCGTGGGGTAGGTCTTGCTCTCTCCAGGCTCCACTTTGCTTGCTGTCGTGCTAGGCATCAGGCGTCCCCACTGTACCTGTCGCTGCCATCTCTGGCTCTCTCTCCCTTGCTTGTCTCTGCCCGACGGGCCCCCCACCTACAGGGGCCTCACCCCGGGGCAGCCCCAGGGCTCCTGGCTCTCTGTTCAGAGCTCTCCTCCCTGTGGAGGAGGGTGCCGGGCAGTGGCCTCAGATGAGGGCGGAAGGGAGGGCACCACCTGTTGCTGGGCGACGGTGCCCCAACTCCTCTAGGCCCAGTGGGGTTTCCTAGGCGACCTGGGGGGATGTGGTCAGTGTGGTGGAGAGACGCTTCCTGGAGAGAGGTGGGGCCCGAACGGGCAGTGGTTGGTTGTACTGAACTCCGGCTCACCCCACAGTCAGGCCCCAGGCCCCAGAACATACATCCGGAGGGGCCCCTGGGTGGCTCAGTGGGTTAAAGCCTCTGCTTTCGGCTCAGGTCATGATCCCAGCGTCCTGGGATCGAGCCCCGCATCGGGCTCTCTGCTCAGCAGAGAGCCTGTTTCCTCCCTTCTCTCTCTGCCTGCCTCTCTGCCTACTTGTGATCTGTCTGTCAAATAAATAAAATCTTTAAAAAAAAAAAAAAAAAAAAGAACATACATCCGGAGACGGAGAAGGAGGTCGGTTTGCAGAGCCCCGAGGCTCCTGGCTTCTCCCGCACGGGGTTGCCCTGTCTCCTGCCTGCCCACGGGGCCCCACCAAACCTGCTCCCGCCGCCCAACCCACACCCCCCTCCAGCCTTCCCCCTCCTTCTCATGAACATACATCTCTTTGTCTTCAGGCCATGTGGCCTCAGTCTTGGCTGGAAGACATCTGTGAGGTGAGGCGTGGGTAGGAGCAGAGTAAGGCCTCTGGGAAGAATCCACAATTGGGCTGAGGCCTTTCTCCAAGGCTCTGGACATTTGCCACCCTGGTCCTTTCTCCTGGGGTCAGGGGTCAGAGGAGCCTGGGGGCGGGGCATGAGGGAGTGTCATCATCCACTTGGGTCCCCTCAGAGACGGTCTAGTTTGACTCGATGGCGGACAGATGACAAGCAGGCCCCACATACGGGCCGTGTCGTGCCCGAAGTCGTACAACCCATATATGTGTTAGGGACCAGAGAAGCACAGCTATAAATTCCTAGTCCAGCAAGCAACCCAACACAATGCAACTCTTACTCGGAGTTAATATTTTCTTTTGCAAAATGACAGCCATCTAATGAGAAAGGCTAAAAAATATGCAATATGAATGTACACTGAAACGTAAGCGTCTTACCAGATGGTCACAAGGGCAGCCTGACTCCCCTTCCTGCATCCTGGAGGCTTGGAGGAAAGGAGGTGAAGGAGCACAAATTGTGGCGTGGGACAGAGTAGGTGGGAGTAGAGTCTGGAGGCTCCTGGCCCCAGACACACGTGGAAACCTGATGTGATTACAATTTGATGAGATCATAAGCCTTAAAATAAAACCTGAACTTGATATCACTGAACTGGACACTTAAAAATGGTGAAAATGGGGGTGCCTGGTTGGCTCTGTTGGAAGGGTATGTGACTTGATCTCAGGTTCATGAGTTCACCCGGTACTTTGGGTGTGAAGATTACTAAAAAATATAAATAAACTTAAAAAAAAAAAAAACAGGTTAGGGGGCTCCTGAGTGGCTCAGTCGGTAAAGCCTCTGCCTTCAGCTCAGGGTCATGATCCCAGGGTCCTAGGATAGAGACCCGCACCAAGCTTTCTTCTCTGTGGGGAGTCTCCCTCTCCCTCTCTCTTTGACTCTCCCCCTGCTTGTGCTCTTTCTGTCAAATAAATAAATAAATAAAATCTTTTAAAAGATTAGTGTAAGATAATGAGTTTTGTTACATGTATTTACAACAATAAAAAAGCTTTTAAAAATCTAAATAATAAACAGATATATAAAATCTGAAAATTATGTATGTTCTGTTTTAGTCTTTCCTTAAAAAACAAGACTCTAGAAGAATAAACATTATTAAAACCAGGAAGATCGGACACGGTCTGGAATCAAAACTGGATGTTTTTTGTTTTTGTTTTTTTTTTTTTGAGAGAGAGAGAGAGAGCACGCTTGCGCACATGAGGGGCAGTTGGGGGCTGGGGCGGGGCGGGTGCAGAGAAAGACAGAGAGAATCCCAAGCAGGCTCCATGCTCATCATGCAGGCTGACTTGGGGTTTGATCTCATGACCCTGATCATGACCTGAGCCGAGATCAAGAGTCAGATGCTTAACTGACTGAGTCATCCAGATGCCCCTGTATGTTTTAATTCTTCTATCACTTTAAAAAAAAAAAAAAAAAGCTTAACATTTTTAAACTAGTTCCTTAAAAAATTAAAAATAGAATTACCCGGTGATCCAGCAATTATACTTCTATGTATATTCAGAAGAACTGAAAGCACAGAGTCAAACAGGTATTTGCACACCAGTGTTGATTAGCAGTGTTATTCACAGCAGCCAACAGGTGGGAAAAACTCAAATGTCCATCAACGGAGGAATGGATAAACAGAATGCCGTATGCATACCCATCTATGCATAGACACGGCGGACTATTATTCAGCCCTAAAAAGGAAAGACAGTCTGAAACCTGCTACAACATGGGTGAACCTTGAAAACCACATGCTGGGGGCATCTGGTTGGCTCAGTTGGTTAAGCGTCTGCCTTCAGCTCAGTTCGTGATTCCAGGGGCCTGGGATCGAGTCCCGCATTGGGCTCCTTGCTCAGCAGGGAGCCTGCTTCTCCCTTCACCTGCCTTTCCCCCTGCTCGTGCTCACTCACTCTCTCTCTCTAACAAATAAAATCTTAAAAAAAAAAAAAAGAAGAAGAAGAAAGAAAAGAAAAGAAAGCCGTATGCTAAGTGAAATAAGTCCGTCACAGAAGAACAAATACTATAGAATTCCACTAGTACGAGTTCTGCAGAGCAAGCAAAGTCACGAAGACAAAGAAAGTAGAATGGCGGTTGTCGGGGGCTGAGGGGACAGGGGAACGGGGAGCTGTTGTTTAGTGGGTACAGAATCTCGGTTTGACAAGACGAAAACATTCTCAAGATGGATGGTGGTGATGGTTGCACAGCCGTGTACTAACCTATACACTTAAAAATCATTAAAATGGGAGTACCTGGGTGGCTCTGTGGGTTAAGCGTCTGCCTTCAGCTCAGGTCATGGTGTCAGGGCCCTGGGATCAGGCCCCTGGGATCGGGCTCTCTGCTTGGCGGGGAGCCTGCTTCCTCCTCTCTCTCTGCCTGCCTCTCTGCCTACTTGTGATCTCTCTCTGTGTCAAATAAACAAATAAAATCTTTTAAAAAAATCATTAAAATGGTAAAATTTATGTTGTATGTATTTTACTACGATAAAAACGCTAAATAATAATAAATAATAAAATAGAAAATTGAAACATAGAGAAGGAAATTATTGCTTGCGATTGCCTCACTCCCGAACAAGCCTGCATTCTTTTTTTTTTTTAAGATTTTATTTAAAAAAAAAGATTTTTTATTTTTAAGTAATCTCTACACCCATCGTGGGGCTCGAACTCACAACCCTGAGTTCAAGAGTCACATGCTCCATTGACTAAGCCAGCCAGGCTCCCCAGCCTGCAATTTTTATTTTATTTTATTTTATTTTACAACTTTCTGCATGGCGGGGATCAGAATCCCAGATGTCCTGACCCTCAGGTTCCTCCCACTCCACTGCTCAAGAGTTTCTGAAACCAGAAATCAGGAAGTTACTCAAGGAGTGTGGGCGACAGAGAAGTCTCTGGGTCAGAAGTCTATGAAACAAGCCTTGGTGGGGGGTGTCTTTGGGGTTGATGATGGGGTGCTCCTGGGGGTAGATGTTCAGGGAGGAACCTGATTGTACCTGGAACCAGCGAGAGAAAACTTAATTCTCCTAGACTAGGTGGCGGGCTTGTGGGCTGCTGTGTGCAGAATTCTGTCCAAGGGGCCCTTCCCTCTTAAGTGTATGTGGTGGTTTTAAAACTTTTTATTTTATTTTATTTATTTATTTTTTGACACAGAGAGAGATCACAAGCAAGCAGAGGCAGGCAGAGAGAGAGAGGAGGAAGCAGGCTCCCCGGGGAGCAGAGAGCCCAACGTGGGGCTCGATCCCAGGACCCTGAGATCATGACCTGAGCCGAAGGCAGAGGCTAAACCCACTGAGCCACCCTGGCGCCCCTCAAACTTTTTTTTTTTTTTAAGATTCTATTTATCTATTTGACAGACAGAGATCCCAAGTAGGCAGAGAAGCAGGCAGAGAGAGAGGAGGAAGCAGGCTCCCTGTGGAGCAGAGAGCCCAATATGGGATCCCGAGACCATGAACTGAGCCAAAGGCAGAGGCTTTAACCCACTAAGCCACCAAGGTGCCCCTATGTGGTGGTTTTAAAACATTTCTGCAAATTCCTTGACATTCCTTTTATCATAGGGTGGGGTCTTGTCATGTCCTCCACCACCCCCCCACCCCCCTCCCCCGTGCCCTCCCCATTCCAGGTCTCTTGAACAGAGGCTGGCCTTAGTGACTGACTTCTAATGAATGAAAGAGAGTAGAACTGACAACACATCCCAAGCCTAGGTTGAAAAACAAAGGGACAGGGGGTGTGTGAGTGGCTCAGTTGGTTGAACGTTGGAGTCTTGGTTTTGGCTCAGGTTGTGAACTTGTGGGTTGTGGGAGCAGTCTCCGCTTCTGGTTCCACACTCAGCGGGGCGTCTGCTTGAAAGATTTTCTCTCTGCCCTCCCCTGCCTAAAATGAATAAATAAATCTTTAAAAATAGAGAGAGAGAGAGAGAGAGACAGGGGTACCTGGCTGGTTCCATCTGTGGAGCATGTGACCCTTGATCTTAGGGTTGTGGGTTCAAGTCCCACAATGGGTGTGGAGGTTATTTAAACAAACAAACTTTAAAAATTTAAATAAATAAATTGTTTTAGGGGCGCCTGAGTGGCTCAGTGGGTTGGGCCGCTGCCTTCGGCTCGGGTCGTGATCTCAGGGTCCTGGGATCGAGTCCCGCATCGGGCTCTCTGCTCAGCGGGGAGCCTGCTTCCCTCTCTCTCTCTCTGCCTGCCTCTCTGCCTACTTGTGATCTCTGTCTGTCAAATAAATAAATAAAATCTTTAAAAAAAAAAAAATAAAATAAATAAATTGTTTTAAAAGGTGAGGGGCAGTACCTGGCTGGCTCAGTTTGTGGAACATATGATTCTTGATCTCAGGGTTGTGAATTCAAGCCATATGTTGGGTGTAGAGATTACTTGAAAAAAATATTAAAAAATAAAAATAATTTTAGGGGCGCCTAGGTGGCTCAGTGGGTTAAGCCTCTGCCTTGGGCTCAGGTCATGGTCTCAGGGTCCTGAGGTCGAGCCTCACAATCGGGCTCTCCACTCGCTCTCTGCCTGCCTCTCTGCCTACTTGTGATCTCTTTCTATCAAAGAAATAGATAAAATCTTTAAAATATATATATTTAAAAAAATAAAAATAAAAATAATTTTAAAAAGGGACAGAGCTCCCATATGGCTTGGACTTGCTATCTGTCTATCAATCGATCATTTGTCATCTATCATCTATGTATCTCAATGCTCCCTCTTGGAACCCCAGTCGCCATGTGTGAGGAAGCCCCAGCAAGATACATGTAGGTGCCCTGTTCCAAGTTCCAGCCACAGTCCCAAATGACAGCCAACATCAGCCACCCAACTGTAAGCGAGCCACTCCTCAGATGACTCTCCCCCAGCTTTCACACCAGTCAAGTGCAACAGAGACAAGCTTTCCCCACTGAGCCCTCTTTAAAACAGATTTACTGGGGCACCTCGGTGGCTTGGTGGGTTAAGCGTCTGCCTTCGACTCAGGTCATGATCTCAGGGTCCTGGGATGGAGCCCCGCATCAGGCTTCTTGCTCTGCAGGGAGCCTGCTTCTCCCTCTCCCTCTGCCTGCTCCTCCCTTTGCTCATGCTCTCTCTCTCGATCACTCTCTCAAATAAGTAAATAAAATCTTAAAAAGAAAAAAAAACAGATTTATAAGAAAAATCAGTATCACTGCCCTAAGTCACTAGGTTTCGAGGAGGTTTGTAACTGGACTGCTCTCTGGCATGGCTCTCTCGGGATGAGTAAGGACTTGCTTCAGAATCGCCAGTGGGCCTTCTCCGGCATGCACTCTTCATCCCTCTCGTCCCCACCCGCACCCCCACCTCACCACGGATCTCTTCTACCATTTTAGGGCCTGAGCTGGGGAGGGTGAGAACAGCTGCAGCGGCAGTGACACTGAGGTTGGTGAGGAAATGTCACAAGCCATTCGGATGTGCCCTCCCCCTGCAGCTGAGACCCAGGACACCTGTTCTGTCCTGTGCAGTAGACATCAGCCACGTGCGGTTCTTCAAATTCAATTTAATTCAAATAAAGGACTCCCGTCCTTCAGTCTCACTAGTTATATTTCAAGTACTCAGTGGGCGCGTGCAGCCAGTGGTGGCCCCCAAACCCTGCAGTGGGGCTGTGGAATGTTCCGCGGCCACACAGAGCTCTGTTGGGCCGCACTGCTCTCCTGGAAGTGCCCTGGCTTGGGGATCTAGGGCTCCACCCAGACTTGGCCAATGAGAGGCTCCAGGTGATCCGGGGGTGCACAGCGCAGGCAGAACCTCACAAGCCTGGGGCATAGCAGAAGCACCTGGGAAGCTTTTTTTTTTTTTTTTTTTTTAAAGCTCAATGCTCTAGGGGCTCTGGGTGGCTCAGCCAGTTAAGCGTCTGCCTTCCGAGGGGGTCATGATCCCAGGGTCCTGGGATCCTGCGCCCTGCTCAGAGGGGAGTCTGCTTGTCCCTCTCCCCCTGCTTGTGCACTCTCACTCTCTCTCGCAAAAATGAATAATATCTTTTTTATTTTTTTTTAAAGATTTTATTTAATTTATTTGACACAGAGAGAGAGATCACAAGTAGGCAGAGAGGCAGGCAGAGAGAAAGGGGGAAGCAGGCTCCCTGCTGAGCAGGGAGCCCGATGCGGGGGCTCGATCCCCGGACCCTGAGACCATGACCTGAGCCAAAGGCAGAGGATTAACCCACTGAGCCACCCAGGCGCCCAATAATATCTTTAAAAAAAAAGAGAGAGAGAGAGAGAGAGGAGAATAAAAGTTTGACGATGTAGCCACACCCCAGATGGAGACCATCAGAGCCTCCCGGGGGGGTGGGGCCAGGCAGTCTTCTTAGGGCTCTCCGGGTGATTCCAACGTGCAGCCCTGGTTCAGAACCACTGCTCTCCTCTCTGTCCTCGGGGGAGTCTGACCACTTCTGCCCTGCCGTGGGCACTTGCTGGGTTCTCTGAGGAGCAGGACCATAGGAGGAAGCACCTTTTCTGAGTGCTTCCTACCATGTCACCTGGCGCCGAGTCATGAGTTACTGGGCCAACACTTCCTGCTCGCTGGACCAGGCAGGCCTCTCCCTTGGAACTTCAGGGCTGAGAGGGAATGACTGCCTGGGTGACTACATCTGCTAGACGTAAAAGTGAGGAACTCTCTGTGACCCCGCTCCCATCACATGGAGAAACCACTCAGCAGACGGGAGCATTGGAGCATTGGAGAGACCATTTCTGATGCTATGAGTCCCTGATTCTAGTTCCTTCCCGACGCCCAGCTTCACTCCTGTCCTTGGGTTCTTGGGTCCTTATAATACATTTCCCTTTGTGTGGGTGGTGCTTCTGTGACTTGAGACCAAAAAATGCTCATTTACATAATCTTACACCTGTGAACTGTGTTCTAGAACACAGTAAAACAGTAAAAAATGCCTTCATTATTATTATACAGCACATTTCCTCTTTTTTTTTTTTACCTTTCTATAGTTGTGTAATATTTCATAATATAAAGCTTTTACAAATCTACCATCTCCTCCCTCTGAGTTTAGTCTCCTTTGTGGCTGGCTGAGTGATCAGGGTCGGCCCTGTGATAATGTTTGCATTATCCTGGAATCTTTCCTCTTCCTCACCCCCTTCAACAGTCAACTGGTCCGGGCGATTTTATACGTAAGATACCTTGCAAATGTGACACTCCTCTCCACCCCCACAGCCACCCCTTAGTGTCAGTGTCCTGTCTGTCTCAACAGCCTTCTGATGCGGTTTCCCTTACTCAGTTTCTCCCCCAACCTAATCTTTTCCAGGGTCATCTTTTAAAAAGACATTTCTGATCTTATCACCTTCCTGCTTCAAAATCTTTGAGAGGGCACTTGGGTGGCTCAGCCGTTTAAGCATCTGCCTTTGGCTCAGGTCATGATCTCTGGGTCCTGGGATCGAGCCCCATATTGGGCTCCCCACTCAGCGGGAAGCCTGCTTCTCCCTCTCCCTCTGCTCCTCCCCCTGTTCATGCTCTCTCTCTCCTTCTCTCTCTCAAATAAATAAATAAATAAAATCTTTTAGAAAATGATAAAAATGATTTACAAAGGTCTCAAATGCCACCTCTTTGGGGAGATCTGGGGAATCTGGGTCTTGGAACCAGTCAGCCCTGGGATTAAATCTGAGATTCCTGGCTCAACAGCTGTGAGACCCTTGGCCATGTATTTGGTTTCCATTTTTCACAAATTCCCAACCTGAGGGGCTATTAGGGGGTACTAGAGGATAGTTTGTATAAGGCACCTGGTAAAGTAGGCATTCGGCTGTTCTGTGCCTTTCCATCTCAATCCAGCACTGCTTCTCATCTCTGAAAGACCATGAACGATCTGTCCCTTCGCATCAGAGACCCACCTTAAAGCTCGTTACCACTCAGGGTTGCTCTACAGGGACCATCAGATTCCCCAGGCTCTGAGTCTCCGCTTTCCCCCACTCCTCCCGCTGGTCCATCTCACTGATACTCTTTTCTCGGAGCGCACATCCTGGAGTCCCTCCCTTATCTCAGTCCACTTCCCCTGTAATGTTGACTCTGGTGCACGGCTCCAACCACCCTGTCTCCGGCGCTTGCCAGCCTTGTCCTCCACCCCACCTTCTTCATAAATCTTCTGCCTTGGACCCATACAACCACTTTCCTTTGGTCCTGTTACAGGGTTGGTGAGCCCATGGGACACAATCACACAACTCACCGCACGTCGTACCCCTAACTCCACCTGGTCCCCTCAGCCACACTGTCACGTGGATCTGGGTGATGCTCTTTCTTTCCCTTCCCTCCGGTTGCTCTTCCAGACCTCTCACAGCTTCCCTAAGGAGCTTTGCCTTAGGGGCAAAACATCTACTCTCTCACCATCAGCAGATCTGCTTTCCCTCTCTTGTGCAGAAAGGTGACGCCTTCAGGTGGGAGCTCCAGCTCTCTTCCTGGTTCACTCTCAGCCTCTGAGACTGGGGCTGGCCCCTTTGGCTCCTTATCCCCACCCCAAAAATGATGGATTAGCAATCATGAACACCATGCTCGTTCTTGGTTCTGTTCATGGCTTGCCTGGGGACTCTTACTGGCTTCCTCCTGTCCCTGTGAGCCCAGTCTGCCCAGATGCTTCCTTCCCATGGTGGAGGATGCTGTGTCCCACTTTGTCCCCTGCACTCGTTCTCCTACTTTGTTTCAGTGTCTCCACTCCTCCAATGTCCCCGCTCCTGGCCTGTGCGCCTTCTACGTGCCTAGTAATTTACTAAGAACATTTCTTTTCAAGTAATCTCTGCACGCAGTGTGAGGCTTGAAGTCACAGCCCCGAGATACCAGCCAGGCACCCCTGTATGTCTCATTTCATCCTCTCAAACAACCCCTGCACTGGTTCTCATCCCTCCTTCTCTAACGAGGAAACTGAGATTCAGAGACTTTTAAGTAATTTGCCCAAGGAAAGGGGTAGAACCGGACCTCAGCCTGCTTCTCTCCTTTCACTGTGCCATTCTGGCCGGCCAGGATCCTTGTCCCCTCCGCTGTGCTTGAACGAATCCTTATATGTCAGGCTATGGTGATTCATGGCATTCCGAAGACGGGTTTGATTGGGTTTGGCCCTCACTAGCGAGGGAGACCTTCCAGGGCGGGACCCTTCATTTCAATTTCCCCAGCACGCTTAGTAAACGCTTTCAATGATGTTCAGTTCAAGCAATCTTGGCCTTGACCATTTTGCTCTTCTTCTTCTTCTTCTTCTTCTTCTTCTTCTTTTTTTTTTTTTGAGAGAGAGAGAGAGAGAGCAAGAGCAAGGGACAAAAAGAGAGCATGAGCACTTGAGCAGGAGCGGGAGAAACAGACTCCCCGCTGAGCGGGAGCCCAATGCGGGGCTCTATCCCAGGACCCTGAATTCATGACCTGAGCTGAAGGCAGAGGCTCTAACCCACTCAGCCACCCAGGCGCCCCTGCCTTTATTCTTTTATCAGCTGAGTGGACAGGAAAATGCGATGATGGTAGAGGAGACACGTGACTTCTCATAACCTTGATGTTTGAAAGGACCGAGTTGCGAAGCAGTAAAATCAGTGAGTCTGGCCTCAGGCAGACTAGCAGGGGACTTTGGGACTCTAGTCTGCCTGCAGTGTATTGAAGTATTGAATCAGGGAAAGAAAAAAACAAGATTGAAGCGTATGAATGGAATGCTAGCAATATACGATTTAGGTTTATAACTAAATCATGAGCTGTAAAAATAAAGAGAAAGAAAGAAAAGAAAAAGGAAGGAAGAAAGAAAGAAGAAAGGAAGAAAAAAGAAAGGCAGGCAGGCAGGCAGACAGACACGCGTGTGGAAAAATTAAGAATTTTACAATTTTCTTATTTGCACAGGACGGAGGGAGAAACAGAAGCTCTCTTCCTTGGCATCCCACTTGCACCAGGCAGTGTTCTGGAACTTTACCCACATGAACCATTTCAGAACCACAGCAACCCTGAGAGATTATCATCGGTCTTTTTTGTCTGTGTTTGTTTTTTCAGATGAGAAAACAGAAGCAGAGAGAAGTAAAATAACTTGCCCTAGGCACCGGGCTTCGGAGTGGCCGAGCCCGTCCCAGCCCGTCCGGGGCACACCGCACTGCCCGATTTCATGCGTTTGCAGAACACATCAAGGGCTAGAGCAGAAGACCAAACCTCATGTGATATATGAGGGAAATGAAATCCGCTCATATTGTCAGATGAATTCTTACTGACACAGCAAGAATGACCACATCCTGGTGGAATGACCTCACCTCATCTCACTGATATCGTTGTATCAATATTTGATATTGTTATATTGTTATATGTTCTGGAGGGTGATTATTCTTGGTGAGGAGGAAAACAAATATAGGAAACAAAGGAAAACACAAAGAGTTGGCAATTGATCAAGCCATTCAGCAAGAGGAACGGAGGCTGAAGGCAAAAACACAGAGGTTCGGGGCTCCTGGCTGGCTTGACTCGATCTTGGGGTTGTAAGTTCAAACCCCACATTGGATGTAGACAGTACTTAAAAATTTTTTAAATATTCATTGGATTTTTTAAAAAATTATTATTTTTTTTTCTTTTTTAAAAGAGAGGGAGAGCAGGGGAGGGGCAGAGGGAAAGGCACAGAGGGAAACCAAGCAGGCTCCATGCCCAGCGTGGAGCTGGACTTAGCGCTCAATCCATAACCGTGAGATCATGACCTGAGCTGAAACCGAGTAGGACATTCAACCAACTGAGCCACCCAGAGACCCCTTAAAAATAAAAATAAAAAAAATTTTTTAAGATTTTATTTATTTGTTTGACAGAGAGAGAGAGATCACAAGTAGGCAGAGCAGCAGGCAGAGAGGGGGAAGCAGGCTCCCTGCTGAGCAGAGAGCTGGATGCAGGGCTCCATCCCAGAACCCTGAGATCTGAGATCATGACCTGAGCCAAAGCAAACGTTAACCCACTGAGCCACCCAGGAGCCCCTCAAAATATCTTAAAAACAAAAAACAAAATGCATACACACAGATTAAAAACAGAATTACTGGGGCACCTGGGTGGCTCAGTGGGTTAAAGCCTCTGCCTTCGGCTCAGGTCATGATCCCAGGGTGTTGGGATCGAGCCCCGCGTCGGGCTCTCTGCTCAGCAGGGAGCCTGCTTCCTCCTCTCTCTCTGCCTGCCTCTCTGCTTACTTGTGATCTCTGCCTGTCAAATAAATAAATAAAATCTTAAAAAAAAAAAAAAAGAATTACCATGTAATCATACCTCAATAAAAGGAAACTAAAACCAGATCTCCAAGTGACTTTAACTGGAGTTATACGAATCAACTTACAGAAAATTCTTTCTTTGAGGGGCACCTGCCTGTCTCAGTCAGAAGAGCATTTGATTCTTGATTTCGGGATCATGAGTTCAAGCCCCGTATAGGATGTAGTGATGACTAAAAAAATAAACTTAAAAAAATGTCTTTCTTCAAGTCTTATGATGTACTTGATTAAAATCTCCAGGATCTGACTAAGCTAAACCATAAAATAATGCTAACTACAGATAAGAAAGACAAGGGCTGCCCTCATCAACTTTATCTGAAAGAGATATAAAAATAAAGGCCACGGGACACCTGGATGGCTCAGCTGGTTCAGCACCTGCCTTGGGCTCAGGTCATGATCCCGGAGTCCCTGAATGAGCCCCACATCGCATCATTGGGCTTCTTGCTCAGTGGGGTGCCTGCTTCTCCCTCTCTCACTTCCCTTGCTTGTGTTCCCTCTCTGCCTATCTCTCTCTGTCAGATAAATAAATAATTTTTTAAAAAAGATTTTATTTATTTATTTGAGAGAGAGACAGTGAAGGAGAGCGTGAGAGGGGAGGTCAGAGGGAGAAGCAGACTCCCCGTGGAGCTGGGAGCCGGATGCCAGACTCCATCCCAGGATTCCAGGATCGTGACCTGAGCGAAGGCAGACACTTAACCCGCTGAGCTACCCAGGCACCCAACAAAGTGACTGCTTTACATTCACCCAGCTAATGAGTGTTGGATGGAGGACTTCAACCTGAAATTCTATCTTTATGTCCAGTATTCTGCCAAATACAGAATTTCACCGTAAGATTCAGACATATAAGAAGAAAACCCAAATACAACACTGCCAGAAGAAAGAGAGACATGAAAAGACAAAGGAGGGGCATTTAATAGAATTCTCACCAGCAGCCAGGGCATCTGACCGTCATTACTGGGGCGCCTGTTCTGTGCCAGGCGGGGAGTAGGAGCGGGGAATTCAGAGGGGGGGAAGACACGGTCCCCACCTCGGAGTGGGCTCCAGGTTTACTGGCGGAGGCTTCTGTGTAAACAGATAGATTACAGCGCAGGGTAATCAGAGCCGGGCTGGGGCTGCACGAAGCACAGCTGGAGGCCGAAGAAAGGAATTGTTTGAAGTGGAGGTGCTGGGGAGGAGACACCTGAGACTGAAGGCTTGGTGAGGGGTGCAGGGGGATGGTGGGTGCAGGCGGCGGGGGGTGGTGGTGCGGCTGAACGTCTTGAGGGTAGAAGATGCTAGGAAAGCAGAAGGCGGAGAATATTTAGGCAGCAGGAGTGGCAGAAGCAAACTGCGGGCCACTGTCGCACGTGGGGCACTGGGGACAAGAGGGTGGGGAACGGAGGAACTCTCCTCTGCAACTTGGTGAGGTCACTTCTCTCGCAAGACTTTAGTTTCCTCACTGGGACAATGAAGGATGAACAGAGAAAGAAAAGTTCATTTTGCTCTTATAGTAAAACCCTTTGTTCAGATGAAGCCAGCTGGGAGACCCAAGGCTTACAGGAGGAGATAAAGAATTTGCCTTCCCAACGGGAAACAGATTTGCCATTCCTTGGAAATATATTTTGGAAAATACGTGATCTGAGAGAGGGGGCGGATTCTCACCCCCCCCCCCGCACGCCCCCCACTCCATCCCTCCATCTCCTGCCCCAGGGTCTGAATTTGCACCAGCACTTAAGCCGCTTTGTCTGGGAGAGGAAGTAGTTCTCAGGGCGCCGAGCAGGAGGGGGCGGGGCGGAGGGGGGGTTTGCTGGAGTTGAGGGGGTTTGTGAGAGCACCCGCTGCTACTGCTGTGGGCGCCACCTGCACTCTTACTACCCACCACCCCTACCGAGCTCCATTCTCCACTTTTACTTTTTTATTGAAAAAAAAATTTTTTTTTATTGGGGCGCCTGGCTAGTAGCTCAGTCTGTTAAGCGTCTGCCTTCGGCTCAGGTCATGATCTCAGCACCCTGGGATGGAGCCCGGCATGTGGCTCCCTGCTCAGCGGGGAGTCCTCTTCTCCCTCTCCCCCGTTGCTCCCCCTGCTTGCGCGCTCCCTCTCAAATAAATAAATAAAAGCATTAAACCTTTAAATATATATATATTGTTTATTTTCTTGAGAGACCCAGCCAGCGTGGGACTGAGGGAAAAGGAGAGGGACAAGCAGACTTGGAGGGGAGCCTGAGGTGGGCTCGATCCCACTGCGGGAGATCACGACATGAGCAAAACCAAGAGTCCCAGCTCAACGGACTGAGCCACCCAGACGCCCTTCCACTCGCCACTCTTATTTTTTTTTTTTAAGATTTTATTTATTTATTTGACAGAGAGAGAGAGATCACAAGTAGACAGAGAGGCTGGCAGAGACAGGCTCCCTGCTGAGCAGAGTCCAATGTGGGGCTCCATCCCAGGTCCCTGAGATCATGACCAGAGCGGAAAGCAGAGGCTTTAACCCACTGAGCCACCCAGGTGCCCCTCCACTTGCCACTTTTAAAAAGCAAAACCCGGGGCGCGTGGGTGGCTCAGTCATTAGCGTCTGCCTTCGGCTGGGGTCCTAATCCCAGGGTCCTGGGATCGAGCCCTGCATCAGGCTCCCTGCTGGGTGGGAAGCCTGCTTCTCCCTCTCCCACACCCCCTGCTTGTGTTCCCTCTCTTGCTGTGTGTCTCTCTCTCTGTGTCAAATAATCAAATAAGTAAATCTTTAAAAATATAAAAATAGGCAAAACCCCCCAACGGCTCCCCTTACCATCAGGAGGAATCCAAACTCCTGACCACAGGGGCTGCCCAGAGCCTCCCTTTGCCCCCCACCCCTGCCTTTTCTACTCCACCTGCACACGGCCCATACCCACTGCGCTCAGGGCATTGGTAGCCGTGCCTTTGCCAGGCCCAGTCTTCGCCCGAACATCTGTCCTCTGCCCGTCGCTTCAGTCAGGTCTTTAGGAATATTACCCGAGGAGGGTGGCCTCCCAGGCAGAGGGAACAGCTTCCGCAGCCCTGCTCCCGGCTCACTCTTTCTTTTCTTTCTTTCTTTCTTTTTTTTTTTTTTAAGATTTTATTTATTTATTTGACAGAGATCACAAGTAGGCAGAGAGGCAGGCAGAGAGAGAGAGGGGAAGCAGGCTCCTGCTGAGCAGAGAACCCGATGCAGGGCTTGATCCCAGGACCCTGAGATCATGACCTGAGCCGAAGGCAGAGGCTCAGCCCACGGAGCCACCCAGGCGCCCTGCTGTATTTTCTCACTGTCTTGTCTGGTGCTATCAGTGCACTGGTTGTCTGACGCCCCCTGGAGCGAAAGCTCCTGCGGGTTCGGGGACTCCCCCAGCGGCTGTCTCTCCAGCATCTGGAAGGGCGCCTCCAACACGCAGATGCTCCTTCAATGGGTTCAGTCAGTTGTGTTGCCAAGAGGGCAGGGAAGACAGAGAGAGAGTGCAAGCTGCCCCCAACCGCGGAAAGCCTGCAGAGGCCTTGGACTTTCACAGCCTGTGGAGGGGGGAATGGGGCGACTCCCGTTGCCTGTAGGATGGACATGCAGTGACTCCCGCTCCCTCTGGGACTGGGGCAGGGTGACCCGCACTGCCTGTAGGACTAAGGTAGGCCCCCAGCAGACACATGGGTACAATGCGGAAAGTTCAGACAGGAGCTGATGAACTGGAAGCGGAGGGGGGGCTGGTGTCCCACTGCCTCCCCCGTCTTCCTCTGGGCTCTTCAGGCACGGCACGGAGTCAGAGTATTTGCTGGACGTCCCCGCATTAGGGGCACAAGGGCCTATCTGGTCTCTGGGACCGACAGAGGATGAGCCCGGAGACCACTTCCACGGGAAGAAAGGCCTCTCTTGCCCTCTGGAGAGGGGCTGGAGGGCCTGCTGTGGGGAACCTGGGGACCAGGCTGCAGGCATGGGAGAGACTCTGGCTCCCCGCGTAGGTGGGGTCCGCGCATCAGAGTGAAGCTATGACAAGCGTGGGAGCCTCTGTCCTGAGGGTCCCAGATGAGTCATGCATGGAGAGACGAGGGCATTCTCCCAAGGCCTCAGACCTCTCTGAGCTGCCATCTTTAATATTCGGTGTTTGGTTCCATCCTGTGGGATATATTCCTAAGAAGGAAGAGGAGAGAGACAAACAATAATGAGAGAAGAGACAGAGGAAAGAGAGAGAGAGACTGGGGTAGCAGGTGGCGGAGGTGGGGGAGACAAAGAAAAGAAGAAGCAGGAAAAAGGCACCGCGAGAGGGACTTTAAAGAAAAATCCTCGGAGCCGGGAGATCAAGACAAGCAGAGAACCGGGAAAGAAAGGAAAACCAGAGGGGACGAGAGACAGAACAAAATATCTGGAATGAAGGAGAAGTTAGGTCAGCAGGACAGGCTTGTTTTGACCTTGGAGAAGAGAGGTCAGACGACATATCCTTGGCTGCCCTCCTTATTCTGGAACCTCCCGGGGAGGAGCCCTGTTCTATCTCCGGCTCCTTCAGGCTTTCTTGGGAGGAGTCCACACTCCTAGATGGCAAGCCTGTGATGGGTGGGTGCTGTGTGTCGGGCTCCAGTCATTAATAACTGAGGCTAATGACTCCAGCCCCTCCCTGGGTTCCATCCTTCCCTCTTGGGAGGATCTGCTGACTCAGAGGGTCAAAGAGCCAGCCCTAGACGAGTCCAAGTAGGACCCAGGAGACCATCCTAGGGACTTAGAGGGAAGGGAAGGGCCTCCGAGGAGAAGAAATCTATGAGATCAGCCCCCGGGAGGTTTCAGACCTCGGGACTGGCATGCGGGGCACTGGGGACAGGACCAGGGAGGACTGTCCTGTGTGGGCTGTAACCTGTAAAAGATTCGGCTGTGGTTCCCGGAAGTCCTAAGGTCCTGAGCCCAGAACTGCCCCCAAAGGAGGACCCGTCTACTTCCTTAGCTTCCCACTTGGCCCTCTGGACGGACTGTCTGTCCCCAGGAGGGGGATCTACAGGTGCTCAGTGTTCACCTGCAACACCATGTTACCCTTCTCAGAAAAGGTTTGTGAACCGTCTGGCAGGTTGAGGATAGATAGATGGGAGGGGATGGGGGGTGGGGAGCAAGTACAGCAAAATATTAACTATGGCAGAATTGACATGGGGGTATACGGGTGTTCACTGTGTAATTCTTTTCATTTTTCTATATGTTTGGATTTTTTTTTTTTTTTTTTTTATGAAGTAACAGGGAAGACAGAGAAAAAAATGTCTGGAAGATAGTAGGCACTCCTAAGTACAGGACATTGGGACTATAATCCCTTTCCAGGAGGATCTATGTTTCAAATGCCCTGAGAGGACAGTGTTTATCCTGAAAGATGACAGCTTGCGGGTGAGCTCACCTGCAGACACCCAAAGAGGGGAGGGAGAGACTTAGACCACACCCAGGAGTGATCAGTAACTTCTCCCACCCAAAGCTGCCGCCCCTTCAGTTGGTGAAGTTCTCTCAAGTTCATTCTGCGAGTCCTGAGATCTGGGCCTTGGCCCCGAGGGAACCCCACCCTGTGACCTATAACCCGTGCTGGGGAGAGGCAGGATAAGAAATTCAGGACTCTGCCTGACAACTCACCCTAACAGATTGACCATATTTGCTCAGGAGGTGAGGTTCACACGATAAACAGCAGGGGGAGGGCTTGGACCTGGTATAAAAGATCTGAAAGTGCCAGGGGTTACTTTGCACTTCAAACAGCCAGGTGAGGGGTGACAGAGGGCTGAGCTAAGGGGTGACAGGGATGGCTGGGTTGAGTTTGGGGGAATTCAAGCTGAGCTGGGCAGGAACCTGCCTGGACTGAGCGGCAGAGGACACCTGTGTTGTCAGCTAGGCTGGGACGTCTGCGGCTGAGTGGGATGCTAAGATATCTGGGTCTCCGTGGAAGGACAGGGGATGCCTGGGGTGCTTGGGAGCATCGATGTGGCCAGATCTGTGTTAGCGGGGAAAGAATGATGACACGTGGAGCAGGTGTCTGAAATCTATTATCTTTTTTTTCTTTTTAAAGATTTTATTTATTTGACAGACATAGATCACAAGTAGGCAGAGAGGCAGGGAGAGAGAGAGAGGGAAGCAGGCTCCCTGATGAGCAGAGAGCCCGATGAGGGGCTCGATCCCAGGAGCCCGGGATCATGACCTGAGCCGAAGGCAGAGGCTTAACCCACTGAGCCAGCCAGGCGCCCCTGAAATCTATTATCTTGAGCTGGTCCAAACTCCCCCTGCAATCTCTCAGTGTGTCCACCTCTGCCTGAACTACTCTGATGCTCATGGTGGCACAGTCTCGTCTCTCATCACCTCTGCTCCCCGGGTGACACAGACACAGCTCTAAAATGCTCCTTTCCTTCTGATCTGAGACCAGCGTGAAGCGAAGAATTTTACCTCTGCCCTGGACGTCCCCTGAGCCAGGCCAGTCCATCACAGGCAGATTTCAGTTGGTCACGCTCAGACTCCTGGTTGGAAAACTCAACCATCCCTATGATCTGGAGACGTTCTCCACTTCTTTGCAAACTCTTTTCCGGCTTTGTGTTGGGAGGGAACAGGACTTAACACAGCTTGGCCCAGATAGAGGGTTAGGATTGATCTTCTGATCTGGGATAGAAGAAGGGAATTGGCTACCTCCAGACCAGGGAGGACAGAAGGGTTAAGGACACAGTAGTTAGTCTTCCAGGAGCAGGACTGGAGATTAGGGACAATCCTTTCCAAGCCCAAGACTAGGTCAGTTAGGTCTGAGTTGAAGGATAAAGAAGGTTGAGTCTCAACTGGAGGTCAGGGTAGATGAAGGAGGCCTGGCTAGATGAAGTCCAAAGGAAAAAGGCTAAGCCTTGACTTTCTGCTTTCTTTCCACTTCAGCCCCAGAATGTTGGCCATCACTCTTCTGGCCCTTCTCTGTGCATCAGCCTCGGCCAATGCCAGTAAGTGAGAAAGAAGCCAGGAGCCCAGCACTAGCATCATGGGAAGGCAGCCTTCTGCAATGCTGGTGGCCAAGGCTGAATTTCAGAGGCTGGCTTGGGGTGGTGGGCACTGAGTTGTGGGAGGTACTGGGGTGGTGGGGAGAAACTCAGCTCTTGAGGTTTCTTCCTCTGACTCCTATTGTCCCCTCCAGTTCAGGCGAGGGCCTCCTCCTACAATGGAGAGTATGGAGGCGGTGGAGGAGAGCGATTCTCTCATTCTGGCTACCAGCTGGAAGGCCCCATCACCGCCATCCGTGTCCGGGTCAACAGATACTACATCGTAGGGTAAGATTCTTTGCGTTTCTCTGGTTTGAGGATCCTCTGATCTTGCTGAACTGGAAAGTTCTCAGTCACTTGGGGTCACGTCTGTTCCAGTCAACAAGTCCCAGGGATAATATGGTATGTGAAAGAGATCCGAGGCCAGCGCTGCCACAACCAGCCCTCTAGCCCCCAGCCCACGTGACCTTGGGCAAATCATCTAGCACAGCTGCTCTGGGGGGGGGGTCTAGAAGCTAGCTGGTTTGGCGCCCCCCTCCGCCGGAGGCGTAAGCCCCCTCCGGCATCCTCCCTCTTTGCTGATGCTTCTCCCCCAAAATGTGTATCTTCTGAGCCTGGACTACATCCTGGGACAACAAAGTCTCTGCCCTCATGAGAGGCTTCCAGAATGTTCCTTCTACTCCTTTCGCATGGGGTGGTGGGGGGGTGGGGGCGCTGGTGGCTGGCACAGCGGGAATCTAGAGTTCCCAAAATCAAGCTCCAGCACAGGTCTGGTCTGGCTGACTCTGGCTAAGTTACTTTTCCTTTTTGAGCCTGTGTGTGTTTTGGCAAAATGAGCTGAAGTTCCCTGTATGATCTCAAGGGCTCCCTCATCCCTCACACGCTGTGGGACTGGCAGGAGACTTGTCACCCCTGTCCCCGCTTTGCGAGTCTCGGCGGGTACGCCAAGAGGTCCTGAATCCTGGTCACCCTGCTCAGTGTCCGTCTTCCTTCCCTTCCCGCCCGGCCCCTAGTCTCCAGGTCCGCTACGGCAAGGTGTGGAGCGACTACGTGGGGGGCACCCAGGGAGACCTGGAGGAGATCTTCCTGCACCCCGGGGAGTCAGTGATCCAGGTGTCTGGCAAGTACAAGTACTACCTGAGGAAGCTGGTCTTCGTGACGGACAAGGGCCGCTACCTGCCTTTTGGGAAGGACACAGGCACGAGTTTCAATGCCGTCCCCCTGTACCCCAATACCGTACTCCGGTTCATCAGTGGCCGCTCGGGTTCCCTCATCAACGCCATCGGCTTGCACTGGGACGTCTACCCCAGTGACTGTGGCAGTTGCTGAACCCCAGGCTCATCCCAGGCCGGGCACTGCAGTGGGTGTGGGAGAATGTCTTTACCACTAACCTCATCCACATGGCTCCATAAAAAAAATAAAAGGACATAGCTACCGCTTGTGTCTGTGGGTGTATGCAGCCGGGATCGGCCTCCCGGCTTGGGCTCTGGAGGTGCGGCTCTTGTTTCTGGCTGTCTGTGGGACGTCAGTCTGGGGAAGAGTGGGAGGGAGAGAGAGAGAGTGAGGTGTGAGAGTCTTGGGCTTTTCTTTGTAAGTTATCAAGAGGAGATAAGATTCGGGCTTGTACCAACTCTTTTTTTCAAGGATAGCTTCTGGGACTGTTTACCCAAACTGGGGTTCTGAGGCTGAGGGTAAGGACTAGCTGTGGCTTATCGCCCAAGTCCCAGATGTTCCACTCTCTAGCCCTCGTCTCCCCTTGAGATAATGCCTTTCCACCCAAAGGCCCTTGACCTTAACTCACTTGCTGTCTATGCCCTGGGCCATTTTCCTTTGTTCTTTCCCAGAATCCCCCTGACTCCCGAAGCGTGGCCTACGTTACTCCTGCCTAGCTGCCCCCCACCTGTGCCCAGCAGCACCGGTGTCCTTGCTTAGCTTAGCTCGTGAAGAATTGGGCTTCCTTCCCTAAGAAGCCATCACCTCCCCGATGCCTTGTACTCGCCCAATACTATCCTCAAGAAAGGGCATGACCAGAGGGGTGGATTTCCATCCTGGCTTTCCAGGGACAGGAGGGTTGCTGTTGGCTACATAGATACAGTGAGGATATAAAGTTACTTTGGAGAGAATTCTTCGGACTCTAGTTGCCAGTCCTAAGATTGTGAACAGTTTTTTGTTTTGTCTTTCAGTGGCGGTGGTTGGGGGTGGGGGAAGTCACTCAGTGCTCCCAAAAGATTGATTGACCTCAGGGGGATCATTTCTTTCCAGTCAGACAAAGATAACAAGTATGTCCATGTAATTTTAGTTTTATTTTTTAAAGATTTTGTTTATTTATTTGTTGGGGAGAGAGAGAGAGAGAGGACAAGCAGGGGGAATGGCAGGCGGAGGGAGAAGCAGGCTCCCCGAGGAGCAAGGAGGCTGATGTGAGACTTGATTCCAGGACCCTGGGATCATGACCTGAGCTGAAGGCAGCGGCTTCACTGCCTGAGCCACCCAGACATACCTACATGTAATTTTAGAAAGAAATGTTATTTTTTTAAAAAAAGAAAAGAAATGTTAACATTACAGAAGCAAACTCATATCTGGCTTGTTTTTATAACAATTTCTTTCTTCCTCTCAAACAATTCCACAGAATGGAATAATTATGTCACTGTAATTTTTTTTTTCTGAGATATAAAGCACCTAAGATCCACCCTTTTAAAGTGTGTCATTTCAGTGGTTTTTAGTACATTCAGATGGCGCAACCATCATCTCGAATTCCAGGATACTGTCATCAGCTCAGAAAGAAACCTCATCCTTGTTAAGCAGTCACTCCCCATTCCTCTGTCCCAGCCCCCTGGAACTATCCATCTACTTTCCGTCTCTATGGATTTGCCTATTTCTGACATTTCCTGTAGAAGGAATCATACAATACCGTGGCCTTTTGTGTCTGGCTTCTCCCACTGGGCATATTTGCAAGGTTCATCTATGTCCTAGCACATCAGTACTTTGTTCCTGTGTGTGGCCAAGTCTGACAGCAGCTATCTGGTCAATTTCAGGATGGGCTTTAAAACCAGCGCTTTCACCCGAGCAGGGTGGGGGTGGGGTTGGACCACGCTCTCATCTGAGGGGCAGAAACAGCAGAAGGGAGTCCTGGCTTTTGCCTAGTTATATTAGGCTTTTGTACCAGATTTGATTTCAAGAAAAATTTTCTTTACTTATAAAGTCTGAAAATTGCTGAACTGAGCTAATCATTTATCAAATATTCTCTGCTTGGTGCTTCGGAATACAAAGACCACTGAAAGTTGGGTTTTCTCTTCCTCTAGTTGAGGGGAAGACTTGGTGATGGGAGGGTGTGTGTGTGTCTCTGTGTGTGTGTACGCGTGTGCACATGTGTACAGGGGCCCAGTCCTGGGCGCAGGCTCCAGGTTATGCAGAAATATGAACCTACAAAAATGAAAAGTGGTTTAGCACAGCTAAAATGCAAAGTACAACTGGGTGAAGATGAAACGTAATGGAGAGGCAGGAGCCATGAACATCACGCTAAAACTGTTATTTTATGGGCTCCAGGAAGCCATTTAGCCAAAAATTCACCCAAGGGATTGATAAGGCTTATAAGAAAGTCATTTTTTTCTGGTACAAGTGGGGAAAACAGATTGAAGGGGAAGCAGGGTCCTAGTTAATAGGTCTAGATCAGAGAAGAAAGGCAACAATGTGAGGAAGAGAAGAGAGGGAGGGATTTGAGAGACTCATGGCGGAGGTGGACTCCGGAGAACTTGATCCATGAACGCATGAAGGTGCATGAAGGAGGAGAGTCTAGAAGAACTGCCATGTCTAGTATCAGCAACTGGGAAGAGTGGGATCCTCTCTGAGATGAGGGGAACAAGGAAAAATTAGCCTTGTTTTTAAACTTATTAATTTTTAGGGTGGCAGGGGCAGAGGAAGAGGGAGAGAGAATATTAAGCAGCCTCCATCCCCAGCATGGGGCCCGACATGGGGCCTGATCTCACAACCCCAGGATTAAGAGTCACGTGTTCTACCGACTGAGCCAAAGAGGTGACCCCTAGAGATGACAGGATTTATTGCAGAGATTTGGCTCCCCAGATGGGGGGGGGCGGTGAGGCAAGTCTAAAATCTGGAGAGCGGGCTGGCCGTCTGGGAACTCTTGGGCAGGAGGGTGTGCTGCGGTACACGGGTGAAATTTCTTTTTCCTCAGGGAAACCCCAGCTTTCTTCTTTCACTTCCTTGTAAATTAATGTCTTATGTTATCAAAATTTACACATTTAGTAACTTAATTTTCTTAAATTTTTTCCCAGCTTTGCTGAAGTATAATTGACAAATAGAATTCTAATATTTTTGACGTATACAATGTGATAGTTTGATACATGTACGTGGTGAAAGGACTCCCACAATCAAGCTCATTAACACACCCATCACCTCACAGTCCCTTAAAAATTTTTTTTTATTGAAGAATAATTGACATACAATATTGTATTAGTTTCAGGTGTACAACATAGTGATTCAGTATTTAGATACATGATGAAGTGGTCGGGTCGCCTGGGTAGTGCAGTCCATTAAGCATCCGACTCTTGGTTTTGGCTCAGGTTGTGATCTCAGGATCGTGAGATCGAGCCCTCCGTGTTCAGCAGAATTGGCTTGTCCCTCTGTGCCTCCCCCCCACCCCTGCTCATGCTCACTCTATCTCTCAAATAACAATGATAAATAATAAAATAAATAATATCTTTAAAAAATTGTTACAATATCATTAACTGTACTCCCTACACTGTGTATTACATTCCCATATCTTATCTATTTCTTTTTTAGAAAATATTTAATTTATTTATTTGAAAGAGAGAATGCACAAGCAAGGGGGAGGGGCAGAGGGAAGGGGAGAAGCAGACTCCCCATTGAGCAGGCAACGGATGTGGGGCTCGATCCCAGGACCTTGGGACTATGACCTGAGCCAAAGGCAGACGTTTAACTGACTGAGCCATCCAGGCACTTCCCATATCTTATTTTATCAATAGTTACCTTTAAAAAAATTTTTTTTTTGGTGAGAATGCCTAAGATCTACTCTCTTAGCAAACTGCAATCATATAATACAGTATTTTCCACTACACTCACCATGCGACACGGTAGAAAGTCTGTACCCTTTTACCAACATCTCCCCATTTCCCATATTTTCCAGCTGTTAGCAACCACATCCTACTGTTTCTTATGTGTTCCACTTTTTTTTTTTTTTAAAGATTTTATTTATTTATTTGACAGAGAGAGAGGGAGAGAGCACAACCAAGAATGGCAGAGGGGACTGGATCCCAGGACATCCTGAGCCGAAGGCAGACACTTAGCTCACTGAGCCACCCAGGTGCCCCCTCCCCTCTTTTTTAAGTAATCTCTACTCTGAAGGCTGGGCTTGAACCACCACCCTGAGCTCAAGAGTAGTGTGTATCACACATAAGTGATACCATGCAGTATCAGTTTTGCTTTTATTTTTTATTTTATTTTTTATTTATTTTATTTTAAGCCTCTCAACTAACTGGATGAGGCCCACCCAGCTGACCCAGGATCATTACTTAAGGTCATATGATTGTAGATGGTAACTGCCTCTACAAAGCATCCTCACGGCAACACCTAGGTTAGTTTTGATTGAATGCCCTCCTACAGCCCTAGTCAAACCGACCTAGAACTATCTGTTGCACCTGACCAACCCTAGGACGGCTGGAGTGAGGAGCCAGGACAACCGTAGGCAGTGAATGAGTTTGCTGACCAAAATCAGATAAATCGGTTACTGAGGAATGCTGGGAACTTAGCTATTTGCTTCTAAAGGTCACAGTGAGTTGACAAGAGTACTATCCAGAGACTTGGGAAAGCTAAGTCCTACCTCCCTGCACAGCTACATAGCCTCAGTCAAATCCCTTAACCTCTCTGGGTTTCAATCACCCATTTATAAAATGAGCTTCTCTGGGTCATGTGCTTTCTAAGATGTATCGAGCTCATACATCCTGAAATCTAATTTCTAAGACTTTACTGTTACAGGAAAACAACTGGCCTCATTGTGCACTGGTTGAATGCCATATAGGGATAACTGAGCTATGTGTATGAAGGAGGTGGCCTGGAACAGGGGCACAGCTGAGGTCCCCCCAAGTAGGGGGTGCTCAGGAGCATGCCTAGAATGAAGGACGCCAAGGTCCACAAGCTATAAAGAGAGCCCACAGCTCCTCTGATGGCAACTTGGAGTTGAAAGGCAATCTCTCAAAAAGGACACCTCTCCCCACACGTCACCACCTTGTCCCCCTCTGCCAGCTACAGGCACCTGGTGGGCTCAGTCGGTTCAGCATGGGACTCTTGATCTCAGGGTTGTTAAGTTCAAGCCCCACGTTAGGTGTAGAAATTATTAAAAATAAAATCTTGAGAGGTGCCTGGGTGGCTCAGTGGGTTGGAGCCTCTGTTTTCAGCTCAGGTCATGATCCCAGGGTCCTGGGATCAAGCCCCGCATCGGGCTCTCTGCTCAGCAGGGAGCCTGCTTCCCCTTCTCTCTCTCTCTGCCTACTTGTGATCTCTGCCTGTCAGATAAATAAACAAAATTTAAAAAAAAAAAAAAAAAGAAAGAAAGAAAATCTTGAGGGGCTCCCGGGTGGCTCAGTCGGTTGGGCGTCTGCCTTCAGCTCAGGTCAAGATCCCAGCGTCCTGGGATAGAGCCTTTCATTGGGCTCTGTGCTTAACAGGGAGTCTGCTTCTCCTTTTCACTCTCCCTTTGTACTCTCCTTCTCTCTTTCTCTCTCAAATAAATAAAATCTAAAATAAATTAATAAAATAAAATAAAATCTTGAAAAACAAAACAAAAAAGCTCCTCCCTACAGCAGGTCACCAAATTAACCAAATTAATTGGGTGATAATATAACTATGACTGTTTCCTCCTTTGGATCATCAGGAACTCCACAGTGGCTGGAACTGAGTCCTCCAGCTCCCACTGCAGAGGGTAGCAGGGAAAGAGCCATTTTCAGTAAAGACCGTGCCAGGCGTCTTGTGCATTCCCGGGAGCAGAGAAACCTCAATCCACCCGGCTGAGGCAGTTGCCCAGGAGACAGCCAAGGTCAAATCCGTGAACGACAACCACCAACGGAACCCAATTATCCAAGAAACAGAGGACTCCCCTCAGCCTACAGCTCGTGGGTTTCAAGAAAGTTTTGGGCCCCATAATTTCAAGGCCGGCCAATGAGAGGAGGTGATCCTAGGTATTAGCACGCGGACTTGTGTGTGTTGCAGCAGGACCGCAAATACAGAAGAAAACAGTAGGGCGAGACGGAACACGGAAAAGGGGAACGTACACTTACTTTTGCATCATGCGTTAGGAGTCCAGGCACTCTGCCAAAGTACCTCATTTAATTGTGACAACGATCCTGTTGGAAAGTAGTAAGCGTAGCCTCAGTTTCAGATGACGTCACCAGTGACGTCACCAAGACTGAAATCAGTTGCGTTTGTAGGTTTGAGAGTTACAGTGGCACGTGTCGCGGGTAACTGTGTCTCCACCCCTCCAAGCCTCCAACTCGTGCTCATTCCCCCACAGGTAATAACCGAGCAAACCCTGGTTTTTCCCCTCTTTCTGCGTCAGTGTGCCATCAAAGAAAACTCACCCAGAAACCCTCTAAAGCTTAGCTGGGCAAAACAAAGTGAGCATTCTCAGACTTAGCACAAACTAGAGTCTGAAAGATTACATGGCTTCCTTCACTCATACTGCAAATACTTATTAGGTGCCCGTGAAGCCTCAGGCACTCTGCTAACTGCTGTATCACGTTCAAAGTCACAAACACAGCAGCCAGCAGGATCAAGGTCAGGGTCAAACTCGGGTCTTTCTGACGTCAAAATCTGGGCATTTTCCACACGTCCGTGATTTTCAAACACCTTAGAAACAAAACCTTACAAGATTCTGCACATAATTTCTGTCAAATGTATATACCTGTCAAACCCAAACCCCTCTATCAAGATACATAGGACATCACCCCCCCCCCAAATTCCTTCTGGGTCCTTCCCTGTCACTTCCTGTCCCCAACTCCCAAAAGGCAACCACTCTTCCGTGACTTTTCGCCACCAACTAGTGAAGCCTGTTCTGCATTCAAACTGCCATTTCACAGAGCTTTTGGAAAACTCACTGTATACCCCAGAGGAAATGAGTGAAAAGGCAAATGACTTCAGTATTATTATGAAAATCATTTTAACTCTGCGGTGGCCAGGGGCCCCCAGACCACATTTTGAGAATCCTTGCTCTAGGGATTACAATATTTTGTTTTGTTTGAAATGTTAATATACTACTCTGTTTTGTGTTCTCAAAGCAGGAATCCTTTGCTGGGCCAGCCTCATTCCGGCGGCGAGTACATCAAACCGGCCCAGGCACAGCAGCCTTCAAAGCTTCCCCACCCGGGGCAGACTGGCAAGGCTTCCTGGCCACCTGAGGGGCTCTATTATCTCTCTCAAGAGTTCTCCTTCCCCACCCGGCCCCCCAGATCTGGTCCTTTCTTTTCCAGCGCCAATTCCCTTCTCAGTCACTGCTGCTTTGCCTCACTTAGGATTCTGAGGATTGCAGAACAGACCCGTCTGCCTGGCTCACCAGTCTCCTTCCAGTTGTAATGGTGTAAATGCTACATGACTTTGCTCTGCTCTCCTTTGCTTCCTAAGGGCCTAGTTAGAAAAGGAAAAAAAAAAAGAAAGAAAGAAAGTTTAAAAAAAAAAAAACAACACTGCTTCTTTCTCTTCTGCTTGCCTGCCAGGTATTTAACGACTCAATTTCTCAACTCAATTAAGACAACCCAAGGAAGCAGATTCCACCGTTATTCCCTTTTAACACCTGAGGAAACAGAGGCAAGGAGGTTAGCCTTTACCCTGGGTCTGTACCTAAGCTATTTATTCAACCTCAGGAGTCCCAGTCCCCTGACCTCTTTCCACCATTTCTGGCAGGTATCTCACCAAATATCTGGGGACCGGCAACAGATAGGAAAACCTGAAGAGCCCTTCCTGAAGTATGGGGAAAACCAAACTGCTGCTAGTTTTATGTCAGTGGTTTCCCAAGTGTGGTCCAGGAAATTCTGGAGGCCCCTGAGACACCTGTGTGTGTGTATGTGTGTGTATGTGCGCGCGCGCACGCAAGGCCAAAGCTATTTTCATAATAAAACTAAGATGCCATTTGCCTCTTCCCCTTGCATCCTTTCTTGAGTATGTAGTGGAGTTTTCAAGAAACTCTATGACAAATTGGTATCACAACATCCTGAATGCACAAGCAGATAGCAGAATACAGCTATTTTCTTTTAAGCCATGCATTATATTTTGTAAAAATGTAAAACAGTGCCATTCTTCTTTTTTTATTCCTTTGGAAAAGTTATTTTTAAAATTAAAATGTTATTTATATTCTTTTTTAAAAATTAAAAAAAAATTTTTAAAGACTTTATTTATTTATTTGACAGAGACAGAGATCACAAGTAGAGAGAGAGGAAGTCAGGGGGGAAGCAGGCTCCCTGCTAAGCAGAGAGCCCGATGCGGGGCTCGATCCCAGGACCCTGAGATCATGACCTGAGCCAAAGGCAGAGGCTTAACCCACTGAGCCACCCAGGCGCCCCCCCCTTTTTAAAAAGAATTTATTTATTTATTTGACAGACAGAGATCACAAGTAGGCAGAGAGGGAGGCAGAGAGAGAGAAAGCAGGCTCCCTGCTGAGCAGAGAGCCCCATGTGGGGCTCAATCCCAGGACCCTGGGATCATGACCTGAGTGGAAGGTAGAGGCTTTAACCCACGGAGCCACCCAGGCACCCCTGTTATTTATATTCTATGTAATGGGTTAGTTATTGTAATTTTTTGAGCAGATTTTTATTTATTTTTATGGGTTTGTGTGTGTGTGTGTGTGTGTGTGTGTGTTTTAAGATTTTATTTATTTGACAGAGAGAGACATAGCAAGAGACAAGCAGGGGGAGTGGGAGAGGGAGAAGCAGGCTTCCTGCTGAGCAGGGAGCCCAATGTGGGGCTGGATCCCAGGACCTTGGGATCATGACCTGAGCTGAAGGCAGATGCTTAACAACTGAGCCACCCAGGTGCCCCTCGAGCAGATTTTTAAATGGAGATAAAGGGACTGCATAACTCAGTTGGTTAATCGGCTGCCTTCGGCCCAGGTCATGACCCCAGGGTCCTGAGACTTAGTCCCAAATTGGGCTCCTTGTTCAGCAGGGAGCCTGCTCTGCCTGCTGCTCCCCCTCTCTCTTGCTCTCAGACAAATAAATAAAATCTTTTAAAGAAAAAAGTAAATGGAGATATAATTCACACAACATAAAACTTACCATTTATGTTGTACAACTATCACACTAATTCCAGAACATTTCTATCACCCAAAATGAAACTCCATACCTAACTAATAGCGACAGTCATAATTCACGCTTTGGTGAACAAAGCCCTGATCTACTTTCTGTCTCTATGGATTCGTTACTGCAGTTTTGAGGTGCATCAATAAATATTTTTAATTTGTTTTAAGTTCTAATACAGTAACTATAGAATAGACACAACCCATATAAACAAAAGATCTTTAGGGCTTCAATTTTTATTTTTTTAAGATCTGTAAATTGGGGGCACCTGGATGGCTCAGTGGGTTAAGCCTCTGCCTTCGGTTCAGGTCATGATCTCAGGGTCCTGGGATCGAGTCCTGCATCCTTTGCCCTGCTCAGCAGGAGGTCTGCCTCCAGACTGCTCCCCCCCCCAACCTGCCTCTCTGCCTACTTGTGATCTCTATCAAATAAATAAATAAAAGCTTTAAAAAAAAATCTGTAAATTGTTTTTTAAGTAATCTCGAGATCAAGAGTTGCTTGCTCCACCGACTGGGCCAGTCAGGCACCCCTGAGGCCTCATTTTTAAAGAATGTAAAAAGATGGGGTGCCTGGGTGGCTCAGTGGGTTAAAGCCTCTGCCTTTGGCTCAGGTTATGATCCCAGGGTCCTGGGATCGAACCCCGCATCAGGCTCTCTGCTCAGCAGCGAGTCTGCTTCCTCCTCTCTCTCTGCCTGCCTCTCTGCCTATTTGTGATCTCTGTCTGTCAAATAAATAAATAAAATTAAAAAAAATGTAAAAAGATTCCAAGGCCAAAAAATTTGAGAACCACTGGTCTAACACTTTTTTTTAAAGATCTTATTTTTATTTATTTGTCAAAGAGAGAGAGCGCGCGCATTGGCAAGCAGAGGAAGAGGGAGAAGCAGGCTCCCCCCCAAGAAAGGAGCCCGATGTGGGACTCCATCCCAGGATACTGGGATCATGACCGGAGCCGAAGGCCGCCGCTTAAGCGACTGAGCCACTCAGGCTCTCTTACTTTGTTTTTTAATAGGTTGGACCTAATCTCTAAACCAGGGCCCTACCAGGAGCTCAAAGATGGATATTCATCCCTGGTTAAGCTTCCAGAAGGAACAGGTAGCTACTTCACAGACCAGTGAACCACAGGACGTCGGGTGCGTGGAACCGTGGTGAAAATGACAAGCTAAAAGACTAAACACGCCTTTAACTCTCACTCCGATGTGCTGAGTTACAAAATAACATTTGGACTGGTCTCCTGCGCTCAGATTTGACATAAGACGACACATATGTCACCTTGATGAAGTTCTAGAACCTAGGTCAGGTTCGGTGGAGTGAGGTTCGGAGCCGACGGCTAAGAAAGAATTCTTAAGACGTCTCTGGTGCAAAAAGGTGGTTTATTAAAGCACGGGGACAGGACCCGTGGGCAGGCAGAGATGCAGCTGCCCCGGGGATGTGAGGAGTGGTTGGTTATATACACAGGAGTTAGGTAGGTGAGGACAAAGGGGATGATGTTAGTCTCTAAGGAATTTTGGAAGCAAGGTCTCCAGGACTTTGAGGGGCTAGCTATTGTTGGGAGAAAGGTTATTTATTACTAGTAGTAAAAATCTTCTTGTGAGACCCTTTAGATGTATATCAGTGGGCCATATGCTTGGGAATGATTCGACACTATCTTGAGATCTAGAGATAAGGTTTCACATTTTTCCTATCAAGTGTCCTTGTTAGTGAGATTTGGGTTTAGAAGAAATTTAACTTTATTTAGGGCTTGAGGAACTGAGTTATTTGCCTCTGGAAATTGTGCTATTGATAAGGTAACTTCTTTGTTGTAAATCTCAAGGACATTTGTAAACCAAGGGAGACTCCTGCCTTGCAGGATTGTGATCTCTGCAAGTTAACGATTTGTTTCTCGTTTATGGCAGTCAGGGGTGCCTGAGGAATGTCACCTATAGTACCGAGGGGAGGGGAGCGGGTGGAGAGGGGGTGCAAGGTGCCAGCTTTTGCTTTGTCCTCAGCCAGCCTCCTGCTCCCTCATCAACCTGGTGTATTTGGGCTCAGCAAGAGGTGAGTGCACCATCATGACTGTCTACATGCAGACAGCGTGGTCCAGACCTCCAGGAGTGACAGAAGTGACCAGAAGGTAAAGTACCGTTGACTGGCACTGAGTTCAAGTCCGAAATCCACAAAAACACCCCCCTCCACCCCACAGGGCGCGAAACAACCCGAGGCAAGAAACTTCAGAAAATGAAGCTCACTTAGAATAACCCGTGTTTCCCTCTTCCTTTTTCATATAATCACCCCTTCTGCCACCAATATAGCGAAAACTGTATTCAATTCAGGGAACTTTGGGGGTAAGTCGATGGAGTGCCTTCGATCAGTGCTTGATTCGTACCAAAACTCATGGCTGAGGGGGAAAAAACGAGGCGACAAGTCTACACTTAACGCATATCAATTCCTCGAAACCCGAAAGCCAGAAGGTACAGGGAGCCCAGTGCCCAGCCGCGCCCAGCAGCTCCTCCCACTGTCAGCCTCCGGCGCCAGAGTTCGAGCCGCAGCGCGGGCGGTGCCTTCCACTGTCTGGGAGCCAACCTGCGCGCATGCGTCCTCCGCCAGCGGAAACTTCTTCTTGCAGGTCCTTGAGGCGAACCCTAGAGGGCGGGATAGCTGAGAGCCTCCAACAGGGACTTCCGGCGGCGAGTAGGCGTGATTGGTGGAGCCCAGGACAGGGGGCGGGGCACCGGGAAATTCGAATGGGAGAGGCGGGCCAACGGAGGTAGTGTAATGGACGCGGGGGGTATGGGGCAGCTGAGGCGACGCGAGATGGCTTCGGCGATCTCAGGTACGCGAGCCCGGCCTGGGCGAGACGCCGAAGTCTGGAGCCTGGTGGGATAACGCGACCGAGTCTGGTCCCGGCTCCGCGGGTTGTCGGGGAGAGGCCCGAACGGCGCAGGGGAGGGGAGGGGAGGGGAGAGTGGCAGTGTGGCCGTCCGGAGCTGGTCAGCCCCCCTCGCTCTTTCCTGCTCACTGTTTCCAGCTCTACGCGCGGGTCAGTGGACCGTGTTAAGAGCCGATTCCAACACTAGAGCTTTGAGCCTAACGCACTTCTCCTCTGTGAGCGTCAGTTCCTTTGTCGAATGGGGACAGTGACCCCCATCTCGGGAGATGACGTGAGTAAGCGAGCGAAAAGTAGCTGACACCTAACCGTAAGGACCAAAAGAAAGGAGCTGGGTGCGCGTTTTGCGGGAAGGGTGCTGCTTAAGACGTGCTGTTGGGCGAGGGGAGATCCCTGGGGAATGGAGGAGGACTGGCGGATGTTCAGACCCGCCGCAGCTGGGTGTTCGTTGACAGCATAAGGTGGGCTGAGGTCACGCAGCAGGGAAATAAGGGACTGTTTCCTTTCCCTCTAGCCGTGGGAGTCAATGCTATCTTTGGGTCGAAAAGGCTGTTGGGACATTCGGAATCTTGTATGTGTTTGTTTACATATGTCTCTGCTCTCTTCCTGTACACTGAGTTCTGGTCAGTGATTATGGCGGGCACCATAGTCATTGATTGGAGTGTCCTGCTGTTTGTCAGGCCCTGAGGAGAAATAAAGCTTTTTAGCAGAATGTCAGATGCATGTTGAGTCCTTGCTAGGTCCCAGGCACAGTTGTAAGCACTTTATGGTGATGAATCATTTAATCATCACATAATGCTATGAGGTGGTTGGTTGTTATTGTCCCTGTTTTACCGAGGAGACTGAGGCATCGATGGGTTAAATAGCTTGCTCAGAGTTGACATGACTAGTAAATATTGGGGTCTGAATCTGCACTCAGGCAGACCTGCTCTAGAGCCTCTTAACCCTTATACCCAAGCACCTGACATTGTTGCTTTTGGAGCCAACTGCCCCTCACCTTTTCAAGACTCACTGGGTCTGCTGCATAGTAAATATCATAAAAATGCTTGTGAGAATATTGACCCTTCCCCAGACGAGCTTACAATCTGTTCAATAGATAATCATATCGATATATACTATCATGGAAAGCCATGATAGATATGTATAAACTGCTATAGAGAGTACAAAATCTGAAGTAAGTAAACCCTTGGATATTCTGGGAGGATTTGATTTAAGGAAGTGATACTGGAAGTGGGTTTCGAAGGTTAGATGGCAGTTTACTAGGCCTTGGCTGGATGAAAAGACCACCAAGTGATTTTTTTTTTTAAGATTTTATTTATTTCTTTGACAGCACAAGCAGGGGGAGCAGCAGGCAGAGGGAGAGGGAGAAGCAGGCTCCCCGCTGAGCAGGGAGCCTGATGTGGGGCTCTATCCCAGGACCCAAGGTTCAGACCTGAGCTGAAGGCCGATGACTGAGTCACCCAGGCACCCCCCAAGTGATTTCTTATTTATGATGTATAAAGAGGCCAATGAAAGACAATGTCTGTGGCTCAGTTTCCTCATCAATAAAAGAAGAGTAAGGGACCCCTGGGTGGCTGAGTCGGTTGGGCGACTGCCTTCGCTTGCTTTGTAGGGATTAGGAGTCATCAGCTTTAAGATAGTAATTGAAGCCAAGAAAGCCTGGGACCATGCCCATGAAATGAATCAGAGTAGCAGTTCTCAGTGAGGGGCAGTGTTGTTCCCTGTGGGGACATTTGTACTATCTGGGGACTTCTTTGGTTGTTATAGGTAGGGGGGTGGCCCATGGAATGCCACTGTCATATGTGTCCAGCATATGTGTGCTAAATGTCCTACAACACACAGGACCACCTTATTACAAAGAATTGTCCAGCCCAAAGTCATAGTGCCAAAGTTGAGCAACCCTGTGCTAGAGAGATGGTAGAAGGAGCCTAGGAGAAAACATTTAAGATTGGTGGAAACTTAGATGGGCTGAGCAGAGAGCTGTTTCCCTCCATTCTCTGGCATGGAAACTGAGGGGAAAGTCTATTTCTCAAAGGAAAACAGATCAAGGGTGTTGGATCTTGCTGGGAAGTCAAATGGGATGAGGGTCAGTCATGTCTACTGGATTTAGCAGGTAAGGAGGTCATTGGTGACCCTGCAGAATGGTGAGGGCAGACGTGAGCTGGTGCTGCCTGGAGGAGTGAGTAGCAAGAGTGAAGGAGTGTAAGAACAATAGCTAACGTCTACTGAGAGCCTGCTGCCAGCCATGGAGCCAAACATCGTGTGTACATTCTTTCTGTGGCTTCTTACAATCTTATGAGGGTAGATACTGTTATAAAGAGAAACTGAAGTTCAGAGAGGTTAAGAAGCCTTCCCAAAGTCACACAGCTGGTAGGTAGAACTTATCACTTGACTCCAAGGCCTATGGGGTTCCATACAAGGGGGGGCGAGGAGGAATGGGGGCCCATATAATGAACTTTGGAGTTAGACCTTCATTGGAAGCTCTTTCACTAGGTAGCTGTTGGCCATAGGCAAGTTACCTGACCTCTATACTGAGGCTTCCACATTTGGAAAGTGAAAGGTGAATACAAAATAAAATAAAACACTGAGCTTTTACCGATGTGCCAAATGTTATTCTGGGCACTTTTACATCACTTACCTTATTTACTGCCTTAACAACCCAGTGAGTACGGATTTTTGTTTATTCCCATTTTACAGGTGTGGAAATGGAGGCACAGGAATAGACCATCATTTCCCCCAGTTTATTCAGTTAGTTGTAAGTGGTAGAGCTGGGATTTGAACCCAGGCTATCCTACCTGGAGTAATGAACCTACTCACTATAGGCTAGTTTACATGTTATTTCTTTTAATTCTCATTAAGCCTTTGCAAGGCCCACCTCACCCCATTTTACAGACAAAGAAACCAGGGCACATGAATGTTAAGTCATTTGCCCAAGGTCACAATCTAATAAGTGTTAGAGCTGGAAATTAAATTCACCTGTCTGACCCAGGTCTATGCTCTTTCTACATCACCACAGACTTCCCCTTCCCTTTAAACTTCTGTAAATGCAGGGCACCTGGGTGGCTCAATGGGTTAAAGCCTCTGCCTTTGGCTCAGGTCATGGTACCGGGGTCCTGGGATGCCTGCTTCCTCCTCTCTCTCTGCCTGCCTCTCTGCCTACTTGTGATCTTTGTCTGCCAAATAAATAAATAAAATCTTTAAAAAAACAAAAACAAAAAAACTTCCATAAATGTTTCTGTATCTGCCCTCTTTCTCTGTTCTTCCAAAAACCCTGGGAAAGATAGGCAAGGAGAAGCCCCTGCACGCATTTTGACAAGTCAGTGAACCTCTTTGCACCTTAATTATCTGCATGGGTACATCTACAGGTTTCTACTGACTTTCAGGATTCATGAGGATCAAATGAAAACTAGATGCCCAAGTGCCTTGTAAACCATAACGTGGAATCCCTGGCTTCGTTTGTCAGGTGAAGAAGCAGAGGCCCAGTTCTTGTAGGCCATCTGCTTATGGGGATGCATTACTATGTGTAAGATTCTCAGCAGGGTCGTCTGTCCACCTCTTAGTCTTGCTGTTTCTGCGCTGGCCACCGATACCAGCCTCGTGCCTTATACGAGGCCCTGACAACCAGCTGCTACCACCTGCAAAAAGGACAGAGTCAGAGCTGCCAAGAACTTTCCCAGGTCGTATATAACAGGCAATATGGCATCAGCATTGAAAGCACATTTTTGGAGGCCAAGAGATCTAGGTTAGAATTCTGCTGTTAGGGGCACCTAACACTTGGTTGAGTGTCCCAATTCTTGGGTTTCAGCTCAAGTCATGATCTGGCGGTTGTGGATCAAGCCCTGCTTCGGGCTCTGCTTAGTGCGGAGTCTTTCAGATTTTTTTCTCTCTCCCTCCTGCTCACTTATTCTCTCTCTCTCTCTCAAATGAGTAAATAAGAAATCTTAAAAAAAAAAAAAAAAGAATTCTACTGTTAGCTGTGAACTATAGTGTGGTATCCTCCAACATAAAACAAAGAAATACTTTCCTCATAAGATATTTTCAGCTCATTTAGTCTTTACGAAAATAAGGAGGATTGTTGTTAAAAAAATTTTTTTTTAAGATTTTATTTATTTATTTGACAGAGAGAGAGAGAGCGCAAGAGAGGGAACACAAGCACAGGGAATGGGAGAGGGAGAAGCAGGCTTCCCATAGAGCAGGGAGCCTGACATGGGGCTTGATCCCAGGACCCTGCGATCACTACCTGAGCCTAAGGCAGAGGCTCAGCCCACTGAGCCACCCAGGCGCCCCAACCAAACAGGCTTTTTTATAAAAGTTTTATCTTGTGTTTTCTGATAAAATATTCATAATCTTTTTTTTAATGACTTAGATTTAATAATTGGAAGCAAACCAAACAGAGAGCTTACACTAGAGAAGGATTGCATGTTAATGCCTTTTGCACACTGAGCTTCGACAAAAGAGACTAGGGGCTGCCTCTCAACCTTATTCCTCTGAAATGAAGATGTCCACAGTGTTATTTATTTTAATGCAAACATTACAGCATTACAGAACTGTGTAACATAAAAAAGAAACCCACATAATCCCCATTAAGAGAAAAACTGTCGGGACGCCTGGGTGGCTCAGTTGGTTGGGCCGCTGCCTTCGGCTCAGGTCATGATCCCAGGGTCCTGGGATCGAGTCCCGCATCGGGTTCCTTGCTCCGCAGGGAGCCTGCTTCTCTCGCTGCCTCTGCCTGCCTCTCTGCCTGCTTGTCTGTACTCTCTCTCTCTCTCTCTCTCTCTGGCAAATAAATAAAATCTTTAAAAAAAAAAAAAAAAAAAAAAAAAAAAAAAAGAGAAAAACTGTCATTAAGTTTTATGTGTATATACACTTAAATATAATTATGTTATAAACCTCAGGTGGGAAATAGAAGCACAGAAAGTCAGGCAGTTCATTGATGGCTCGGGTGGGGGCAAATGTCAACTCTTTTATTTATTTTTTATTATTTTTTAAAGATTTTATTTATTTATTTGACAGAGAGAGAGGGAACATAAGCAGGGGAAGTGGGAGAGGGAAAAGCAGGCTTCCCATAGAGCAGGGAGCCTGACGTGGGGCTCGATCCCAGTACCTGGGGATCATGACCTGAGCCGAAGGCAGATGCTTAACGACTGAGCCACCCAGGCACCCCAACTCTTTTAATCTTTACAACAACCCCAGAAGATGCTGGTCTACAACACCTTTGCACCCCAAAGCATGTTTTACCAGCAGCATCCACATCACCTGGCAGTTCGTTAGAAATGTAGAATCTTAAAAAAAAAAACAAAACAATAAAAAGCAAACCTCAAGCATCATTCCAGAGACTGAAGCAAAATCTGCTTTTTTTTTTTTTAAATTTAAAGATTTTTATTTGTTTATTTGTGTGTGTGAGAGAGAAAAGCACAAGCAGGGAAAGTGGGAGGCAGAGGGAGAAGAAGGCGCCCCATTGAGCAAGGAACTTGATTTGGGACTTGATCCCAGAACCCTGAGATCATGACCTGAGCCGAAGGCAGACGCTAAACCGACTGAGCCACCCAGGCACCCCCTGAAATCTGCATTTCAACAAGATCTTCCGGGTCATTTTTGTAAACCTGACAATCTACCCCCCACTGGACCTACTCGTAGAGCAAGGAAGGAACTGGGGCCGCCACCCATGGTACAGCCAGGGTGGAAAGAATTTCCCTGAAATGAACTAGGGGCCTTGGGCCTTCCCGAGGTGTCTCCAGGACCTCAGCGTCCACCTCCAGTCCGTCTTCCCTGCCCCTCTGTCAAGGTAAAGAGGGTCTCTAATCTACTTGTTTTGTTTTTAGGCTCTGCTTCTTTTGAGGAGCAAAAAGACAAAATGTGGGCCATGACACAAGTCGTAATGGGCACAGGCCACAGGCATAACATACTGCAGTGTTCAGAAGAGCTGCTGCTCCTCCTTGGGCTTCTTCATTGGTAAAATGGCCTGAATAGAACCTACCTCAGTGACACGGTGAAGATTAAAGCATGTCTGGCATGTAGTCGGCACTTACTAAATGTTAATGTTTGCTAAGTACTTGACATGGTTGGCGGAGAATCTCTCTCCCCCAACTTCCGGCCGTACTCCGGGGAAGCTACTGTTCATCCTTCAGAGCTCAGCTGTGTCAAGCAGCTCTTCCTGCAAGACTCTGCTGTATTTCACACCTAAAAACTTCCCTTCTGTCCTCTAGGTGCTGGTCGCTGTCGGCTAAGCAAGGTGGGGGCTGGCCGGCGCCCGCCTCCAGCTCGAGTTAGGGTGGCTGTGCGGCTGCGGCCATTTGTGGATGGGACAGATGGAGCAGGGGATCCCCCATGTGTGCGTGGCCTGGACAACTGTTCCCTAGAGATTGCCAACTGGAGGAACCACCAGGAGACTCTCAAATACCAGTAAGATCCAGGCCACTCTGCCCTCCCGCCCCTCCTCTCTCCTAGTCCGGCTCACATTAGCACTGCCCACACGGTTTCTCAGAAGCTTCTTCAGGATCCTTGCTCCCTCCTCAGCACAGCTTTGTTCCTCACACCTTCGTTTGGTCTTTCAGACACGTTCCTGGGTGCCCACTCTGACAGGTCCTGTGGAGGATACTTAGGGGAAGGCCGAGGGCTGAACCAAACACATTACTGTTCACAGTCTCGTGGGGGAAATGAGCACAAAGAGGGAAAGGGGAAGGAGTAGCAACGGTGAGCAGGGGAGCCCCAGCTAGGGTCGGGGAGGTGTGGGAAGGGGTTGGGGGGGGACACAGACCAGCCAGCCAACCCAGGCTGCAGCTAGGCAGTGGGAGAAAAGACCATCCAGATTTGGGGAAAGAGCTCACAGGCGCAACAGCTACTTTAAAACTCCATTGGAGAGTGAAAGTTCAGACTCTTTGGCTCCTCGTTAGAGGCTGGGAGTGGCAAACTACGGCCTGCAGGTCCAATCAGACCGGGAGTCTTTTTTGTAATAAAAGCTTTATTGGAACAGTTGTTCATTTACATACTGTCTATGGCTGCTTTCCGACTCTAATGATGGCAGTAAATCGCTGCCAAAGGGAATCCTGTGGCTCATGGAGCCGAAAATATTTACTCTCTGGTTCCTCATAGAGAACGTTTGACAACCTCATTCTAACCCCTTGGCAACCTGACTTGTTTCTTTCCAGCCTCATGCCCCCAACACAGTCCCCCTTAAAACCTCATCTCTGCTGTGGCCTCAGCCACCGCTTCTCCAGAGCACCGAACGTGGATCGCTGGTGCGTGTAGTCTCATCTTGTCATCGGCAACATCCTCTGCTCCGTTCTGATATACAGATACTCCTTGCCGTGGGTGCTGTCTTGGGGAAAAAGATCAGGAAGCCCTGACGTTTCACCCCATGCCTTGTCTGTGTGCTATTTTGGATACTTGGAATATCTTTCTCCTCTCTCTCTGGCAAAATCCTCTTTCCTTAAGTAGAATCAGTTACTCTTTCTAGTGTGTCCTCCTCTTCACTTCCTGAATCACAGCCAAGTATGGGTATCTTTCTGTCCCACCAGACTACAGAACTCCCCAGAGTTCTGGGCGTTAGACTTATCTCTGTATTCCTAACACTGGTATGGGGACTGGGGCACAACAGGTGTTCAGTGGGTGCTTTCTAGGGTCTTTATGCAAGAAAAGTGACAGAGACTCTTAAATCCGAGGCCAGTATTGCCCTCTAAGTCTGGGGCAGGATGGAACCCTCCAGTCATTCCCTCTTTCTTTTGTGCCTGCAGGTTTGATGCCTTCTACGGGGAGAAGAGCTCTCAGCAGGACATCTATGCGGGATCAGTGCAGCCCATCCTCAGGCACTTGCTGGAAGGGCAGAATGCCAGTGTGCTTGCCTATGGGCCCACGGGGGCAGGTGAGGGAGCCAGGTAGAGAGCAGCTGTGGGTCTGAGAGGGCTCAAGAGTGGGGAGGAAGATCTCACAGCAATCTTCACTCTTTCCCCAGGGAAGACACACACAATGCTGGGCAGCCCAGAGCAACCGGGAGTGATTCCCCGGGCTCTCATGGACCTCCTACAGCTCACCAGGGAGGAGGGCGGCGAGGGCCGGCCGTGGGCGCTCTCTGTCACTATGTCCTACTTAGAGATCTACCAGGAAAAGGTGAGGACCCACTCTGCTTGGTGTGGGGAGAGACAAAGGTCAGAGAGAATAAGATCCAGTTCTTGACGATGAAGCTCTGCCCTAGCAACAACGCGAGACCTGGAGAGACAGAGGTTGGGTTAGCAGGTGGTATACCTCTGACAGGCCAGCAGGAGGAGGGGACTGATGCCCAGGAAGTAAGCAGCCTGTGTCTGGAGAACTGGCCCTACCTCTCCCTGCTCCAACAGGTATTAGACCTTTTGGACCCGGCTTCGGGAGACCTGGTGATCCGAGAAGACTGTCGGGGAAACATCCTGATTCCGGGCCTCACGCAGAAGCCCATCACTAGCTTTGCTGAGTTTGAGCAGCACTTCCTGCCAGCCAGTAGAAATCGGACTGTGGGAGCCACGCGGCTCAACCAGCGCTCCTCCCGCAGTCATGCTGTGCTCCTGGTTAAGGTGAGGCCTGGCTACAGGGGGAGGACACGGGAAGCCCCTAGAGGGTGAATTAAGTTTGGGGGCCCTTGCTCTTAACCCCAGGTGGAGCAGCGGGAGCGTCTGGCCCCATTTCGCCAGCGGGAGGGTAAACTCTACCTGATTGACTTGGCTGGCTCCGAGGACAACCGGCGCACGGGTAACAAGGGTCTGAGGCTGAAGGAAAGCGGAGCCATCAACTCCTCCCTCTTCGTACTGGGCAAGGTGGTGGATGCACTGAACCAGGGCCTCCCTCGTGTGCCTTACCGAGACAGCAAGCTGACTCGCCTATTGCAGGTCAGGCCACCCATCTCGGGGTGACAAGGGGCTGGAGAAGAAGGTTTTCAGGTGTGCTGGGAGGCTGGGGAACTTCAGTCAAGGAATGGAAACGTGGGGCTTCTGATCTCCGCCTATCCTGCCCAATCCCCGTCCCTCAGGATTCTCTGGGTGGCTCAGCCCACAGCATCCTCATTGCCAACATTGCCCCCGAGAGACGCTTCTACCTAGATACAGTCTCTGCGCTCAACTTTGCTGCCAGGTCCAAGGAGGTGATCAACCGGCCTTTTACCAATGAGAGTCTACAGCTTCGTGGTGAGGACTGGGGCTGGCCAGAATGCAAAGGGCAGATCTGGACAACCGGGGAGCGTGCTGAAGCTGCCCAGCATCAGCACAGAGGCTGACCTGCCCCCACATCTTTCCTAGTCTTGGCACCCGTTAAACTGTCCCAGAAAGAACTGCTCGGCCCGTCAGAGGCAAAGAGAGCCCGCGGCCCTGAGGAAGAGGAAACTGGGAGTTCTGAGCCCCCAGCAGCTCCAGCCTCGGCCTCCCAGGAACTCAGGTGAGCAGAGGCCGAGGGGCCTGGGGGATGTCCCCTTTGCTGTTGTGTCTGGGTTAGATGCAGAGAGTAGTCAGATCCTTGTGCTGCGAACTTGTTCCTCTCTCCTCAAATTCACCCCAAGTCCTACTCTGCTGAATTCACTGGAAGTGCGGAGCTGTCTCTAGCTTTGATGCTGTGGTTCGTCCGGGGCCTGAAGGAGCTCCTCCTGGAGCTGCGGGCCCCTCCCTTTCCACTTTCCAACCCCTTCAGGCAGTCAGCAAAACCTCACGTTTGGAAGCAGCTGTTTCAAGGATGAGCACTTTAACTTCCCGCTCAAGGAGTAATCTGGATCAGGCCCTTTAGGTCTAGAGGATAAGAGTAGAGCAAAGAGAAAAGAGATGAAGAGCTCTGTCTCCCTGAGACTTCTCAGTCTGTGCGTTAGAGTCCAGTGTCTCCACGACTCTGCAAGGAGCCCGTTGCTGTCCTAACTTTGCTTCTAACCTCTATCCAAAGTCTCTAAACTTAGACCCTTCTGTGTGTGTGGTCTCTCTCTCTGGTTCTGATGGCCCCACTGCATGGCCCAGGGTGCACGAATCCTTAGGTCACTGCTATTTAGGGTCTTGCTTTCTTTGTCTGGCCACCAGAGCAGTTGGGGGCAGAGTAGGTACTAATCCTTGACCCCCTGAGGTCACCTCTCTTCACTAGTCTTCAGAATTAGACAGTTTAGAGTGGCTTTATTTGGGCTTGGGTAGAAACCCGGCAAAAGAAAGACTGCAGTTGCCTCCCTAGAATGGTGGGGGCAGGGGGAGCTGCTATAGTTGAGGTTGGATGGCATACAGGAAAGGGTGTTTGCTTAGAACCCCATCTCAATCTTGTCCTCTCAAGCTACCTGCCAGCAGTCCTGTGTCCTATGTGCATAAATTCAGAGAAACATACATCCTTGCAGATGTGTGTTACATGTGAACAGGCAAAGTCTCTGCCAGACAGGTACCCTGGGTAAGCCCAGAGACGGGGCCCATCAGCCCTGGTAAGACCCTGACCTCAGGGGCTCAGGTTTCAGGAAAGGAGAGAAGAAGGGAACATCAGATGATGCAGAGTAAATAGGACAGGGTGCGGTGAGGAAGGACTTGCTGCTTCTGTGAGAGCCAGGAAGGAATGACCTCTGGTGTTCACCCAGATTTTCTGGTCCTACTCTTCCTAGTCCCTTGGGCCCAAGGAACAGGGCAGTCCCTGTCCTTGAGGAGTTTCACAGTACAGGAAGGAAGATACACAGTCAAGTTGGGTTTCATGGGAAAGGTGGTGTTCAATTGACTTTGAATGATAATTGGGAGAGAAACAAGTCTAGACAGAAGGAACGAATGTTAGGCATTGTCGTGCTCAGATTAAGTCAGGACTCAGCTCCAAGAGGCCATTCCTACTGCCCATGGGAAGAAGGCTTGGCATTTGGTCCCCAGTGGCTTTCAAAGCCCTGCTGAAGTTGACCTCCACTGTGAATCTTTTCCCAGCGGCTCTTACAAAGAAACTGACACATAATCCTTGCTGTCACCTCACAGTCTCCGCCTTCTGTGATGACAGCGAGTGCCTGCAGGGCAGGGTGGGGCAGTGTCTTAGAGCCTGAAGGCTTGGAACTCAGGTGTGCACAAAGCGCTTGTTCTTGTCAGATCTCCTGGCACCCTGAGAAGTGACCTGGGCAAGTAGTGATGGAGCCGCATTCACCTGCTGAAGCCATGCACCTGGAGAGTCTGGTTGACTTGCTCAGGGTTGCCCAGCAAGTTTACACCAGTGTGTGGACCCCCGGAATACAGCAATAGAAGGCATCATGAGGGGAATCCTGCAGCTGCAGAGAGGGTGATGAGAGACGGGCCAGGTGCAGAGTAACCTTTGTCTGCTTAGCCCCCTACAGAAGCTAAGTAGCATGGACCCCGCTGTGCTGGAGCGCCTCCTAAGCCTGGACCGTCTGCTGGGCTCCCAGGGAAGCCAGGGGACCCACGGGCTAAACACCCCAAGGCGAGAGCGGATGGTGCTCATGAAGACAATGGAGGAGAAGGATTTGGAGATTGAGGTAAGTGTGGGAGAGAGGGGAGCTGGGATTCCTATGGGCCTAGAGAAGCCATCTGATCATCTTCAGACAGGGAAAGGCAGCAGAAGCCTGGACCAGCATTTAGTTTTTAGGCTAACACTAGAACCCCTTGTCCCCGGCTTCTGCTTGAATGTCCTTAATGTGGTGGGACTTTGAAAAACAATTGAGGTCAGCTCTGAGGAGGTGAGGGGTGGACATCCAGGCGAAAGGAACTAATATAAGACCTTGCCATTTCCCAAAACCCAGTTCAAATTAAGTTAGGACTTTATGCCTGAATAGTTCCTTCCCTTCAGTGTTTCACAAAGGGTCCTGTTCCACTTCTGAGCATCCCTGATCATCAGAAAGCCCTTAATTATACTGGGTTCCAGTTGTCTCCTGGTGGCTTCTCTCCTTGGTCCTCGCCCTGCCAGCAAGGGGCTTAGAGCCCTGCACTCACTTTCCTAACCCACCTCCTTCAAGCTGCCCGGAAGTTTGTTCTGGGTCACATGTCTCTCTGATCCTTTCCAACAGAGGCTTAAGATGAAGCAAAAAGAACTGGAAGCCAAGGTTCTGGCCCAGGAGGCTGTGGACCCAAAGGATAAAGAGAACTCGTCTCCTACAATGCTCCGACCGCTTGCCCGCCGCACAGTCACTGTAGCAAAGCCCCTCAAAAAGGCTGTGGTGATGCCCTTACAACTGAGTAAGTTTGGCTGTGGGGGCCAGGAGGGCCCAGATGACAGATCCTGGAAAGGTGGGAGGTGTTCAGAGCAGCTTTCATCATGTCATTCACCTACTCCCACCATACTGCAACCCTGGGGAAGGCAGGGGGTGGCGGTGAGGACCGTCTGAAATAGGGCTCTGGTGCTATGTGCTCAGGCACTTAGTACAGTCAGGGTCGACTGACCGGGCCATGACTGAGTACCATGCAGTAACAGCTAAGACTACTGGCAGATACAGGTGTGAGAAAAGTTCTGTGGGAACCTCAAAAGAAGAGGTTCACTTGGGCCAGAGGGGAACTGGGGAATCAGGAGTAGAAGACCCAAGTAAGGGAGGGCAAAAAGTAACCTGTGCCATGATTCCGGGTCACAATTCTTGCCTTTAGTTCAGGAGCAGGCAGCATCCCCAAATGCTGAGATCCACATCCTGAAGAAGAAAGGCCGGAAGAGAAAGGTGAGTGCAGCTGGCAGCTGGAGCTACAGCTGGAGTGGAGAAGTAAGGGTAGTGAGCTCTAAGGGGAAGAGCACTGGCCATGGAGTTAAAACACCAGCGATTTACAAGTTGCTTACCCTTGGAATGTGGAGGAAATACCTCTCAGGGCATTTCCGATGAATAGCAGAGGGTATCTGTCACCTGTTACTTCCCTTTCTCTTGGTGGCTCTCACCCTCAGCAGCCACTTTACTAGGTACAGTAGCCTGAGTCCCACTCCACAAACTGAAGAGTCCACCCAGGGAAACGTGACCTAAGCATTCAAGAAATGAAACAACACTGAAAGAATTACCTAAAAACTGAGAGGATGGGGTGGGGGCGTGGCTGTCATTTACTGAGTACCTTCTGTGTGCCTTCCCAGGAATGAAAGAGAGCTTATTCGTTCCTTTTTAGAGATGAGGCAAATTTAAGAGCATACTATATGCTTTACATTCCTTAACCCATTTGATCTTCACAACACTCTTTCACAAGTTGGGCAAAATGAGAATCCGCCCAGTGACTGACTGGAGAGAAGGGTTTGTGGACAGACACTTGAGGGAAAGAGAGGCTAGGGAGGGCGGGGAGATAGCTGCTGTTAGGCTCCTATCTTTGGCAGAGGAGTCTAAAGCAGTTTGCTGCCATGGGCTGAATAGCAAACTCTGTTTCTGTCACTCACCTCCCCCTGCCTCATAGCTGGAGTCCCTGGATGCTTCAGAGCCAGAGGAGAAGGCTGAGGACTGCTGGGAGCTACAGATCAGCCCGGAGCTACTGGCTCATGGGCGCCAAAAAATATTAGATCTGCTGAATGAAGGCTCTGCCCGGGATCTGCGCAGCCTGCAGCGCATTGGCCAAAAGAAGGCCCAGCTCATCGTGGGCTGGAGGGAGCTCCATGGCCCCTTCAGCCAGGTAATGGCCCAGGGAAGGTGGCCCTGGAATGGAGTTGGGGGGTGGGGTGGGGCAGGAGGGGAGAAGCCCCTTCCCATCGCTGCCATCTCTCCAGGTGGAGGACCTGGAACTCGTGGAGGGCATATCCGGGAAACAGATGGAGTCATTCCTGAAGGTGAGCCCACCGCTTGGCCCCCTCCTCTCCAGCCTGTGCCCTGCCGCCAGCTTTAACGCTGCTCTCCCCTTCCCTCCTGTCTTGCAGGCGAACATCCTGGGTTTCGCCGCGAGCCAGCGCTGAGGCCCCTCCTGACTGCCAGCTCCTTTCCTCCCTGTGCCATGTTTTTGTTTTGTTTTTTAAATCCTCATACAACTGCGTGTCATGTAAATACAGTTTTTACTCTGGTGTTTCAGCCTGATTCTTGGGACTGCGGGGGCGGGGCCGGGGGTATAATTGCCCTTGGGGTGGGCCGCAAGCTCCTCCGCGGAACTTCTTTGGGCGCCATCTTTGGGAAAAGCAGGCAGGAATGAAGCGGGGCAGGATTGTAAATAAACCGCTGGAGTGGGGAGGGGGAAGGGACGGTGGCCGAAAGGAAACAAAAAAGTAACGCGAAAGCCCGAGGACGACGACCGTTAGGCGGGCGCGCGCTTCGAGTTTAGCCCCGCCCCACCCGTACCCCCGGCGCGCGCTCCCCTGTTCTCCCGCTCAGCAACGACAGCGGTTTTATGCGCGTGCGCGCGAAATAACGGCCGCTGGCGGAGAGAGGAGGGGGGTGGAATCTTTGAAGGGGGGGGAAGAGAGAAGCCGCCCTGTCTTCCGCGCGCCCACCACCTGCGCCATCGTCAGCCAATCAGCGGCCGTCTCAGGGGTCTCGCGCTTGGGGCGACTCGGGCTGCTGGGTGGCTCCCCCGTCCCTCCTCCCGCCAGAGTCCCTCTCGTACCTCCCCCCTCCCGCTGGCCTCGCGCGCGCTCGCGCTCGCGCCCGCTCCAGCCTCTTGTGTGTCCTCGCGCCCCCCGCCCGCCCTCCCCGCGCGCCGTGTGCTCCGCTCCCCCCACCCTCCTCCTCCTTCCCCCCTCCCGCCCGCCCCGCGCGCCTCCTCCCTGGGTTCCCCCTCCCCCACTACCGCCTCCTCCTCCTCCCGCCCCAGGGTGAGCGCGAGCCACCTCCCTCCCTCCCTCCGCCATGGATCCCGGCAACTGGAGCAGCTTCATCTTCCAGGTAACAACCCCCTCCCCCCGCCCCCCCACCCCCCCTTCTCACACCCCCTCCCGCCCGCCCTCCCTCCCGTCCCACCCCCCCTCCGCGCGCCCGGTGCGCGCGCAGCTGTCCCCCTCCCTCCCTCGCGCCCTCCCCCGCCCTCCCCGAGGCGCCGGCTGGGCGCGCGCGCGGCGGGGGCCGAGGCTGCTCCCTCGCTCCCCCCACCCCGCCCCGCCAGGCTCCAACCGCCGCCGCCGCCGCCGCCGCCGCCGCCGCCCGGGCCCCCGCCCCCCGCCCCCGGCCCCCGGCCCCGCGGGGCCTCCCGCCCCCACCCAGGGGGCGTCGCCGCCGCCGTCGCCGCCGCGCTCCGCGGCCCGCCAGGCGCCCTCCTTCCCTCCCTCCCGCCGGCCGGGGTGCGCGGGCGGCGGGGCGGCCCGCGGGCCATGCGTTCGGCGCGGCCCAGCCCGGCCGGCCGGGGGCGGCGCCCCGAGCCCGGGCCCCGCGCGGCCCGCGCCCCCGGCCCCCGCTGAGCCCCGGGGGCCCCGCCGTGGCCGAGGCCATGTTCCCCGTGTTCCCTTGCACGCTGCTGGCCCCCCCCTTCCCCGTGCTGGGCCTGGACTCCCGGGGGGTGGGCGGCCTCATGAACTCCTTCCCGCCACCTCAGGGTCACGCCCAGAACCCCCTGCAGGTCGGGGCTGAGCTCCAGTCCCGCTTCTTTGCCTCCCAGGGCTGCGCCCAGAGTCCATTCCAGGTGAGTAGGGGCCGGCCGTGGCGGGCCGCGCCGGGAGGGCGCCGACCCGCGGCCGCGGCCCACACGGCGCCTTGTCTTCGCAGGCCGCGCCGGCGCCCCCACCCACGCCCCAGCCCCCGGCGGCCGAGCCCCTCCAGGTGGACTTGCTCCCGGTTCTCGCCGCCGCCCAGGAGTCCGCCGCCGCCGCGGCCGCCGCCGCTGCTGCCGCTGCCGCCGCCGCCGTCGCTGCTGCGCCCCCGGCCCCGGCCGCCGCCTCCACAGTGGACACAGCGGCTCTAAAGCAGCCGCCGGCGCCCCCGCCGCCGCCCCCGCCGGTGTCGGCGCCCGCGGCCGAGGCCGCGCCCCCTGTCTCTGCCGCCACCATCGCCGCAGCCGCGGCCACCGCCGTCGTAGCCCCAACCTCGACGGTCGCCGTGGCCCCGGTCGCCTCTGCCTTGGAGAAGAAGACAAAGAGCAAGGGGCCCTACATCTGCGCCCTGTGCGCCAAGGAGTTCAAGAACGGCTACAATCTCCGGAGGCACGAGGCCATCCACACGGGAGCCAAGGCCGGCCGGGTCCCCTCGGGTGCTATGAAGATGCCCACCATGGTGCCCCTGAGCCTTCTGAGCGTGCCCCAGCTGAGCGGCGCCGGCGGGGGAGGGGGAGAAGCGGGTGCGGGCGGCGGAGCGGCCGCCGTGGCCGCGGGCGGCGTGGTCACCACCACCGCCTCGGGCAAGCGCATCCGGAAGAACCACGCCTGCGAGATGTGCGGCAAGGCCTTCCGCGACGTCTACCACCTGAACCGACACAAGCTGTCGCACTCGGACGAGAAGCCCTACCAGTGCCCGGTGTGCCAGCAGCGCTTCAAGCGCAAGGACCGCATGAGCTACCACGTGCGCTCACATGACGGCGCTGTGCACAAGCCCTACAACTGCTCCCACTGTGGCAAGAGCTTCTCCCGGTGTGCACGGGGCTGCGGCCGCCCACTGGGCGGGTGGGGAGGGCGGGCGGACGGCGCTGGAGGTGGCCTGGCCTCGGCTGGCGGGGCGGGAGGCGGTTTCTGAGGCCGGGGACCGGGAGCCACTCCCCGGGAGGAGGGAGGGAAGCCTCGCCCGGTTACCAGGGAGCAGGGGGTGGTACTTAGCCGAGGAGGTGGGTCCTCCGGGTGTGAGAAGGCTCCGCGTGGGCGGAGGGCCGGCCCACCCCGCGGCAGGGGGAGGGATTTCCTGCCGCCCGGGGGCTCCGAAGCCTGGGGCTTGGGCGAGGATGCGGGCATCTCGGGGAAGGCCGGGTGTGCTGAGAAGTTAGATGGGGGAGCGCGTCCCCACCCCAGGGCCCTAACCCCGACCCCAACGTATTTCCCAGGCCGGATCACCTCAACAGTCACGTCAGACAAGTGCACTCAACAGAACGGCCCTTCAAGTGCGAGGTAGGAAGCCCGCCGCCTCCTCCTGTCCCGGTTTTCATGATTTTGATCCTCCTGGTAGCTGTCTGAGTTCAGCCTCTCAGACCCCCTTTTTCTCTCTCTCCTTTTTGCTTTTTCACTCCCATTTTCCCATCCCTTCTTCAAGACCTTGTCATCTCACTCCCATTTCCTACAGATCAAAGACCCCCGAGGCTCTGATTCCTTTAACCTCTTGCTCCCCTCTCCCCGCTCCCTGAAGCTTTAACTCTCCTGACACCCCCCCACGGCCCTCCCCCCTCCCCAGAAATGTGAGGCAGCTTTTGCTACGAAGGACCGACTGCGGGCGCACACAGTACGACACGAGGAGAAGGTGCCGTGTCACGTGTGTGGCAAGATGCTGAGCTCGGCTTATATTTCGGACCACATGAAGGTGCACAGCCAGGGCCCTCACCATGTCTGTGAGCTCTGCAACAAAGGTACATGCTGAGGGACGCTGGGAGGGCCGGGGACAAAGGGTGGGGACCGAGCCAGAGGCCCTTCCACGGATGAGGCTTCCAGGTGCTGTAGCCCAGGGCTCATGGCATCTAGAGCCCTTTAGGAAGCAAATGGAGCAACGGTGGGTCGACTGAGCCTCGTTAAGTTCTAAGAGGTCTGGACTGGAGGCTCAGAGCTGCCAGAAAGAATCAGCCTCTGGGGGTGGGTTGCTCTGGGGAAGGGGCTGCTTTGGGGAAGGAGCGGTCCAGAGAGCCAGTTCCCAAGGGTTGGAAGGCAGGGTTTCGTCTGTGCAGCCCTGCGCAGTGCGCTCCTGCTCTGGGGGCAGGCGGAGTCCGCCCGCAGGAGCTTAACAGGCCTGCTGGGGCCATGCCCCAGCAGCAGAGGAAGCTGCTTTAAACAGCTTCACCAATTCACTGAGTAATGAGTAGTGGGGCTGAGACTGACTGGGGCCCTGGAGGGAGGGGACACAGCCGTCTCTGCTGAGGGTCAGCTCTTCAGGTGGCTAGAAATCAGTGTCCTGTCACCCGGGGAGAGGTTCCCCTAGCCACGGAGAATAGGTTCTGTGGGTACCAAGGCTGAGAAGCTGTGACACCACGCACCCAGGCCCCAAGCTGAGGGAGGGGCTGTGCCCCACCAGCCCCAACAGAGTAGTTGGCCCCAGGTTCCCAAGGATGCGGTGGGCGGAGGACAGGGCTATTTGAGGAGGGCGTCCCCAGCCTTAGGAGAACAGCCCCGTCTCTGGGGTCTCCGCCTGGCTGACCCCCCATCCCCCCATCCCAATCCACCCCCCCAATAGGCTTCACCACAGCAGCATACCTGCGCATCCACGCGGTGAAGGACCACGGGCTCCAGGCCCCGCGGGCTGACCGCATCCTGTGCAAGCTGTGCAGCGTGCACTGCAAGACCCCTGCCCAGCTGGCCGGCCACATGCAGACCCATCTGGGGGGGGCCGCCCCCCCTGTCCCGGGAGACGCCCCCCAGCCACAGCCCACCTGCTGAGGGGGACCCCCGCACCCACCAGGCAAGGCGTGGGGCATGGCTGGGGGGGGTGGGATGGGGTGTGTGGGACGAGGGGGCTCAAAGGGCCCAGTAGGGGATCTCAGGCAGGCCAGGGATGCCCACATACCACTGGAGCTAGGGAGACTTCTGGGGACAGGGAGGGCCCTTCAGGAGAACTGGGAAAGCGTCTGGGGACCAGACAGGAAGTGAGCAACGGCTGTGTCCCAGGGGAGGGAGTCTGGGAACCAGCTGGGGCGAGGGACGAGGCTCTTGCCTATCGGATTGCGCTGTGATCTCCTGGCATTTGTGCCCACGCAGGTACCGGTGAGGTCTGTCCTATGGCGGCAGCGGCGGCGGCGGCAGCAGCGGCAGCGGCAGCAGTGGCAGCCCCCCCCACAGCTGTGGGCTCCCTCTCGGGGGCTGAGGGGGTGCCTGTGAGCTCTCAGCCACTTCCCTCCCAGCCCTGGTGAGCTCCAAGTTGGTGGTCGGGAGAGTGGAAAGTGGAGGAAAGTCCCTTGGTACCGTCTCCTCTTCCCCTCTCTTCCTGCCAACTCCTCACTACTTCCCCACCAACCAAGGAGCCTCCAGAAGGAAAGGAGGAAGAGGTGTTTCTTAGGGGAATTCGCTAGGTTTTAACGATTTGTTTCTCCTGCTCCTGTCTTCTCCCTATCAGACCTGACCCCACACACACCTGTCCCCTCGGTTGTGTTGAAGCCCCCTGGACAGTGGGCAGGGGTGGCAGAGGACAGGAGCGGCCACTGCCCTCACCCCTTCTCCTCTCTGTAACCCCCTGTCCTGCCCTTACAGGGATCTGTGAGCCTTCTCCTTGATGGTCCTTGCTCTCCTCCTTCCGTCCCCACCCCCCCATACTGTCTGCTGCCCCTCCCTGGGGAGTTGGTGCTTTTTTTTTTTTTCCTCTTAATTTTTTTCCAGGGGGAGGGAGGAGAGGAAGGAGGGGAATCAAAGATTCTGTCCCAGAGAGGGGAAAAGGTGAGATTGGAGAAGGGGCAGAAACAGGGAAGGCAACGGTAGTACCTTCATGAGGTGGGGTTGTTTGGGGTCAGGCCCTAAACATTGTCCTACTTGAGAATCTGTCAGGGGAAAACAAGTCAAGGGGAGCAAAAGAAGGAGCCACTAGGGCCAGAGGCAGGACAAGAGATGGAATTTTAGGGTGCCAGGGTAAATGGGGGGATCCAGGGACTAGAGGTGCTTCCTGGGGGTGGGGGGAATGCAGTCACAGTGTCTCCCCCGTCCCTCTTCCACCCCAGCTCCAGCCCTGGCCTTTTCTTTTCATCCCTCTCCCCCACGACAGAAGCTGTGGCCCTGGCCATGTCATCGTGTTCCTGTGTCCCCTGCATGTTCCCCACCCTTCACCCCCCTCCTTTTGCGCGGACCCCATTACAATAAATTTTAAATAAAAACCTGTCTCTGACTTTGGAGTGGATGGATTGCTCTGCCCAAGGCCCCTGTCCCCACCCCCCAAGGCATTTCTTCTGGGCCTGGTGTCTGCCTTCGGGTCCCAGCCTTGCTCTGGCCTGTGTGGCTCCCTGGCTCTGGCTCCTCCCTCACCAGCGGCTGCAGCCCAGATTCAGGGTGGGGCCGAGGCTCCAGTGGCTGGAGAGCAGGTTCCAGGGCTCCCAGGGCTCCCGGGAATACCCTATTCTGGCAGGCCCAGAATAGCCACCGGAGGGTTGAAGAGGCCTGGGTTAAAAACCCCAGCAGAAGACAGAAGTGCTGCTCTTCTCCGCTCACACCCATTGCCTGCGGCTCAGACCTCTGCCCAGTACCTGCACACCCTTAAGGCCCTGCGGGCTGACAGTGGGCGAGTGAGCTGCAGAAAGGGTGGGGACGTCAGCCCTAGGACTGGGAGCGGAGAGGGGTCAAAGAAAAACTGCGCTTCTCCCCTCGCCTGCCCCTCCACTCTTGGTGTGGTCCACTGAGCGCTTCCGGGCCGGGGCCCAGCCCCCTCTTGTTCCAGACGGCCCCTGCAGCCTCTGCCCTGGAATTCCCTTTTGAGTCCTGCTCCAGGGACCCGGGAGCCTTCCAGCACCCATTTCGGCTGCTGCTTCCTCGAGGGGAGAGGGGCTTCCTGTACTGCAGGCTCCCTTTTCTTCCAGCCCCACCCTGCTCCTCCTGAGCAGCCTCCCCAAGTTTTGCCTCATTTCCCTTCCCCTCTCTCTGCTTGTAAGGGTCCCACCCGTCTCACAGGTCCTGTCTCCTCGTAGACCCCTCTCCGTTGCCCCCAGCCCCCTGCCTCTGCCAGGAACCCCGGTGACCGTTGGCGGGAGGGGCCCGGGACTTGGGAAGGGGACACCCCCAGAAGCGCGCGTGGGAAGGGGCAGGGAGGGGGCGCGAGTGGTTACCCGGCCGGTTGCCTGGGTAACGCGGGGCCTGGCACGCGTGGCTCCCTTGGGCTGGCCGGGAGGGGCGGGAGGCGAGCGAGGGGCGGGGGCGGTGCGTGGCGGCAGCAGAGCGTAGGGGAGGGGACCTGAGAGGAGCGAGAGGAGGGGACGAGCAGAGGGGAGGGGAGACCCGCCGCCTCCCTCCCTCGCTCGCTGACTCGCTCCCTCCCGGGCTGCGGCTGCTGCAACGGGGCGGCGGTAGCAGCAGCAGCGGGAGCAGTCTGGAGGCCGGCGTCGAGGTGAGACGGGGATGGACAGAGGCTGCGGGTAGGAGTGCGCGGACAGACGGCGGACGCCGGGAGGGCTGCACCGGAATGCGGGCGCCTGGCGGACTGGCTGGTGGTGCTGGGCGCGCCACGCCAATGGGAGGAGGAGGCGTCGGTCCCCCGGGGGCGAGGGAATCCCTGCGAGAGGGGCTGAGAAGGGGCTCAGAGGGACAAGCCCAGGTGCCCCAGGGAGGGGCGGGGGCACTGCGCCCCAGACGCGCAGTGAGAATACTGCACCGGCGGGGCGCCCGGGGAGGAAGGGAGGACGCATAGGGAGTGGAACGTGAGTATCGGTCCTCTGCCCAGTGTGCCTGTCTGCCTGTCGGAGTGTGCGAGCGTCTGCATAGCTTGTTGATTTCGGGGTGCTGGGGCATCTGCTGGGATCTCAGAGTCTGGATCTTGTCGGGCGGGCCCAGGAGGAGACCTTGGGAGGGTCCTGTTTACAAAAGGGTTAATCTTCCCAGGGCTCTCTGAGCTGAAGACTTTGAGCAGGGCACTCCTCCCCAGGGATGTCCCACCCTAAGGCAAAGGAAACCCCAACTTTTCTTCCTCTCCCCAGAGGCAGCCCAACGCTGGCCCTAAGACAGGAGCATATCCCTCTCCAGCTGCAGTGATGAGAGCCACCGCTTTCCTCCTCACACCAAACCTGTCTCCTCTTTCAGGATTGCTGCTGTCTCTGCTGCTCCAGCCTCTCCATCGAGGTCCTCTCCCCTCTCCCCTCTCAAGATGGCAGCCAACAGTTCTGAGGGCTCGGAGATGAAGGGGATAGAAGAGGGTCCCCAAACCCAAGGAGAAGGGCCTGGCCATTCTGAAGGCGAAACTGGCCCTCTCCAGGCCCCAGCTGGGGTCCCAGATGAGCCAGAGGCCCTGCAGCCAGGCCCAGACATCACGGGGGCCCCTGTGGACTCAGAAGCCAAAGCTGGGCTGGCTCCAGAAACCACAGAGACCCCAGCTGGGGCCCCAGAAACCGCCCAGGCCAAAGACCCCAGCTCGAGCCCAGGAGGGGAGCCAAATGCCAACCCCAGCCCCGAAGAAGCACGCCAAGAGCCAGCACCCAAACCAGAAGGGAATAAAGAGGTCACTGCAGACCAGGGGTCCGATCTGGGGCCCGGAGCCCCACCTGAGCCAGCCTCGGAGCCTGCTCCCCAGTCGGACCCGCAGTCAGACCTTCAGCCAGACTGCCAGCCAGGTTCCCAGCCCACCCCCAAGTCAGCTCTTCAGTCAGAGCCCCCTACCCAGGAGGACCCCACCCCTGAGGTCCTGACTGAGAACGTGGGGGAAAAACAGGAGAATGGGGCAGTGGTTCCCCTGCAGGCTGGTGGCGGGGAAGAGGGCCCAGACCCGCAGCCTCACTCGCCACCCTCAACCAAAACTCACCCAGCCAACGGGGCTCCTCCCCGAGTGCTACAGCAGCTGGTGGAGGAGGACCGACTAGGAAGGGCTCACAGTGGGCATTCCGGATCTCCCCGAGGTAGCCTAAGCCGCCACCCCAGCTCCCAGCTGGCAGGGTCTGGGGTGGAGGGGGGTGAAGGCACCCAGAAACCTCGGGACTACATCATCCTCGCCATCTTGTCCTGCTTCTGCCCCATGTGGCCTGTCAACATCGTGGCCTTCGCTTATGCTGTTATGGTGAGCCCCATGGGACCCCGGCCCAGGTCTGCTGTGGCTCCCAGCTTCCTGCCACCACTGGGACTGAACCCCAGAAGTAGTAACCTTGCTTTCCCTCTCCTCTCTGCATGGATCTCCCTTCCCAAGTATGGGGTCTTTTCTGGCCTCTCCCTGGGACCTTCCCTTCAGAGCCACCACTGCCCTAGCCCATCAGGTGGGAGGGAGGGCAGGACAGGTTTCATGGAGCCTTGCTGACCTGTGCCCTCCCCTTCCTGCCTCTCCAACCCTCTTTCCCCCTCGAACCACTGTCCACGGGGCCTGCCTGTCTCCTTGGGACAACTCTTTCACCTGAACCCTGCTGTGGGCTGCCTTCTCCTGACCTGGGCCCACGGTGCCCCACCCCTCACCCTCACCCCAGTCCCGGAACAGCCTGCAGCAGGGGGACGTGGATGGGGCCCAGCGTCTGGGCCGCGTGGCCAAGCTCTTAAGCATCGTGGCGCTGGTAGGGGGGGTCCTCATCATCATCGCCTCCTGCGTCATCAACTTAGGCGGTGAGTGGGGGTCTGGGACAGGCTGGGAGGAATGGAAGGGTTGGCAAGGGCAGCTTTACTAACCCCTGCCCCTGCTCTCTCCTGTCTGTCCTCCCTACTTCTCCTTTGTCTCTCCTTGTCTCTCCCCCCACCGTCTCTGTCTGTCCCTCCCTCTCCTTTCCCACAGTGTATAAGTGAGGGGCTCTGCCCGCATTCCAAGACTTTTCTTCCTGTTGGGAGCTGCCTTGGGCCCATCCTCCCCTGGGGGAGCCCAATGGATGGCCCAGGCCCGCACCCATAGGGACCAAGGGAGCCTGAGCGGCCTTGTTTACAGCTTCTTTCCTGCTCCTGCATCCTGCCAGGCTCCTGTGCCGACCGTAGGCCTCTCTTTTCCCTGCACTGTTTTCCAACCTCCCTGCACTTCTGCCTGCATTCCCTCCAGCCTATTGGCCTCCCTATCCCTGCACTTCTGGAAACCTCCCTGCACTTCTGGAAATCTCCCTAACCTGAACATCTCCCAGACTCTCTGCTCTCAGCCTTCCTGCATCTCTCCCAGCCTCCCTGCACTCCTCCCAACTTCCCCAATTCCCTGCACCCCAGCCCCGGTGTCCCCCTTCCAACTTTCACTGTCTTGGCATCTCCCCCCATTCCTTTCTTCCTTCTCCCCTTTATCATCTCCCCTTCCCCCTCCACACCCTCTGCCCCCTTCCTCTTCCTGCCTTCTCTCCCCTCAGCATCCTTTCCTCCCCTCAGGATCCTCTCCTCCTCCCTCTCGCCACCGTTTTCTCTGCAAAAACTCCAGCACTTAGATCAGGCTGGGGAGGGGAGCGATGTCAGGGGAGGGCTCCTCAGTCCGGTTCCAACTATTTTCTGCTGGGACCACCCAGGTCCTGACGCCCCCAGGGCGCCTCTGGGTCGCAGAGCTGGCAAGCCAGGCCTTGTCTGGGGACTTGTGCGGGGTGTCGTGCACGGTGGCTAGCTCTGTTGTGAGCATGCACCGGGGAGGAGGAAGGGGCGCGGCTGTTGACCCTTTCTGATTAGCCCGAGCCGACCTGCCCCACTTGGGCTTTTAAACCCGCTCAGCGAGTTTCTTAAAGGCGTCGGGGCTGGGGTCATTCACGTGCTTTGTAACGAAAGAACCCCGAAATAGGACCAAAGCTCCCGAATGCAGGGAGCGAGTGAGGGGCGGGGAACTCTATAATTATTTTCCAAGAGGACGAGGGAGGTTTGTTGCACGCGACAGTCCGCTAGGGAGGCGGGGACTGAGCTACGACGCTGCTCGGAGTTGGCGGGTTTTGTTTTCTAAAAAAAAAAAAAAAGAAAGAAAAAGAAAAAAGGCGTGGGGAGGGAAAAAAAAAACCTAAAAGTCTTTAAAAAAAAGGATACATCAAACAGATTATCCCTTTTTGTATGCCGGATGCTGCATGAGTCTGAAACACCAATAAACGGAGACTGCATGAGACTCGCCTCCTGCCTCAGTTGGTCCTTACATCTGTCCGCCGCCGGGGCCCGCGGTACTGCCCTCTTTCGGGCAGAATCTACTAGGTGTATGCACATGCGCCCTCCCGGTGGCCATCTTTACTGTGGGCCGAAGTCAATTGTGCCCGAGCCTACCTGCGCATGTGCAATCTTCCCCACGCTTTCCTTTTCCAAGTAGCTTCGGCTAGAGCGGAGCCTTCCGCGCCATCTCTGTGCGCCTGCGTATGTGACCCTGCGCAGCGCGGGAGGCGGGTCTTAGCTCTAGGTGCGTACGGCGGCTGAGGCGGCTGAACTGCGAGGTGCGGGGCTAGGGCGCCGGATCCAGGTGTGGAGACGGGCAGTGTGAAGGCGAGAGGAGCGGCTCCGCCCCTCTCCGGCCCGGAAAGTGGTTTCCGCTGGTACCTGGGAGTCTCAGAGGGCCGTAGCTGGATCCGTGGGGCGGGGTCCTTGGAGGGGACTCAGCGCCACCTCCTGGGAACCGGCGGTCTCGTCGTTGGGACCGCTGTTGGAGCCTGATTGGTTGGAGACAATCCCTGAACTTCTGGGGAGCCCAATCCCTTGGGGGAGGGGGACGGGAGACACCCCCCCCCCAGCTTGTCCTCCTGCATATCCTATCATCGCAGGGCCCCTCCCCTAGTAGCCTATGTCCCTTGTTCGTGGTCATGGAGACATTTCGGCCACCACGGCGGTGCCTCTGTCTGAAGAAGGGGAAGTGACCTCTGGCCTCCAAGCTCTGGCCGTGGAGGATACTGGAGGCTCCTCTGCTTCGGCCAATAAAGCCGAGGAAGAGGGGGAAGGAGACCGGGAGGAGACGGAGCATGAGGGGTCCGGGGCTGAGGAGATGCAGGGAGAAGCCCCCAGCGCTGAAGGGGAGGAGCATGCCAAGGGAGACTCGGAGGACTGGTGCGTGCCCTGCAGCGATGAGGAGGTGGAGCTCCCCTCCGATGGGCAGGCCTGGATGCCTCCGCCCTCAGAAATCCAGCGGCTCTATGAACTTCTGGCTGCCCACGGTACCCTGGAGCTTCAGGCTGAAATCCTACCCCGCCGGCCACCCACGCCTGAGGCCCAGAGTGAAGAGGAGAGATCCGATGAGGAGCCAGAGGCCAAAGAGGAGGAAGAGGAAAAGTGAGGGCACACCCTTACACCCTGTTCCTGGGCTCGCTCCCTTGGTGCCAGAAAGAAATTGGGGGGGGGGGGTGGAACCCTGGAGCATGGAAAGTGAAGGGATGGAATGGGGAGGGGAGACCACGCTCACCCTTCAATTTCTGTCCACCTGTTCCAGACCGCACATGCCTACAGAATTTGACTTTGACGATGAGCCAATGACACCGAAGGACTCCCTGATTGACCGGAGACGCACCCCAGGTACAGACACGGGGAAGAAGGAGGGGGAGGTGAAGGTCCTCTACTCCCACTGACTAAAAGGTGACTCCCTAAAAGAGGCCTGTGTTTGGTGCTTTCGGTGCTACTCGACTTGTAGCTGTAGGAGAGAGCATTCCCCCAGTGGTGCCATCGTACCAGCTTGGATAGGTACCCTGTCTTCCTTTCCGAGACTTGCACAGGTGACTCTGTCAGGTTTCCCATTTCTTTTATCTTCATCTCCCCTAGAAGATCAAGTCTTCCTGGTCATTCCTTACTATCTAGATCCTCATTCCCATATTATTGTGTGACCCGATTGCCTTCCTGGAATCTACCCTGGAGCCATTCTTGATTTCTTTTTCTCTCATCCCAGCATCCAGCTAGTAGCAAATCCTGTTAGCTCTGCCTCCACATTTCCAAGCTGAGCTGCTGCTCTCCACCTTCAACCCCACACCGTCATCCAGGCCTTTATTTCTCTCTCTCATTTATTCATTCACTTATTTTTTACGGAAGGCATACCTGTGCACCTGATTGTGGGGGACAGGGAGGCAGAGGGCAGAGAATCTTAAGCATAAGCAGACTCCAATCCCAGCACAGAGCCCAACTTGAGACTCAGTCTCACGACCCCAAGATCACGATTGGAGCCGAAATCAAAAGTTGGAAGCCCACCGACTGAGTCACCTAGGCGCCCCAAGCCATCTCTTTTGCCTGGATATTTGTGACTGGTCTCCCTGCTTCTATTCTCAGCAACCAGAATGATCCTTTCAAAATATAAATCACGACGCTTCTCTGTTTAAAACCCTCCAAAGGATTCCGTTGTTGGGGGAAATAGCACGTCAAGAGAGAATCCAAACACCACTACTTCCCCTGACTGTCCAGGCCCCCAGGGTTTCCAGAGACATTTATTTCCATTTAAACTAAGAGATCCAAACCTCTCATCATGGTCTCTAAGTCATTTCTTTAACGATATTTTTTCTTAGCCAGTCCCCCTGCCTGGATGTCTTTACCGTGGTCTTCACATTACTGGCCTCTTCTCATAGTTCATAGTTCAGACCTTCACTTCCTACCTTATCAGAGGCCCAACCCCAAGCTTCAGGGCCTCCATGACAGAGGCCTAGAAATCTGTACGTTTAATGAGCTCCCCAGGTAGTAACATCTAGGCAGGTCTGATGCACAGCACCTCATTCCCATCCACACTTCCTACCTTCTTTTTCTCCAGGAAGCTCTGCTCGGAGCCAGAAACGGGAGGCCCGCCTGGACAAGGTTCTCTCAGACATGAAGCGACACAAGAAACTGGAGGAGCAGATCCTTCGTACTGGCAGGGACGTCTTCAGCCTGGACTCCGAGGACCCCAGCCCCACCAGCCCCCCACTCCGGTCCTCAGGGAGCACGCTCTTCCCCCGGCAGCGGAAATACTGAGTGCTGCCGCCGCCTTTAGGGTGCACAGCATTTGCCGTCTGGGGTCCTTCCCTAACCCAGGGTGCTGGGACACTGGGCAAAAGGAGAGAGAAAGAGAGGAGAGCCTTCCAAGCTCCCAGCACTGCCCCTTGCCGGAAAGAGAACGTGTGTGTGCCCATTATATGCTTTCTGTTAAACATCTCTTTGGAGACCTGGACTGAATTTTCTGAATCTAAAATAAAAAAAAACCGCTAAGTTATCTTCTCTTCCAGGGTGGGCTGCTTCAGAAGCCCAGACAGTTGCAGAGGGGCGGGATCATAGTCACCCAGATGGGGAAGTTGAAATAAAAGCCACATGGGGCAGAGGCGAACTCAGTCAGCACCTGTCCCCCCTCCACCCACTCCCCCCGCAACCCCCCCAGTCTCGGGCCCTCTGATCCTTCCCAGTCTCTTTTCAGCGCTGCCAGCTGGCTCGGAGGCGGGAGCCTCCTGAGGGCTGAGAGAGCTGCAGTGCCTTCAGCTGCTGGAGAAGCCGCCCAGGGGAGAAACGCCGAGAACCAGCTGCGAGGGCCCTTTAAATGGCCAAGCCCCACCCCTCGGAGGCTGCCCTACCGGGAAGTGATCCCTAGGGCTGGGCCACGGTGTTTCCCTACCCAAGGAGGGGGGGTCAGTGACAGCGTGCACGCTTCCGGGTGTACTTCATACCAGTCCCAACGCCCCCAAACCACTGGTGGGGCCGTGTGTCCCTCCAGGCTTTCCGAGCCCTGTCCTGCCTTCTAGCGCAGCTTGCTTCTGCTGGGGCAGGTAAGACTTCTCGGAGCCTGGGGAGGAAGGTGGGTGGAGGCTTACCCATGGGAGGTTTGGCTTTCCTTGTTGGACTTTTTTTTCCCCTGCCCTTTGAAGTAAAGGTAGGTCAACTTGTTACCTTGCCAACACTCCCCTACCCCCCAAAATCTCAGCCTCTCGACTTCAGGCTCCCACATCAGAAATAAGGGCAGAAGAAACTTGGGTCCACTCAGACTCTGTCCTGGGTCCCTGCTGCCAGCCTCTGCAGCCTCCTCCCCAGGGCATCTGGGCTCTGGCCTGTCCTCTTGAGCTTTCAGAATAGGATTCCTGTCCCTACCCACCGCCCCAGATCCTTCATCTCTGCCAAATGTTGAGGCTTTCCTGTTTGCCTCACTTAAGATGATGCCAGCTGTGCGCCTTGCAGATCCTGTGGGAAGTACTTAGCAAAGCAATCTTGAGGTAGGCTTGACTTCTAGAAGGCGTGGAGTTTGGCGAGCGAGGCTCTTTTTCTCTTTGGGAGGGTGAAAGGAAGGAATGCAAAACTCCTTGATTGCCAGCCTGTGACTGTGGAGATGTCAGAGCGGGCCCTTGACTTCTGGGGAGGTGGGGGATGGTAGTGGGCCGGCAGACCCTGGGTTGTGAGGAGAAAGCTGGTTGTTAAGACTGCCAGCCCGTGTGCTCCCTGGGAGTGCCTGCCTGTTTCCACCTTTGGCACACAGGGCTCCCAGCCTGACCCAGGGTGAAGCTTTCTGGGGGGAGCAGCCACCTTGAGTGGATGGCCCCAGGGACAGCCCGAGGGCTCCTAGGTAACTCAGGCTTCCCTCCATCACCCACTCCCCTTGAAGCAGAAAGTGCTCCCCTGTGAAAGGCCCATCTCTTGAGAATACTCAGCCCCACCCAGGTCCAGAGTCCTCCTTTTGTGTTTAGAATCTTACCTTTCTGCGGGAAAAGCCTGGCCACTTCCTGGTTTGCGAGCTCTCTTCCAGGCTAAGGGCGGAATTCTGAGCCTGTCCTTCGAACGTTGGGTGACCCTGAGCCGTGTTGCTTAACTTCTAGGATTAGATGAATAAGTTAAGGGCAATTAACACCTGGCACAGTCTAAGTCCTTAGTAAGTGGGAGCTGTTATCTGGGGGCTCTTGCCAAAGATCCACGTTCTGGGGTCTCTTCCCCCAGAACCTGGTGCAGCGGGTCTGGGTCAGACCTGGGAATCAGCGTGAGTCAGAGCCACACTCTTCATCTGGGTCCTGTGATGGAGAGAGTTTAGAAAACCTTGATCTGGGTCTGGGGTTCTAAAGCCTGATTCCTGGGTCACTTCTCAACTAGGCAATCCTCTCCTTCAGGGATGAGCGTTAATCAGGAGCATCCGGGAGGTAGGATGAGGATAGGAGAAGCAGCATTCTGAGCTGGCAGAATTGTCCCCAGTGAGGCCACCGAGCTGCTCTTCCATGAGGTAGTTGTGGAGCTCAGAGAAGGAAGGAGCGCTTCCTCTTTCCTAGGAAGAGAAGGTCCTTAAACTTTGCTCTTAAACATCATTGCTGGGAGAGAAAGTGTCCTAAACGTCCACTCTGGTCCCCTAAAGCTGGAAATAATTTCCCTAAACTAAGCCAGTGTGTAAGCAGCTTCTGTGCAGTCCCTGAGTCATGGTACTCTTGGTTTCTCCAAAACTTAGAATGTTTATAATCAGGGAAATTGCAAAGGGGAGACGCTGTTTACGCTGAATGTCATGTACATTGTCCTAAACCTGGGCTTGATAGAGGTGATGGCAGCAGGCCTCCCCTGCACCTTCCCGCCTGCTTGGGGCAGGGGGCTTGTGTGTTGGCTAGGGGACTGGAGGAGAATAAGCAAATGTCGAGCGCCCCCCACCCCCCGCAAAGTTTCTCATCTGTCTTTCTGATTCTCCCTCCCCCCAACCACCCTTTGAGCTCCCCTGCACTGGAGACCTCCTGTGGCCGCTGATTTCTTCACACCTTGGAAATGGTCACTCTTCTTTTCACTTCAGTCTAGGAGACTTAGGCTCCGAGCTAGCAAGTGGCCCAAGACCACGACTGCTCCTCCTTGCTGGGTATTACAGTCAGCGGGAGAGCTTTTAAATACAGCAGCACTCTGGGTGCCTGGGTGGCTCAGTCTGTCAAGCATCCAACTCTTTTTTTTTTTTTTTTTTTTTTAAACCTATATTTATTTTAGGGCGAGAGCGCCTGCGGGGGAGGCTGCGGGGGTGGGGGGAGCGGATGGAGTTAGGGGCAGAGGGAGAGAGAGAATCCCAAGCGGACTCAGCGCTGAGCGTTGAGCCCAGCGTGCTGCCTCATCTCATGACCCTGACATCATGAGCGGAGCTGAAATCAAGAGTTGGCTGCTTACCCGCCCAGGCGCCCCTGGCATCCAGCTCTTGATCTCAGCCCAGGTGTTGATCTTAAGGTTGTGAGTTCAAGCCCTGTGTTGGGCTCCATGCAGGGTATAGAGCCTACAGTGGGAGGGGTGGGGGGGTCAGTGCTTGCCCCCCACAGCCCTAATGTCAGAATCCACAGAGATCAGTGGTTTTCAAAGACCTCCAGGGCAGAGAGTGGCTGCTTGAGGCCAGAGCTGCTGGAGCTTTAAGGTGTGCCCAGATCGAAAGGATCTAGTTAAAATGCCAGCTGACTCAGCAGCTCTTGCAGCCCAAGAAGTCCCCTCGCTAACAAGCTTCAGGCGAGGTGGACCCCGCCCGCCACAGAGCAGCACGCAGTAAGAAATAAGCCGGTCCCCGAGACACCTGCCCTTGGAGTCACTGCCAGGTGCTCACAGTTGACCCTGAAGGTAGCTGACCGGTAGTGACCAAAGAAACTCCTGAAAAGCGTAGTGTTAGGTTCCCTTTTGAGCCAGGACGCTGGTCAAGAACCACCTCTTAACTCAAGGTTGAACCCCACTGCCCGTAGCATGTTTCGTTCTCTGCCCCACCACCCATTACTTTCCTCTTTTCTTCATGGGTGTGGTGCGGTGTGTGAGGCTTTGGGCAAAAGTTGGCCGGCTCTAGCAGGAGTCTCATGACCCTTGAAGGAAGTGTGGCCTAGCAGAGATGGCGTGTGCCCAGGACAAGGGGGCAGATCCTGGAAGCAGACACCGAAGGAGGCCTGGGTGGGTTTGGAGTTATGGGGCCAAACCCGTGTGCTGCCCAGGAGTTTCCCAAGGTCAACACAATCTTTGACTGTTGTTTTTTGAGGGTCCTGATACATTGGGAAGAAAATGTTCTGACTGTATGTGTTTGGTAAACCACAGAAGTCTCAATCTGGGACTTGTGACAAGCATGGTGCCTGAGTCAGGTCGTCTCCCTGGTTCCCTGGAGAGGCCTTATCTCGAGGCTCCCTTCTGCAGATGATCAGAGTTAAAGAGCAAGAACCCACTGTTCTTGGGTGCAGAGGCGGTGGTCTAGGTGGGAGGCACAGCTGGAGGGCATGGTGGGTTAAGACCGGGTCCTGGTACTGAGACAAGGCCTTGGCTTTGGAACAAGACGGAAGCACAGGCAGGTCAGCTAGGAGGACTCTCAGCTGACTCACTGAGCTGGGCGAGGCTCTCAGCCCCCCTGACTGGGCCCAGCTGGGGTGACAGATGGTGGAGAGGCCTCAGCCATAGGGAGTGGAGGATTGTCCAAAAAGGACTCATTGGAGGCTGTTCCTGGGGCCTGCTTCCCAGGCCTGCATGGCCTTCTACTGTTAAGCGCTTCCCGGGGGGGGCGCCTCATGGAGCCCTGTCCACACCTCCGTTTATAGCCCTTAGCCCTTCCTCTCCCCCATCTGGCTTCCTGGCCAGGCTTCTACCCCGCAGAGAACTTGGCAGGGGAGCAGCTGGAAAAGACTTTACTTGGCTATCAGATGCCCCTTCTTTGCTAGTCTTCTAGCCCCACAGCTGGGGTGACAGGAGACTTGCCATCTTTCTGACCAGTCAACAAGGGGGGGGGCCTCTGGTGCTAGGCCGCACCCCCTGATTAAGGGAGCTGGAGCTCAGGCAGTAAGCCACGTGAAGAGCCGGGCTCTGTTCCAAATACTTTATGATGACCTCAGTCGCATAACTTGAGTAGATGCCCCATCCGTTCTCAGTTTACAGGCCCAGGAAATGGGTATAGGGAGGGCAACGGATTGTCTGAGGTTACCCAGTCCAGGAAGGGATCCTGCGGGCTGTTCAGGGGCTTCATCAGGGAGCAGCTTCAGAACCACAGTTGGAAGGGACTGGGCCGAAGAGAGGAAGGAACAGGAAGGTCCAGGTGAGAGTGGGGACGAGAACCCATCCAGGAAAGCCGAAAGCCCGCCCCTTTATTTTCAGGCATTACCTGAACACAACAGAAAGGGGAGCTCTGATGTTAGAAAAGCCGCTCCTACTGGTTACGGGAAATGAACTTCACATAAAAAGGAGCCACAGAAAAGTATCAAGGTCAAATCCCATACAAAGTTGAGAGAGAGAGAGAACATTCCTTTAGGGCTGAAAAGTGTACCGGGAAAGTGGTCAAAACCGTAGCCTTTCAAAATGAGGTAAGACATTAAGAAAACGGTATAAGGCAGGAAATTGGAACTGTAAGCAGGGGCAGTCTGGCTGACTCCAGGCTCCTAACCACTGTCCCATGCTGCCCTCGGAGAGGGATGGGACCAACCATTTCCTCAGGACTCTTCCCAGTGGTACCCCTGATTTGCGGGGTGGCCTGGAATGATTCAGAGTCCCTATGTGGGACTCCGCCACTTCGAGTTACACTGTGTAATCTGCGATCAGCCTCATTTGGCTATCTTCATTAAAGTGTAACATTGCATTCCTCAGTTACACTAGTCACCTTACCAGTATTCAGTAGTGACACATGGGCAGCCCAAAGAGCACAGCTTCAGAAGATGTCCATCATTAGAGAAAGTTCTGTTGGAGGATGCTGAGGTTGGAGGGTTTTAAGCAGGAGCCTGGCAGGTGATGTGAGTGCAGTGGCCCAGGTGTGGGACAGTGGGGACAACAGGTGGGGACTATGATAAGCAGGGAGGCTTGTGCCCCATCCAAAGGGAGCAGGTGCGACCTGGCTGGCTCTGTCTGGTTCTGCTAGGCGGGGGCATAGGGTATGTGGCTTCTGCAAGAGAAGCAGCAAATCTGGAGTCTGGAAACTCGTAATTGTTCAACAGCAGCAACAGAAACGTACAGATTGTGTAAATGAAGCAAAACTCCTGGGCCTTGCCTCTGTTTTGTAATTCCGTGGCTTCCACCTGGTCCTCCTTTGGGAAGCCACACCCTCCTCCTTTCCCCTTTTCTCACTCTTGGTTTGGAAGTTGGGTGAACGGTGGAGTAGAGGACGTGGCCTCCCTTTCTGGTGGTGGCTTCAAAAACATCTGACTAAACATCAGAAGACAAGACTTTGAGTCCCCTAGCAAACTTTGTTCCCCTTGTGTGACTCCAAGGGATGGGTTGTCCAAAGTTCAAAGCATGTTGGGGGGGGCAGGGATGGGGTTTAGGCGTGACCTTCCTGACCAGGCAGAGCACGGATTGGAACCACCCAGGATGCAGAAGGAGGTGGGAGTCGGGGTGGGTGGGATACGTACCCATTAATTCCCTTTACCTTCCCACCTACTGCCCTGACCCACAACTGCAGGAAACCAAGAGTGGCAACAGACCAGAGAGAACTGGGGAGGAAAGGACTAGAATAATTCGGTGTTTCTAATCCAGCTGATTCTAGGGAGTACCAGTTTCGCCAGGGATCCCTCCCTGGAGAGGTGGCCCATGTCTGGACAGTTCATCCCAGATGGCTTAAAGTGCGTGCACGTGTGTGTGTGTGTGTGTGTGTGTGTGTGTGTGTGTGTGTGTGTAGGGAACGGGGCAGACAAAGATCGTGTAAATATTCTTGGGCTGTGGGCTAACATTTCAGTACAGCTGGGGCCTTGGGACCCCCTCAAATAAAGGAGCCTGCATCCTTGGAGCCAGAGCTCCCCGCTGTGCTGGGAAAGGCCACCGCGCTCCAGAGTTTTGATCTAAAGCCCCTTCCAGTGCGGCAAGCAGCTTGGGAAAAGAATAGGCAGAGACCCCTGGGCCTCTGTGGTTATGTGTCCAGCCGTTCTCAGCAGGGGTCTGGATGGGCTGCGGTGCCCTGAGTGAGGAGAAGGAAGGCAGAGGCCGGCTTGGGACGGTACAGGGTGAAACGACAGGAACTGTGGGGGGGTGGGGTGGGGAGGAAGGGCCCTCTCCCCCATCCCCAGCCGGGCATGAGGCTTGGTGCTGCCTTTGCCAGGCACTTCCCACCCCCACCCCTGTGCTCATCTTGTATCTGCTCCCTGCCTGTCTGTCAGCCTGCTGCCCTGGTCTCAGGAGTCGCCATGGCAACCGAAGAGTCCATCATTCGCATCCCCCCATACCACTACATCCACGTGCTGGACCAGAACAGCAACGTGTCCCGCGTGGAGGTCGGACCTAAGACTTATATCCGGCAGGACAATGAGAGGTGGGTGCTGGGACCTGCCGTGGGGCGTCTGTTCATCTGGCTGGTACGATCATCCGTCTCCTTCCTGTCCCTAGGCAGGGTTGTCTTCTGACCAAAGTCTCAGAAGACAAGACTTAGAGTCCCCTAGCAAACTTTGTTCCCTTTGCGTGACTCCAAGGGATATGTTGGGGACTTTGGAGCTTTCTCCCCGTTTGTTGTCCCGCTCAGAAGTGGGAACAGAAGCCCCCTGGGTCCTCACGCTGCTTCTCACCCTCCAACAGGATCCTGTTTGCCCCCTTGCGCATGGTGACTGTCCCTCCACGCCACTACTGCACGGTGGCCAACCCTGTGTCCCGGGACCCCCAGGGTGCCGTGCTGTTCGATGTCACAGGGCAAGTACGGCTCCGCCATGCCGACCTAGAGATCCGGCTGACCCAAGACCCCTTCCCCCTGTACCCAGGGGAGGTGCTGGAAAAGGTACCTGACTTTGCTGCCTCCGTGACCATGTGTCCTTGTCCCAGGGCTCTGCATGGCCTTCGGAGGGACACAAGCTGGGACTGGGAGAGGGGGCGGGGGGTGGCATCTGCTGGTTCTCACCAAGGACAGATCCTTGCTTCCTCCACCTGCCTCTGACCCCCACCCGTTCCCCTCCTTTGAGAGCTGGCAGCCCATCTCCCCACCTGACCTTGCAGGCTCCAGACACTGCTAGAAGCTCCTGACCAGTGTGATGCTAAATGGCTTTGCCAAGAGTGGGCATTCGTTCAAATGGTGCCAGACGCTGGTGGGTGGTGCCCGCAGTGGTGGACACGTCGTGGTCGGGGCTCCGACCCCGGGGACTGCCCCGCTGGAAGGCGTCACTGGCCTGCGCTCCTGGCCCAGCCCTTGTGCGCGTTGTCCTCAGGCCCTGGGCCCCGAGCAAACGGGCATCTGCCTTGATGTCCATCTGCCTTCACCTCCTCGCCAGTTGATACTGGTTTACTCTGGGCGCCTCTACTCATCGGTGCTTCTCGATCCCGGAAGACTCCAGGCCCCCCACCCCCCCGGGGAGCTTTGAGACCTTCCTGCCCACTTAGTGGCAGCTTCTTGGGGAGAAAATGGTGTGCGTGTCCAGATAGAAAGTGCTGAAGGGTAATTAGAATGTTAACCCTTGAGGAATCTGCGTGAGGAGCCTCCGGGAATTCCTACTATTCTGGCCCCTTCTGTGTAAGTCTGAAACTATCAAAAGCCAAAAATCCTCCATACCCAGGTCCGACCTCAGATCAGCTTAGTTGCCCTGTGGGTGGGGAGCTGTGTGTGTGTGTGTGTGTGTGTGTGTGTGTGTGTGTGTGTATTTATTGGGGGGTGGTTTTCAGCCCCAGTGTCTAAATTTCCCTAGGATCCCCAGCCCACCGCCACTCATTCTTTCACACCCCACATTCTCCAGGCCAGGAGGGCAGGGCCTCTCCCTCTCTCCCTCCTCAGAGCCCAGTGCCAAGGAGACGTTCCCTTTCCACCCACCACTCTACTCTTGTCCCTCTCTGCCCCTGTGGCTTCTTTCCTCGGCTTCACTGAGGTGGTGCCTTGCTCCGTCCTCCCTCCTCCTCCTCCTCCGCTTTTGACTCCTGGGAACCTCACTAAGATCCTTGCGATAACCCTGTCGATGACTTGGTCTTTTTTTTTTAAAGATTTTACTTACTTATTTAACAGAGAGATGGAGATCACAAGTAGGCAGAGCAGCAGGCAGAGAGGGTCGGGGGGGACAGGCTCCCCGCCAAGCAGAGAGCCCGATGCGGGGCTCGATCCCAGGACCCCGAGATCATGACCTGAGCCAGAGGCAGACGCTTAACCAATTAACCACCCAGGAACCTTCTTCCCATTTTCTATCCTCACTTGGACAAATTTGTCATAATCCTCACTCGGACAAATTTGTCATATACTTAGAAATCAAGGCCATCTGGCAGGCTCTGGGTCTGTGTCCCCTTCCCTTACTCAATATCTGTGCTTTTCTCCTCTCTACCTGCTGGAGCCTCCATCCACTGGGCCTGAGAACCCGGCTCCTCATTCTGTAGCTTTTTTTTTTTTTTTTTTTAATCCCAGTGTAATTAATATACAGTAGGACATTATATAGTGACTCAACAATTCCATGCATGACTCAGTGCTTATCACAGGAAAAGTGTACTCTTAGTCCCCTTTACCTAATTTCCCCATCCCCCTACTCTCCTCCCCTCTGGTGACCATTAGTTTATTCTCTATAGTGAGGAGTCTGTTTCTTGGTTTGTCTTTTTTCCCCCCTTTATCAGTTTGTTTCTTAAATTCCACATTGAAGTGAAATCATAGGTACTTGTCTTTCTCTGACTTATTTTGCTTAGCATTATCCTCTCTAGATCCAGTCACATCATTGCAAATGGCAAGGTTTCATTCTTTTTTTTTTTTTTTTAAAGATTTTATTTATTTGGCAGAGAGAGAGATCACAAATAGGCAGAGAGGCAGGCAGAGAGAGAGGGGGGGGGAAGCAGGCTCCCTGCTGAGCAGAGAGCCTGATGCAGAGCTCGATCCCAAGACTCCGGGATCATGACCTGAGCCGAAGGCAGAGGCTTAACAGACTGAGCCACCCAGGCGCCATAAGGTTTCATTCTTTTTTTATGGCCGAGGCTTATCCCATTGTATGTATGTCCCTCATCTATTCCTTTACTGATGGACACTTGAACTTTCTCTATAATTTGGCTATCGTAAATAATGCTGCAGTAAACATTGGGGTGCATGTATCCTTTCAAATGAGTGTTTTCATATTCTTCGGGTAAATACCCAATAGTGTGATTACTGGATCGTAGAGCCGTTCTATTTGTAATTTTTTTTTAAAGATTTTTATTTATTTGACAGAGGGAGAGAGCACAACCAGGCAGAGCAGCAGAGGGAGAGGGAGAAGCAGGCTCCCCTCTGAGCAGGGAGCCCAATGTGGGCCTCGATCCCAGGACCCTGGGATCATGACCTGAGCTGAAGGCGGATGCTTAACCAGCTGAGCCACACAGGCGCCCCTCTTTTTAATTTTTTGAGGACCGTCCATACTGTTTCCCAGAGTGGCTGCCCCAGCTTGCATTCTCACCAACAGTGCACAAGAGTTCCTTTTTCTCCACATCTTCGCTAACACTGTTTCTTGTGTTTTTGATTTTAGCCGTTATGACAGGTGTGAAGTGATCGCTCATTATGGTTTTGATTTGCATTCCCCTGATGATGAGTGATACTGAGCATCTTTTCGTGTGTCTTTTGGCCATCTGGAGGTCTTTGGAGAAACGTCTATTCATGTCTTCTGCCCAGTTTTAATTGGATTACTTTTTGGTGTTGAGTTGTATAAATTCTTCATGTATTTTGGATGTCAGATATATCATTGGCAATTATCTTCTCCCATTCCGTAGGTTGTCTTTTAGTTTTGTTGGTTGTTTTCCTTGCTATGCAGAGACTTTTTGTTTTGATGTAGTCCCAATAGGTTATATTTGCTTCTTTTTTTTTTCTCTTGCCTCAAGAGACCTATCTAGAAAAATGTTGCTACAGCCAATGTCAGAGGCATGACTGTCTCTGCTGTCTTCTAGGGTTGTTATGGTTTCAGATCTCACATTTAGCTCCTTAATCCACTTTGAGTTAATTTTTGTGTAAGAAAGCGGTGCAGTTTCATTTTTTTGCATGGAGCTGTCCAGTTTTCCCAGCACCATCTGTTGAAAACACTTTTTCCCCATTGCATAATCTTGCCTCCTTTCTCAAAGATTAATTGACCGTACAGTCAAGGCTTTATTTCTGGGCTCTCTGTCCTGTGTCATTGATCTACGTGTCTATTTTGGTGTTGGTACCATACTGTTCTGATCACTACAGCTCTTTCAAGAGCTGGGCTCCCTCCCAGGACCTTGAGATCATGACCTGAACCGAAGCCAGACGCTCAACCAACTGAGCCACCCAGGCGCCCCTTGCCAGTGTAGTTTGAATGAACTTCTGCACGTCGGTGCATAAGTCTGGTTTGCCATACGTAATTCCATATGATATGCACGAGCTCAGCCATTCTCCTCTTGAGTATATTTTAGGGTGTTTCCAATTTATAGGGAAAAATTTTGCCACGAGTGTACTTGTCTGTGGTGCACGCTGAAGTTTGCTGCCTTTTTCGAGAGTAGAAAATATTGGGGGGCCTGGCTGGCTCAGCCAAAGTGACTTGACCTTGATCTCAGGGTCATAAGTTCAATTCCTGCGTTGGGCATGGAGCCTACTTAAAATTAAAAAAAAAAAGGGGGGGGTAGAAACTACTAAGAATTGTCAGATCCCAGGATATGCACACCAAATCTAAAAGTATGAACCTTTAGGAGTGGCCTATAAATTTGATTTCTAGCTATTTACTACCTTTCCTTTCCTTGCTTACATACTCTTTGATACTTGATGTCCTCTGCCCCATTTCCTCGTAAGCCCCTGCATCTGGTCCTTGCCCCCACCTCCACTGAGCTCACTTTGGCAAAGCCCCAAGGCCGCCTCACTGCAGCCTGATGGCCATTCTTTCCCTCCTCCGCCCCCGGGATCTGTTTGTGCTCCCACATTCCCAATTTTATGTGATGATATCACTGGGTACCCAGTCACCTGAGTTGGAAGCCTGCAGCGACATGGGGGATGAACTGCAAGGGGACAAAGGTGGCAGGTGGAGACCGGTTAATAAGAACTTTCCATCCTTCAGGTGAGAGATGTGGACAGCTTAGGCGAGGGAAATGGCAGCAGTAGATAAAGGCAGACCTAGCTTCGATGGAACAGGTAGGAAGTGACCGTAGAGTAGATTTGGGAGGGGACAGACCCGCTGGCCTGTATGTTCCTTCCAGAATGCGTCCCATTTCCTCCTCCTCCCACACCTTTGCATCCGAAGCCAGCTCTTCCTTTGAACTCCAGCTCAAATGCCACTTCTGAAGGGCCTTTCCTAACTTCTTTGGGCTTTTGCTGCCTCTTTGTCTCCCCGGTGACACCGTCTATGGTCTTCTTGAAGAGAAAGCTCTGTATCTGTCTTGTCACCTGCTGGAACTTGCAATCCATGAAGCCAGGGCTAGCTTGCGCTCCACTTCCCCCAACCCCCTGCTGCCACAGGCTGAGTTGGGGGGGTGTACATCGAAGGCGTCAAGGGAGGGCTTGCCTGCCCAGTGAGCCTCCAGCTCTGCCTCCAACCCCATGTGTGGCCAGTGGGGAGAGTGGAGTTACCTGACCTCCTCCACCCCAGGGCCACTCTGGGCAGAGTAAGGCGGGCGGGCAGGCTTCACAAAGACGACAGTTCAAGTCCTTTTCCTGTTCCTTATAAGTTGGGTGACCTTGAGTGTGTCTCTTAGCCTCTCTTTGGCTCTCTTTGCTTGCTTTCCTGCCTCCCTCAAACCAAAGACCGAGTGAAGTCCTACTCAGAGAAATCTTTCTACAAACTTCTAAAAGGTTTGGGTACTTGTTGCCAGGTGCCCCTTCCTGATGAAGGGAGATGTGATGGCTCCAGGACAGCAGCTGTTTTGTGACCATGAAGCAACGCTGCCAACAAAGCCACGTGCCCAAAGTGTGTCTGTACAGCTGTTCAGGCTTCCCACTTCCTTAACACTCCCCAGAGAGCCCTGGTGCACACGAGGCCTGGAGGCGTTTCCCGCCTAGATTTGTAGCTCAGAACCTCTTCTGAGCGCTTCCTCTGGAGGAATGTGTGTCTTTGGCTCACTGGCCAGGAGTCCGTGTGCTCTGTCACCTGTCTTTGTTCTTCAGACCAAATGGCTTTGGGACCACCCCTAGCTTGCATATTCCACTTGGGGGCTTGTCTGGGGACATGAGAAGATTGACACTGTGGCCTCTGACCTCCAGGGTATGGGGTTTGACTCCAGGGGCCGCAGTACTGAATGTCCCATGACCTCCCTTCTTCTCCTGTTAGGACATCACGCCCCTACAGGTGGTTCTGCCCAACACTGCCCTCCATCTTAAGGCATTGCTGGATTTTGAGGATAAGAGCGGAGACAAGGTGGTAGCGGGAGACGAGTGGCTGTTTGAAGGACCTGGTAAGTTCCTTGCATTGGCCGGTGTCCGGGTCTGAGGCTCCCTGCGTTTCCATGATAGCTTTGATCCCTGCCGGACTTCACCCTCTGCCCCCCTTTCCCTTCCCAGGCACCTATATCCCCCGGAAGGAGGTGGAGGTCTTGGAGATCATTCAGGCCACAGTCATCAAGCAGAACCAGGCCCTGCGGCTGAGGGCCCGCAAGGAGTGCTGGGACCGGGAGGGCAAGGAGAGGGTGACAGGTGGGGTCCACGGAGGGGTGCGGATGGGGGTGGGTGGGCCTTGTCTTGCCTGCGGGGGTGGGGATGGCCCCTTGCAGCCTGGGAGGAAGTGCTTGCCTGGTATGTCTTAGAAGCTTCTGGGGGCCGCCCATGGCTGCTTTCCCCCACCCCAGCTTCATGTCACCTCTGCCCTGACCCTATTACCATGATCGTGCTGACCTGGCTTTTCCTTCCCCTCCCCTTTACCATGGGCCAGGGGCAGCAGTCGGTGCCCCTCTCTAGATCAGCAAAGCAGGTGTTGGTATACAACTAGCAATCGTATTTGGCCTTGTGATGTTCTCCGTCTGTGCCAGCTGTGGTTCAGAATGCTCTACCAAAGGGAAGTCACATAGCCCCGAACCACCTCAAGGCCCTAGGAGTCCCCTTCTTCCTGTGACCTCACTGAGGCCCGGAAGTGAGGTTACTTCCCGGGCTTAATGGTGAGCAAGGGCACTCTTTCTTCTCCCAGAAGCAAGACCGTATCTCCCACTCTCTTAGGGGCAGTGCTGCCCACTTCATGGGGAGGGAAGAGTTCGTCTTTGGAGCTCAGAGAAGGCATGGCAGCCTTCTTGGGCCCTTAGATGGCTTTGCCTGTTGTCCTGGGTCGGGGTTGGTTTTCCTCTGGCCTCAGAAAAGAATTAATGTGGGCACTCTCGTCAGACCCTGGCACCTGAGGCCGTGGCATCTCGAGTACAGAGCCTGGCGGGTGCCCTGCTGTCTCGGCTGCAGGATGGGGCAGCTGGGGAGCAGGCCGGGTGACCTTTGACCCTCCCCTCTCCCCCCTTGGCCCAGGAGAAGAATGGCTGGTCCGTGCCGTGGGTGCCTATCTCCCAGCAGTGTTCGAGGAGGTTCTGGATTTGGTGGATGCTGTGATCCTCACAGAAAAGGTCTGTGCTCTGGGGATGAAGGGACCCTGGAGTAGGCCTCACTCCTTGTGGCCAGAGAACATGACAGTAGATGAGAGGCAATATTTCTGGGGCCACTCACAGAAAAATGTGGAGGTCAGCTCCCCGAGGAGCATCCTGGGCCCTCTGAGGGTTAAAAGGTCCTCCTGGGCTGGTAGAGACTGGCATTCTGGCCTGTGAGCACTCGGTGGCCGGTGGGGCTCCCTCCCCTGAGGAAACTGGAGGTCGGTTTCCTCCAGTGCCCTGACGTCTTGTTCCACAGACAGCTCTGCACCTCCGGGCTCGGCAGAACTTTCGAGACTTGAGAGGAGTGAGCCGCCGCACCGGGGAGGAGTGGTTGGTGACAGTGCAGGACACGGAGGCTCACGTGCCAGATGTCTACGAGGAGGTGCTAGGGATCGTGCCCATCACCACCCTGGGCCCCCACAACTACTGTGTGATTCTCGACCCAGTTGGACTGGATGGCAAGAACCAGCTCGGGCAAAAGCGTGTGGTCAAGGTAAAGGCCTCCAGCTCTCTGGGAAGGCTGAATGCCCTTGAGGGGTGTGAGGCCCTGGGACCCCTCCCTTCCCTCCTCCCACCCCAGGTCCACTTTCTAGAAGCGTCAAGCTTGTTCTGGCTCCCTCGGTGCCTTTGCACACCGAGTTCTGTCCTTTGAGACACTGTCCTATGGATTTCCCTGTGCCCCCCAACCTCTGTTTACACATAGTCTCTTCTGCAGGCCCCTCCTGGGGCCCGTCCTTGCCTGCCATCCTGGAAACTTTGTCCTTGTCCTGCACAAAACAAACCTCTTGGTTTATACTTCTCCCCACCTGCTGCCTCACCCTTCCCTTAACAAGACACTGGCCTGCCAGGGATTGGCAGGGATCTGCTGGGAGGCTCAGACCATAGATATTCTAGGCTTTGGGAGTGGTGTGCTTCTCTTGCAATCACTTAACCGTGCCCTTGGAGCAAAAGCACAGACAGATTGTAAACAAAAGTGTCTCTGCGTCCCTGTAACATTTTGCTTCCAGAAACAGTGCGGATGTCTATCAGTGGATGAATGGGTAACAAATTGTGGCCTCTCCGCACAGTGGAACATCCTTTAGCTATAAAAAGAAACGAACGCGTACTGATGCTCGTGTACTAATGATCAGCGTGTACTCACACCTGCTGCTCGACGGATAAACAAACATTCTAAGCAGAAGAGGCCATGAATAAAAAGACCACATATTGCATGATTCCATTTATGTAAAATGTCCCAGATGGGTAAATCCGTAGATAGAAATAGATGATCGTTTATAGCGAGTAGGGATGGACAGACATTAGCTGCTGCTAAGTACAGGGCTTTTCAAGGTGATGAAAATGTCCTGGGGTTAGAGCACAGTGGTGATTGGACAACTCTGTGGACAGCCATAGCTGACCTGTATACCTTACTTATTTACTTATTTTTAAGGTTTTATTTCTAAGTAATCTCTACACTTAACATGGGGCTCAAACTCAAAACCCCAAGATCGGGGGTTGCATGTTCCACAGAGCAAGCCAGCCTGGCACCTCTGAATTGTGTGTGTGTATGTATGTATATACATATACACATATAAAAAATATACATATACATATAAATATATATATGTATATATTTTTAAGATTTTTCTTAAGGGGCGCCTGGGTGGCTCAGTGGGTTAAGTCTCTGCCTTCGGCTCAGGTCATGATCTCAGAGTCCTAGGATTGAGTCCTGCATCGGGCTCTCTGCTCGGTGGGGAGCCTGCTTCCTCCTCTCTCTGCCTGCCTCTCTGCCTACTTGTGATCTCTGTCTGTCAAGTAAATAAATAAAATCTTTAAAAAAAATTTTTTTATTTGACAGAGGGAGGGAGATCACAAGTAGGAGATCACAAGATCTCTGCCTACTTGTGATCTCTGTCTGTCAAGTAAATAAAATCTTTAAAAAAAATTTTTTTTTAAAGATTTTATTTATTTGACAGAGGGAGGGAGATCACAAGTAGGCAGAGAGGCAGGCGGGGGTGGGGGGGAAGCGGGCTCACCACTGAGCAGAGAGCCTGATGTGTGGCTCGACCCCAGGACCCTGAGATCATGACCTAAGCTGAAGGCAGAGACTTTAACCCACTGAGCCACCCAGGTGCCCCTTTTTAAAGATCTTTTATTTATTTATTTGACAGAGATCACAAGTAGGCAGAGAGCAGGCAGAGAGAGGAGGAGGCAGGCTCCCTGCTGAGCAGAGAGCCCGATGCAGGGCTCGACCCCAGGACCCTGGGACCATGACCAGAGCTGAAGGCAGAGGATTTAACCCACCGAGCCATCCAGGAGCCCCTATATATATATATATTTTTTAAACATTTTATTTGTCAGTGACAGAGCTCAAGTGCGCAGGCAGGGGAAACAGCAGGCAGAGGGAGAAGTAGGCTCCCTGCTAAGCAGGGAGACTGATGCAGGACTTGATCCCAGGACCATGGGATCATGACCTGAAACAAATGCAGACTCTTAACTAACTGAGCCCCCCCAGGTACCCGTGAACTGTATACTTTATTTTTTCCCCTTTTTTAAAATTTCAGTTTTAATTAATATCTAATGTATTATGGGTTTCAGAGATAGAGGTCAGTGATTTGAATTGTATACTTTTTTTATTTATACTAAGCAGTGACTATGTAATTTAGTTCTGCGTTTTAAAAATTTTATTTATTTGATAGAGACACACAGCGAGAGAGGGAACACAAGCGGGAGGAATGGAAGAGGGAGAAGCAGGCTCCCCACTGAACAGGAAGCCCGATGCGGGACTTGATCCCAGGACTCTGGGATCATGACCCGAGCTGAAGGCAGACACCCAACGACTAAACCACCCAGGCACCCCTGAATTGTATACTTTAAACAAACAAATCTTATAGCATATAGTTTATATCTCAAACATATAGTTTAAAAAAAAAAAGCCAGGGGCACCTGGGTAGCTCAGTGGGTTAAAGCCTCTGCCTTCGGCTCAGGTCATGATCCCAGGGTCCTGGGATCGAGCCCCACATCCGGCTCTCTGTTCGCCAGAGCCTGCTTCCCCCTCTCTGTCTCTGCCTACCTCTCTGCCTGCTTGTGATCTCTGTCCGTCAAATAAATAAATAAAATCTTAAAAAAAAAAAGCCAGATTTGGCCCAATGACAGGGTCCGCCAATGCCCAGACTCCACCATCCCAAGGAAACAAGGCATGGGAGAAATGGCAACAGAAGCTTTCTTCTGAATTGTCGAGCCTGCCAGGGTCCCGCTCATGACCGTGTACGGAATTCGTCAAGGGCGGTCTGGACCACGTGAGGTCTGTAGCATTTGTAGAGAGTCCCCTGGTCCAGACAGTGCCTCACTGTATTACAGCAGGAGTGTGGTGGGGGGGGGGGGGGCTTTGGGGTCTCCTGTTCTCAGCACAAGCCTGTGGCTGCAGGAAGGGCTGTCCCGGGTGCAAGTCTGGGACGCAGCCGTGGGCGGCGCCAGCTCCTAACCCTGTGTCTCTCCCCCAGGGTGAAAAGTCCTTTTTCCTCCAGCCCGGAGAGCGGCTGGAACGAGGCATCCAGGATGTCTATGTGCTGTCAGAGCAGCAGGGGCTGCTGCTGAGGGCCCTGCAGCCCCTGGAGGAGGGAGAAGAAGGAGAGAAGGTCTCCCACCAGGCTGGGGACCGCTGGCTCATCCGCGGGCCCCTGGAGTACGTGCCGTCTGCCAAGGTGGAGGTGGTGGAGGAGCGTCAGGCCATCCCTCTGGATGAGAATGAGGGCATCTACGTGCAGGATGTCAAGACTGGAAGGGTAACGGCTGAGGGTTGGGTGTCTTCTCCGCTCTGTGGCCATGGAGATGGCTTGTGTGGGCTGACGGGACAGGTGCACGGTGGGGTCGGGGGGGGACTTCGACAGCCTTGATGGTGGCACCTGAGCTGGCTGGCTGGTAGGCATGAGGGCATTCTGGGGAGTGTTTCCCTTCCCTCTTTCTTTTTAGAGAGGGAGTGGGGAGGGGCAGAGGGAGAAGGGGAGAGGGAATCTTAGGCTCCAAGCCCAGTGCAGCGCCCAGTGCGGGCTCGATCTCACGTGACCTGAGGCAGAATCAGCAGTCAGATGCTTAACTGACTGAGCCGCCCAGGCACCGCATTAAATAGCTCACTTTAAGTTTGAGGAAACCCCCCAAGGGAGGTGATGAGCCAGGTTTTAGGATGGGGACTCTGGTCCCAGGATAAAGGTCTGACTGGGGAGTGGCCTAGGAGCAGTAAAAACCCACGAAGAGGGTGCCTGGGTGGCTCAGTGGGTTAAGGCCTCTGCCTTCAGCTCAGGTCATGATCCCAAGGTCCTGGGATCGAGCCCCACATCGGATTCTCTGCTCTGCAGGGAGCCTGCTTCCCTCCTCAATCTCTCTCTCTGCTGCCTCTCTGCCTACTTGTGATCTCTGTCTGTCAAATAAATAAATAAAATCTTTAAAAAAAAAAAAAAAACCACGAAGAACTCCTCTCCCATGTGCTTATCCTGGTGGAATCCTTCCTCTTCGCCCCCTCATCTGAAGCCTGGACCTTGGTTTGACCTAGAACCACATCTCCAACCTCTTTAAGAGTCCAACCTAGAAGTAGAGCTCAGAATCCCAGGGAATGTTAGTGGATATTACCTATTTCCTAGGATTGACTGCCTGTGTCCCTAGGATGCCCTCCAAGTTGCCCCGAGAAGGAAAATTACAGAAGAAATCAGATCGAACCCTTACCACAGACCAGGTTCTCAGCACTAGACCCGGGCGAGGTCCTTCATTCCTCGACCCAGGGAGGTGGCCGGTGGCGGGTCCGTTCTGAGGTCCTCAAGCCTGGCTGTTTGCCCCCGATGACCGCGCCTGCAGACCCGCTCCGGAGACTGAGCCCGGCCGCCGCGCTCTACCGCCCCCGAGACCAGCTCTATTTCGGGACAGCTGGCTGGGTCCTCCTCCCTCGTACCTTCCCAAGTGACGTCCCCCACCTTGTCCTCCTCTCTCAAGGTACGTGCTGTGATCGGAAGCACCTACATGCTGACCCAGGACGAAGTCCTGTGGGAGAAGGAGCTGCCCCCTGGGGTGGAGGAGCTGCTGAACAAGGGGCAGGACCCGCTGGCCGACAGGGGTGAGAGGGAGACGTCCAAGACCCCTCAGCCCACCACCGTCCGGAACAAGACCCGTGTGGTCAGCTACCGGGTCCCCCACAACGCGGCTGTGCAGGTGTATGACTACAGGGAGAAGAAGGCTCGGTGAGGGGCCGGCTGTGGGGTGGGGGGCGAAGTGGGATGGGTGACTGGGGGGAGGGGCTGGCTGCAGGGTGGGGGGCGAGGTGGGACAGGTGACCGAGGGGTGAGGGGTTCTCCATGTGTCTGACTCCGCGCTCCTTCCACAGTGTGGTCTTTGGGCCCGAGCTGGTGTCGCTGGGTCCTGAAGAGCAGTTCACCGTGTTGTCCCTCTCGGCCGGCAGGCCCAAGCGTCCCCATGCTCGCCGTGTGCTCTGCCTGCTGCTCGGGCCTGACTTCTTCACAGATGTCATCACCATCGAGACCGCAGACCACGCGAGGCTGCAGCTTCAGCTTGCCTACAACTGGTGAGTGGCAGGGAGGGACCGCGAGGTCAGCGGTGCAGGGCTCGCCATGGGGGCAGGACGCCCAACTCCATGCCATGGCCGAGAAGGAAACCCAGCCCGATGCCCAAGGCGGGTGATGGGAAGGTGCAGGCTCCCCTCCCAGGAGTAGGATTTGGTGGACGTGGTTGGGGGGACCTCCCCAGCTTAATGTGTCCAGCCAACCACGTAAGGGCAAGGTTCTGCAAATGTCAGCCAGTCACACCCCACCGGAGGGGACACGTGTGGGCAGTTGTCACAGGCACATGCTCAGGGGCTCGCTGCCTGGGTCCCAGCCCTGCTTGCCGCTAGCTGTGGACCTGGGCAAGGGACTCAACACTTTCCTCAGTTTCCCAATTTAAAATGAGAAAGGCCACCGTCCACCTCCCTGGGCTGTTGAAAGGGTACAGCGAGGATTAGAGCAGGGCCCCACAGCCCACATGTAGTTAGTAGCAGTGCCTGGAGCTCGGGGGGCAGGGGCGGGAGTCCCATCCAGAAGCTGGGCTCCACCTCTGCCACCTCTTGGCCAGGACTCTGACAGAGGCAGATGGGTGTGGACATCTCGGGGGCGTGACAGCTAAGAGCATAGACCACAGGGTCAGGCTTCCTGAGTTCAGCTCTCCACCTTGGCACAATCCTGTGACTTCCGCCCTGTCCCTCGACCTCCCTGAGCCTCTATTTCCTCGTCTGTGAGAGAATAACGCCCATCCCTGCCTCCTAGGGTGGCTGAGAGAATGAGATGGGGCCCACCTGGGCACATGGCAGGTATGAGTTCACCCTCTCCATTGAGAGAGACCTCAGCAGGTCATAGAGGGTGGGCGTCCGAGTCCCTTTCAGAGACGAGAGACTTGCTGTGTCCTGGACGAAAACAGCGTCCCCATTCTGGGGCTCTTTGCTCACAGGCACTTCGAGGTGAGTGACCGGAAGGACCCTAAAGAGACAGCCAAGCTCTTCTCGGTGCCTGACTTCGTAGGTGACGCCTGCAAGGCCATCGCGTCCCGGGTGCGGGGGGCCGTGGCCTCCGTCACCTTCGACGACTTCCACAAGAACTCCGCCCGCATCATCCGCACGGCTGTCTTCGGCTTTGAGACCCTGGAAACCAAGGGGCCCGAGAGCAGGACCCTGCCCCAGCCCCGGGACCGGGCCGTCTTCCCCCAGAATGGACTGGTGATCAGCAGCGTGGACGTGCAGTCGGTGGAGCCTGTGGACCAGCGGACCCGGGATGCCCTGCAGCGCAGCGTCCAGCTGGCTATCGAGATCACCACCAACTCCCAGGAGGCAGCTGCGAAGTGAGTGAGGCCTGGGGGAGGGGCACCTGCTGCCGACGCTGCCCGCTCTGCGCTGGATCTCTCCACGGTCCTTCCTCACCCTCAGCCCTTGGCCGGGACCTGGGTGACGTGGCATCCCCGCCCCAGTTGGCCCGTTGTCCCCCTTAGCAGATAGTGTGGGCCACTTCAAGTAGGACCCCATGCCAACCTGCACCAGTGGCGTCCTGTCTTGCTTGTGCTAGATCCCAGACTCGCTTCTGTGGTCTTCCAGGCCCCCAGGCGTCCAGCCCTGCCTCCCCCACTCCACCTTCCAGCCTCTCCCCAGGCTCACGTGCTCTGATCCCCACCCCCTCCAGCTCCTTTCTGCCCCTTGATGGCACATCCGGGTTCCCACGGTAGGGCCCTCTGCACTGGCCGTTCCCTGGGCCTGGAATGCTTTTCCACCCTAGAGCGCTTTGGGCAGGCTCCTCCTCCTCTGGCCTCAGCCTGAAGCTCCTTGGAGGGCCTCTTTCTTCCTGAAAAGCACCCTCTCTGCCTGGCCCTGTTGTCACTAAACCCGTTTTCAGGGAACTTGTCACTGTCAGAAATCACCCGCATTCATTTGGTTCTCCTGCCTGGAAGGTCAGTTGCATGGAAGCAGGGGCCTCGGTCATGGCTGCATCCCCCGTGCCTAGAATCGCACCTGGCTGGCAACGCGCACATCCGTCTTCTATTTGTGTGCTGAGTGCCGCCTGCGCGCCCCCCAGATCGGTGGGCCCTGCCTTTGGAGTTCTGTTGGAGATCGGGCCCACGCCAGCATCTTCCCTGTCCGTGTCCCCTTCTCCCATCCAGGCACGAGGCTCAGAGGCTTGAGCAAGAAGCCCGCGGCCGGCTCGAGAGACAGAAGATCTTGGACCAGTCCGAAGCTGAGAAAGCCCGCAGGGAGCTCTTGGAGCTCGAGGCTCTGAGGTAGGTTGAGAACCGGAGGAAAAGAGGGCTCGGCTCTGGAACAGCAGCGGGTGGAGGGAGTGGGGCATGAGGGACACCTGCTCTGGCGTAAGTCAAGGCCGGGGGAGGGCCGGGCCAGACTGGGCGTTCTCCTGGGTGTCCCCTGACTCTTCCCCGCCCTGTCCAACACCCCTAGCACCGCCGTGGAGAGCACAGGGACCGCCAAGGCAGAGGCCGAGTCCCGCGCAGAGGCCCTGCGCATCGAGGGGGAGGGCTCCGTGCTGCAGGCCAAGCTGAAAGCAGAGGCCTTGGCCATTGAGACGGTGAGTGGGGGCGATGCCTGTGGGAGGGCAGGGACTTGGGGTTCCCCATCACTGCACTCCAGCACCCCTCAGTTTGTTTCCCGAGATTAAGAATCTCTTAGGGTTTGTCCCCCTCTCTGCTTTCGTTTTTTCTTTCTTTCTTCTCTTCCCCTATGATCCTCTGCCTTGTTTCTCAAATGCCACATACTAGTGAGATCATATGATGATTGTCTTTCTCTGATTGACTTAGTTCGCTGAGTGTAATACCCTCTAGTTCCATCCTCAGAGAGAAAGAAGCTTAATAAGCAGGCTCCATGCCTGGCTTGGAGCCCTACACAGGGCTTGATCTCACAACCCAGAGATCATGACCTGAGCTGAAATAGAGAGTCAGATCCTTAACCAACTGAGCCACCCAGGTGCCCCTGTTAAAGCCCTATTTAAATATTGTGTGGTTTATGAAGTCCTTTGCCCTGTCTTGTGTGTAACACTCGTGCAAATGTTGGCTAGCTTTGTGACAACCGTTGCATTGTCTTACACACATGGTCTTACTTAATGCTTGAAATCCCACTAGGGGGTAAGTAGTATATCCATAGGACAGATGAGGAAACCAAGGCTTAGATTAAGGACTCCCACTGCTCACTAGCTTAAAAGGTAGCCCAGCGAGGATCCATAGCTAGTCGACCAGCACTTTGCAATTCCATCCCTTGGGCCTCTGGTCCTTCAGGCCTGCTGGTTAGGGGGACTTGCTGGACCGTTCCCAGGGGCCCCACAAGGGAAAGAATGCTGCGTCTCCCTCTCTTCCAGGAGGCTGAGCTCCAGCGGGTACAGAAAGTACGAGAGCTAGAACTAGCCTACGCCCGGTCCCAGCTGGAGCTGGAGGTGAGCAAGGCCCAGCAGCTGGCTGAGGTGGAGGTGAATAAGTTCAAGCAGATGACGGAGGCCCTGGGCCCCAGCACCATCAGGGACCTCGCAGTGGCCGGGCCAGAGATGCAGGTGAGAGTGGGGAGGGAGCAGAAGAGAGAGAGTGTGTGTGTGTGTGACTCAGGACCATACTTGGAACCCAGAAGGCAGCGCTGGGGGCAGAGGGGCTGGGGGAGGTGGAGATGGGACAGTCCTGTACCCCATGCCCGGTGTCCTCTGTTGGGCACTGCACTAGCTTCGTAAGCAGCTGGGCCACCAGTCTGTGGTCAGTGCTTTGATGGAAGTCAGGTGGGTGCTGCTGGATGGCTTAGGGAGAGCAGTTCAGAGGAGGGGCTACTTGAGGTAGTGTAGAGTTGACGGGAGCTTCCTGGGAGACGGCCCAAGGACAGAGACACAGAGAACAAAACTCAGTGTGTTTAGGAACAGAAAGGACCACATGGCCGTAACCCAGGGTGAACGGGGAGCGGCTGAAGGCAGGACGGGGGTGGCTGGGTCTTCTAGGCCTCCTGCGCCCCGGGAAGAACCTTCAGGTTCCCCCGCTCCCCCTCCTCGCTTCTTATCCCAGACTCCTCCTGGGAGGACGGCTTGGGTGGCAGCCCTGGTGGCAGATGGATGTGGGTGGGGGCCGAGGAGCAGAGAAAGGGACGAGGGCCTGACTCCCCCTTCCCGGGCGCCGCTTGCCTTCCAGGTGAAACTGCTCCAGAGCCTGGGCCTGAAGTCCGCCCTCATCACCGATGGCTCCACGCCCATCAACCTCTTCAACACAGCCTTAGGTCTGCTGGGGGTGGGGTCTGAGGGCCAGCCCCCCGCCCAGAAGGCGGCGGGCAAGCCCGGCCCCGCGGAGGGCTTGCTTCTTGGGTCCGCTCCTGTCCCTCCAGTTCCTGGAGGCAACCACGTCGTGCCTTAACTCCGAGCTGCACTTACCAATAAAACACTTCTGGGCATTGAAACAACCTGGGCCTCGCGTCTGCGTCACAAGGGAGCTTAGTGAATACCCCTGAAATCTTCAGGTAGTACTAGGGGCTGTCCTCCTCTGTCAGGTGGAGAGGAAACTGAGGCAGGGAGAAGTCCAAGCTGATAGGAATGTGACCCCACAGTCTAAATGGCCAGACGGTCTTCTGGCGGTCAGTCCTCTTGGACCCCCGGTCAGGGAGAGGACACCACAAGGGAGAGAGTGGGGCCCACCCAGCCGGTTCCTCCCGGGGAGCTCCCGCCAAGTGCTCCAGGGCCCGGGAGGTGTTGGAATCAGAGTCTGGGGCACCCAGCGCTTGGGCGGCTCCCTCTGGCGCCACCTGCTGGTCACACTGCAGACCCGGCGGGCCTGGGCACTTGTCCCTCAGGGGGAACTGGGGTGCATCCCTGGGGTTCTGGGATGGGCTCTTCAGGAGCAGAGGGAGGAGTCCCCTCTTTCCACCCTCCCCCACAACCAAGGCGGAGCCCTTTCTCGGGGGAAGCATCTGGGCAGGATCAAATCCTCGTCCCCAAGAGGAGACCTGCTGGTGCCCCAGCCCTTTGCTCAGGGAGAGCAGTGGGAACCAGGTCTGCAAACCTGGTAAAAGGCTCCTAGGGATAGAGGAGACAGAAGCTCGGGTTTTCTTTGTGTGGCTGGAGAAGGCAACTTCTTGGCTGCCTTCCATCCAGGAAAGGGTTCAGCAGCCGTTCCCCTCCTGAACAGGGTTGATGCTTTGTGTTGGGGTCCCCCTCTTCCTACACCGAGGCCTGACCCTGCGAGCCTGGTCTCGTTTGGAGTTGAGTTTTATTTGTGTGGCTGGCGGCTCTGCTCAAGTCTGCCCTTGAGGGCGCCTGGGTGGCTCAGTTGGTGAAGCCTCTGCCTTTGGCTCAGGTCATGATCCCAGGGTCCCGGGATGGAGTCCTGCATCAGGCTCCCTGCTCCACGGGAGTCTGCTTCTCCCTTTGACCTTCTCCCATCTCATGCTCTCACTCTCTCTCTCTCTCTCTCTCTCAAATAAATAAATAAAATCTTTAAAAAAAAAAAGGAAAGAAAGAAAGTCTGCCCTTGAGGCCAGGGTTTGACCACTGAGGCCGCAGTCAGCGGTGGGACTTGGTGGGACAGGCTCCGAGTTGACAGAACAGGCAAGGCAGTCAGCACCCCCAGCCTTGCTTCTGACTAACCGTCCTACATCTTCCTTGAGAGAGGTATGAATGTGTGGGGGTACCAGATGCTCATGGCCAAGGGCTTCTGGGGATAGGTGACAGCAGGCAATGTTATCCTTGGTGGCTATGTTCCTTCCCCTCTGCAGCCAGCTCCCCTGGCTGAGCCTTTGACCGTGTCCTAACGAATAATCTTACCGCCTCTGAAACTTCAGCTTCTGCTGCCTCACCGCCTTCCCAAACTCTTCCTCCAACTCAAGTCTTCCTTGACCTTGACCCCAACCCCCCTCTCAACCTTGACACCCACCCTTGCATATCCATCCTGCCCAGAACTCACTCATCAGAAACCTCCCTCCTTGACTCCATCTCTCCCCTTCCCCCGTGATACTCAGCCCCATCCCTTCCTAAACCAACCACTGCCCACTCCGCCCACTCTGCAGCCTGGGACTAGCTGGAGGATGCTGGGGATGCTGGGGATGCTGGGAGAGCTACGTCCCACTTGCTGACTGATCTCCTTTTAAACTCATGGCAACACATCTTAAGGGAGACCCAGGGCCTCTGACTCTGCTTCTCTGGGCCTGTGGGAGCTCTCCTTCAGAACAAGCACTCACACCCCTCCTCCCAGTCTCCCACATCCCCACCCACTTGCTCTCACCTCTTAGAGAAAATAGAAGCGCACTGGGCAGGAGGCCCCTCTGTTTCCCTGCAGCCAATGTAGCAAATTCCCAGCACCTGGAGTCTGTCCTCCTTCCTGTTCCCAGTGGGGACATGGCCCCCTGGGCCTCCTCCCCCTGGGCTCTAGATCCCTGATCGCAAGCCCCCCGAGTCCACTCTGTGGATCACCTTTCTGGCCTGCACCATCCACCCTTCCCCTCCGGGCTGCCTGTCCCAGGCCGGTGAGCAGCCTCTCCGCTCTGGCCCACCGTAGAAGCAACACGCAGGCTCTCTCTGGGCCCTGCCTTCCCTCCAGCTGCCACCGCTCCCGTCTCTTTCCTTTGCAGCCACATTTCTTTCTTTCTTTCTTTCTTTTAAGATTTTTTATTTATTTATTGGACAAAGAGACATCACAAGTAGGCAGAGCAGCAGGCAAAGAGAGAGGGGGATGCAAACTCCCCACTGAGCAGGGAGCCTGATGCGGGGCTCGATCCCAGGACTCTGAGATCATGACCCGAGCCCAAGGCAGACGCTTAACTGACTGAGCCACCCAGGTGCCCCTGCAGCCACATTTCTTCGTTGCCATTCCTTACCTCATTATGTTCTCAACCCCCTGTCTCCACCCCTTCCTTCCTGGAAACTGCTCTGATCAGCATCACCAGTACTGGTCTCCCCTGACATGGCCCACTCCACCTTGCCCACACCTGGCCACCTGGCCACCTCTACTTCCTTTGCTCTGTCTAAATCACGGGTCGCCCCAAACCCTGTTTTTTCTCAGTGACCACCTTTGCCATTCCCACGCTTTAGAGCATCTCTGTCCCACAGACTTCAAACGAAGTTCACCGTCCCTGACCTCACCCCTGAGTCCTGGATCCCTTTCCAGCTGATGACCAGATGTCTCCACGTGGGTCTCATGGCCATCAGGCGTGGCCATATGACGTGGTCAAGCCAGTGAAATGCCAGGGGAAAGGACATCGCTGTCCTCTCTTTTCCCTTTGCCATGGGGACGGGCCATGTCCCAAATAGAGGCTCCTCCGTCAACGGGGTCCCAAGGAGAGAAATGGCAGGAAGCAGAGCCACAGCTGACGTATAACAGACCCGCAGCAGCGGCGAGAATTTGCTAGTATTAAGGTGCTGGAATCTGGGGAGGGGGACGTTACCTTAGCATAATCTAGCCCCTCCTGACCACTACATGTCCCCTCACAAGCTTATGGATTCTAGTAAGGTAATAGGAGAAGCTGTTCTTTATTTTTTAAGATTTGGTTTATTTGAGAGAGAGAGAAAGAGCACGAGCAGGGGGTGGGAGGGAAGGGCAGAGGGAGAGGGAGAAGCAGGCTCCCCGCTGGGGAACTAGGCGCCCCTGGGAAGCTGTTTTTAAATCGTGTGTGGTTGCCTGGGTGGCTCAGTCAGTTAAGGGTCTGCCTTTGGCTCAGGTCATGATCCTGGGATCGAGCCCCGCATCGGGCTCCCTGCTCAGTGGGGAGCCTGCTTCTCCCTCTCCCTGCCTCTCTGCACACTTGTGATCTCTGTCAAATAAATAAATAAAACCTTTAAATAATAATAATAATAATAATAATAATAAGATAAAAAGAACCCCTTGCATAAGAAGTCCCAAAGCCCAGGCACCAGCATGGCCAACTTCTGGTGACAACCCTCTTCCTGGTTCGGAGACTGTGCCTTCGGCTTTATCCCCACCTGGTAGAAGGGGCATCAGCTGTCTGGAGCCTCTTTTATGAAGGCTTCCCATTCTGGAAGGCTCCAGATGCTGTCCCACTGGGTCTTAGGTTCCAACAGAGGAATTTTGTGAGCACGCAGACCATAACATACGGCCCTGCCATGTCCCTTAGATCAAATTCAGTCTAGACTCTCCCCACTGTCCTCCAGGTCACTCTGCTTGCTCCTGGGCTCAGTCTGGCCACTGGGCCTATGGGACCAAAGGCAGAGGCCAGCCTCGGGCCCTACCACAGGAGGCACCTCCGGCCTCAGTCATGTATCCTATTGGAGTGGAAGACACACTCTCCCGCTCATGTCTCCCCCTTGTTTAGCTCGAGGGTTTACTGGGTCCTAAGTTAGAGACTCCTGGTGTCACTAGAAATGGTTAGGGCCAAAGAGCCAAGAAAGCAGGGCTGTGGGGCTTAAGTGAAAGTTCCACGCCCACTGCAGACCTTCCAAGTGTAGCCCCTAAGTGTTCTCCAAAACCGGGCATCAACGGTTTACCTACATCCTGCACAGGGCAGGACCTGGTTAATGAATGTGAATGGAATTCTGTGCCACCCCTGGCCACCGGGACAGCAGATCTTAAGGGTGCAGGCTCTGGGGGCACGCCGGCCTCCTCTGAGGGCCTCGATTTCCTCTCTAGAGGATGGGCACAATAAAAGGCTAGACTGGGGGCAGGGGCGAAAGGAGGGAATGAATGCGCCCCAAAGCCCTTGGAACTACAGTAGCTCGTGAGAGCAGAGCACTACACACACGGAATGAGTTTTAAAATACGCAAGTACCTGTGTGGAGACATGGAGAGTTTATTCAGATGGATATAAAGGCAAGGAGTGGCAGTGTGCACCTCTGGGGAGAAGGGAGAGCTGAAGGAGGCCGACTTCTGCACCCTTCTGTAATGCATATGATTTCGTATTTCTACCCTAGGAGTATTTTACCTATTATTTTGAAGGCTCCCTTCAGTGGCTCCGTGTGGCCTCAGGATGAAGTCCAAGTGCCTTACTAGACTCCTCGAGCGGCCCTGGCTGGCTTCGGCCCCAGCTCTCGCCCGCTCTCCCACCCCGAACCCATGGCACTCAGCGTCCCCAGCACATCAATCCGTTTCCGTTTCCAGATCCTTTCCATTTTCGAGCAGCTGCTCAGCGTGCCCTCTAACCTCCCCACTCTCCCAGCTGAGAATCAATCCTCTCTTGCACATTAACCCTTCCTGCCCCGATCCCTAGCAGCTTTCTGGACACCCACCCACTTCAGCCACACCTCCGTGTTCCAGCACTTTCTTATCCCATCCTCCCACAAGCGCAGCCCAGAGGGCATGATGATCTCCCCCATGGCTGGCCCGTGACCTCCTCGGAGAGGACTGATGAAATCCCCTGGCCCTAGCACAGGAGCTGAGGTGCAATACCCAGCTGCTACATTCCAGCTCTCTGGGACTATTATAAGGACGAACCAAGTAACATCTGCAAAGAACCCCCAGCTCAGTTTCTGGCATATGGGAGGCTGAATATAGTCTTAAAAAGCAAGCTGGTGCCAGACAGCAGAGAAGGCTCAGATGGCAGGGGTAGCTGTTAGGGACAGAAGCCCAGAACAATGTCTATGACACGTTAGGTGCCCCGAAATGGCTTAAGACAGGAATGGCAATTCTCAATATTATGGGGAAGAATCAATCACCTGCTGTTTATTAAAATAGCAGACTCTAGGCCCATCCCCAGGGATCCCAACTCTAAACACCTGGCCCAGGGTCTAAGCAGCTGAATTTTTAGGAAATAATTCACAGGCAGGGCACCAGGGTGGCTCAGTCGGTTAAGCATCTGTCTTCAGCTCGGGTCATGATCCCAGGGTCCCAGGATGGAGTCCTGCATTGGGCTCCCTGCTCATGGGGGACCCTGCTTCTCCCTCTGCCTGCTGCTCTCTGTCCCTGCTCAGGAGCTCTCTCTCTCTCTGACAAATAAATAACATCTTTAAAAAATAATACTAATCCACAGGTCATCTAAGGACGGCACTCTAGAAAACGAACTGATCTGTTCGTGACTTTTATTAAGCGGCTACGATGTGCCAGGTTAAGGTTCATCTTCACTGTGAGGATAGAGAAGGAACAAGAAAAGTCTGTGCCCTCAGGGAGTTTACATTCTGGTGGGAGTAGAAAACGTGAGGTATCCAAAAAAATGGAGACAGCCAGCGACAATGTCATAAAGAAAGTAAAGCAGGTGGGCAAAGACCTGGGTGGCAGGGAGGGCCTCACTCTGAGGTCATGGTGGAATGACAGGCAGAGCCAGTGAGGACACAACTAGGAGAAAAGCATCCAGATGGATCTTCCTCCCCCCCCACCAGCTCCCCTCAATCAGGCCCTGGTCCAAGAGTATCTCAAAGGAAACCAAATCCTGGAGAACGAAGCCCTCTCCTCCCCCACCACCACACCCCCTATTATGGAGGCTTCCAGAGCCGGGATAGACTGGACACAGGAGACTGGGATGGGAAAGGATCTACACGCCCCCTTCTCTCCTAGCCGGGGTACCCCAGGCTTCCTGGGGCCAGGGGTACAGTCTGACTCCCCGCCTTCTGAGAAACCTAGCCCCTAGCCCATCTCCCTCACTCGAGTGTCCCAAGTCCCAGGCCAAGCCAGATCCCTGGGCTGAGCCAGCAGGTGCGCCAATGCCAGGTCCCGTGGCCTCCCGGCCTCCCGGGAGCACTGCCCGTAGGGGCGGGGCCTCCGAAGCATCCTCCCTGACTGGAAGTCCAGGTCCTTGGGAATCTGGGTGGGACTGGTCCTCAGGATCTCGGAGAACATGGCATCACCCGGGAGGCCAATCCCCTTCTCAGCAGGCTGGACAGCACATTAGGAAGACGGGAGCCTGGGCCCTCCCAGGAGGGAGAGGGGAGCTGAATAGCCCGGCGAGACTCCCCAGGGCAGGTGGGCGGCCAGGGGCTGGAGGTTCCGGGGTCATTTCTTCCTGGCTCGGTCCGCCGCATCCAGGGCGGCCATGTTGCGAGCGGCTGTGACCAGGTGGACCACACTGATGAGAGACTTGAGCACCGCGACAGGGGCGGTGATCCAGAGCCCCACTCGGAAAAGACCCACAGAGCCAACTGCGGAAGGGAGCACGGGCGATACAGAGAAAACAGGATGCAGGTGAGGGAGAGGAGGACCGGGAGTCTTCGGGCTCCAGGCCATCATCATCATCATCACCCCGGGCAGGCCGGGACCCCCTCCCATCCTCCCGCCCAGCCCCAAGCCTCCTACCTAATGGTCCCTCGGAGAAATGGAACAGGTAGAGGAGGCAATAGAAGAGCTCGTTCCCAGCACACAGGGTAAACAGGGCAGGCTGCACAGAGAGCAAAAGGGCTGCTTAAGCAGTGCCGCCCCTCCCCCAGCTAAGGGACAAGGGGCCAGAGCCTTCTGCGGGTGGAGGAACCATACCTACCGGAAATAGAGGCGTGCAGGGGTGAGTGAGGGTGAAAGAGAGAGCTCAGGGTATTGCTTCTCTCTTTAAAAATCCTTTCAGACACTCTCTGTGGTCCCAGAATAAAGCCCACGTGGACTAAGGCTTGTTGAGAACTGGCTCGAAGGCCAATCTGGCTTCTCCCTCCCTCCCTCCCTCCTGCTGCCCACACACCGACCCTCCCTCCCCACCAATCCTCCTTCCCGCTTCAGCTTCCCGGCCTCCCAGACGCATCTCCTCTTGGTTGGTGCGTCCCCTCTTCGCGCCCGGGGCCTTCGCCTCACCCAGGACCAGGGCTCGGACCAGGGCTCAGCCCAGGGCTTGGCAGAAGCGGAGGGAATCAGGGCGGGGCGGGAATGCTCACTCTGGATGTGTAGTAGATTCGAAGCACCGGATTTCCAGACAGGTCAATCAGCTTGTGACTTTCACTGCCCCGGACCACAGAACTTGGGGAGAAAGCAGGGGGAATCCGTAAGCACTCCTTGCCACTCACGTCCATCGAACCTTCCTATGAGCCCCCATGAGGTTAGGTGCTGGGATTGCCTCTACTGAGCAGAACAGAAGCCCCGCTGAGTGGGGCTCAGCGAAGAACTGAGGTCTTGCCCAAAGCAACACAACTACCTCGCTGGTAACGACCCAGCAGAGTCAGGATTTGAATACCACATTCCAAAGCCCCCAGCCGACTTATCTATCTGGAAGTTTCCGGACTATCCAATCTGGACTTGGTGGGATTGCTTAATGCACCCGTGAACAGGATCGGGCACCGTCCCACACAGCCTCAGCCCTCCCCACTGCAGCGTCCCCTTCAGCCTGCCGCAAACCTGTGCAGGTGAAGCCAGTGGCTGGCCACATCCAGGCTCATGCTGAGCTGGAACAGAAGGGTGGCCCGTGGGTACAGCAGGGCAAGGTTCACCAGCAGACACATGGTGGAGCAGCGGTCCGTCAGCATGTCCAGCATGGCCCCAAACCGGGTCCCTGAAAAACGGGGGGTGTTAGGTGGGAGGGGGCCATCGGGGGCCCTGGGTCTGTGACAGGAACCATGACTGGTGTGTCACTCTGATGCAGTGTCTAAAGACTGAACATGTGCACCGTCCCCGGGCTGGAGAGGCAAACAGGGTGCTGCTGTCTGTGGGGTGTGAGGTCAAGGGGCAGGGGTCACCGCCACATGAAATGAGGAGTCATGGAAGCTAGCTCTGCTGCTCACCAACCCCAGAACCAAGGGTCCAGGACTCAAGACAAGCTGACTAAACTCTTCGGGGAGGTCTGGCAGGTGGGTTTGGAGACCAGATTAAAAAAATTAATGGACCCTGCAGAAACCATCCTTCTTCCCTCTCCATTTTCCCCCAAAACATGGCTTCTGGAACCCCTCTTCCTTGTGCCTGGCACACAGCAGCCCCCCAGGAATCACCTGGTGAACGCATTTTTCCTCAAGGAGACCTCCAGCACTGCCATGTCCAGTCTTGCTACCCCACACCCTGTCAGGAAGTTCTTCTCAACAGCAAAGCTTAAATCCTTTCTGCTAGGAAAGGAGGCCATTCTGTTCTGCTCTCTACAGTGATGGAAGGGACGAAGCCCTCAGGTTCCCGAGTTCCCGCCTGCCCCGAGGTCCTGAGGAGTCAGGAAAAGGGGACAGAGGGTGGCTGGGCCTAAAGGCTGGCTGAGAGGTGGTGTCTGTCACCTTGATTAAGGGCTCGAGCAGCGTGTCCATCGAAAGCGTCCAGAAGTCCGCTGAGCAAGTAGAAGGAGGAGGCCGTGAGGGGGCAGCAGGGCATGAAGTAGAAAGAAACGATGGCGAAGACAATCCGGGCATAACCTTGGGAAGGACGGGGGCAGACAAGAGTAGGATCAGGGACCCCGGCCAAGCCCCCTCGCCCTCCCCTTTGAGCCCGGAGCCGTGGGCGGCAACTCACCGATGAGGTTAGGCACAAACAGGAAGATATTTTCGCCTGGCATCGCGGCGGCCCCCTTGCCGCCCGGGGCCCGATCTGGAGGTGGCAACCGAGTCCCAGCCCCGCCGCGCGGCCTCACCCTCTGGCCCCGCGGATCGGCCGCGACCACAGCGCGTAGGCCCCCGCCGTCCCCGCCCGGCCCCGGTGTTAGCGCTCGCAGCCCGCCGGAGCATGGGCCGGCTCCGAGATGCGTCCGGCGCAGGGGCGCGCACAGCTCGCCCTCCCCCGGGGGCAGGCCCTCCCGCCTCCAGCTGCTGACCCGATCTCCCCCAGCTGCGCCCGGGTGTGCAACAGAGAAGGGAAAAAAAAGAAGCCTAAAAATGGCTGCGGCCCCTTTAAGACGTGCCCGCTTCCTTTTTCCTCCCTCCGCCCCTTTCAATCGGCGCGTACCAAATGCAGAAGGAGGAGAGGGGTGGAGAAGCCTCGGCGCCTAACGAAGGGGGGAACCGAGAAGGCGAGGTCAGAAGAGAAGGAGGCCTCGACGAATGATTCTGCTATCCTTTCTCCGGAGGGTATATCCTCCTGGAGACAAGGACAAGGAGAGAACATGACCCCGCGTCCTGGGTCTACGCGTCCCCGAGAGGTAAGGTTATGTAGTACAGCCCACAGGTTTGGTTTTTTTTTTTTTTTCCCCTGCCCCACCCCCTACCTCCGGCCTCATTTGCTCTCGTCGGCTCCAGGCAGCGAGAAGGCGGCTAGAGAGGCTCGAAGGCGGGCGAGGGCGGGGTTGCTTCTGGCGCGCTCCTAGTGGTAGGAGGATTCGGTCCCAGGCACCACCCTATGTGATCTTCTGTGTCTCAGACTTCTGGCGCTGGGGTCACCATCCCCAAGGAGGGATCCAAAAGGAGGTCGAACGGAGACCAGAGGAGCGAATGCGACGTGCTGGGAAAATGCCGCCCCCTTCCCCCGGCCCCCGCTTTTGGTTCTAGAATCCCTGATATCCTGGCAACGGGGCTGCACCACCCCCGGCTCCCCTCTTTCCAGCTTTCTTCCCCGGTTCCTACTCCCCATCCCCTGAGACCTAAATAAGGGCTCCTTAGCCCTCCCTGTTTCCCTCCTGCCCAAGATTTCAACTCGTCTGTCAGGTCGGGGGCAGCAAGCCTACTTGCTGCCTTGTCTTGGGTAGGGCGTTGGGTGGAAGGAAGGAGAGGACCCCTGGGAGAAGTGGAGCTAGAGGCTGGTTTCTCAGCCTCACACAGGTGTCGCCTATTTCCAGGGGGATGGCATCCACACCTACCAGAAATGAGGAGAAAAAGGGCAGCGGGATGTCCCAAGCGGCAACCCCCTCTGGTGGAAGTCTGGTGAGCATGGGGGTGAGCCGAAGTGGATGGAGAGCTCCAAGGCCAAGGGCACCCACACTTCCACTCTTGAGACTCTAGCCTCAGCCCTGAGCCCATAAGCCTCTAGCACTTTTGGCCCTGGGGTCCTCAAGACTGCCCCCCACGCCCAGTGCCTTCTCTGCCAAATCTCAAGCATCAGCCCTCCAATACCTGACTCGGACCTCAGACCCCAAGCTCCCAGCCTGGGAGCCCCCAGACCCGGGACTCGCCTGTGGGAACTCCCAGGCTGAGCCCCTGTGATTTCCCCTTTTGCAGAAGGTTTCATTATCCCGATCTGAGGAATTCCTGACCCGGATCAGCACAGAGCTTACCAACGAGGCCTTGTTTATCGCTGGCTACCCCACGAACTCTGTGCCCACCAAGGAAAAACAGACCCAAGACCGAGGGACTCAGATATCCAAACATGGTGACCCCCCTACTCCAGGACCACTGTGTCCAGAGACCCCACCATACCCCGAGTTCCAGTCCCTAACCCCTCCCAACCACAGCTGACTTTTCCAGCCATCTGAGCCCGTCTCCCCGATCTCACAGCCAGCCCTTGAACTGCGCAGTGCTCCTGCCCTCCAACTCACCCAGTACCCACTCCTCACTGCTGGCCAGGAACACCTCAGCACCTTTCTCCCTAGCCACATCTCTTTCTGGCTGTAGGGGTAACACTTTCTCTGACTCAGGCCTCTACTTCCAGTGTTCTTCAAGACCCGAGGCACCGACACCCGGTGAGTGAAGCTTCAAGGGTTAGGGTTAGGGTTAGCGAGGGTTTGACAACGTCCTAGCAGGGTAGGGGGATTTGAAAACCGTGTAGTCCGAGTCTCTCCTGCTCTGATCCTCGAATTCCGAATTCTCAGCCCTCCCCTTTCCCTCTGCCTTCTCTAGTTCGGACAGAAACCGTACCCGTACTAAGGCACACCTCCTGCCATCCCCTCGTGACAAGGTATATACTGAGTCCACACTGTCAAGCCCCTTCCGTGTTAACCAAACATTTAGAGTTCACAGGTTATGCCAGGCCCAGTTTTAGGAGCCTGGGACCCAGAAATGAAGGATACGGTCTCTGCCCTTGAAGAGTTCACAGTTCAGTGTGTTGCCAGTCAAGTAGATGGTCAATTACAACATGATATGGATTCGTGCCTGTGATAGAATTGGAAACATCAAGAAGAGCACTTACCCCAGCCTTGGGATGGGAGGGAAAGGAATCATGGAGCTTCCTGGTGGAGGTGACATCTAAAGAAAGAATCTTCCAGAAAAACAATGGGTTGGTCAGGGTATTCTAAGTGGTAGGGCTTGTATGAATGAGCAAAGGCATGAGGTGAGTTTCAGTAGAGTGAATGGGGGTATGTCAGTGTATGGTCTTAGGGCAGGAGAGAAAGTGGGGTCAGAAGCAGCTGAGTTGCTGGAGTACGGAGGCATGGGAGCCAAGGTCTACTCAGAGACCTTATGCATGCATGCCTTATTAAGATCAGAAGTCCCTGAAGAGCTTTGAGCAAGGGAGGTTGTAATCTTAGATCAGTCACTCCGGTGGTCAGTGGGGAGAGTGAGCTGGAAAGGGGAGATGAGAAGTGGAGCCCAGTTAGCAATCATGCCAAGAGACTAAGCTTGTGATTATCGGGTCCTGAATTGTCACAGTAATAATAGAGATGAGAAGAGTTGCAGAGACGAGAAATAAAGGCCAGGAAAACTGAGTTTGGTCATTGAGTAGAAATGGTAGGGGAAAAAAAAAAAAAGAGGAAATCAGATGACCCATCCCCACGTTTCTGATTTCTGTAACTTAATTCTGATGAAGTCAGGCTTCTGCTCTGAACTCCAACCTTGTTCCCCGTTTCAAAGGAAAAGCCAAAGTCCTTCAGTGGCTGCTTCCGGGGCCTCTCCCCCCACCCCCACTGTGTCTATGACCTCGTTACCTAGAACTCCTCACCTTGTCTCTCTGTTCTCAGTCACACCAGCCTCCTCAGTCTTCCTGGAGCATGGCAGCTGTGCTCCCACCTTTGGACAGATTGAGTTTGAGGAGCCCCTGGGAAGACCAGGTGGAGAGACCATGTAGGTCGTTGGAAATAGGGCTTCAGAACTCATCGGGGGCGTCTGGGCTGGTGGTAGAAACTGGATTCGGGAGGGAGTCGGCAGTTGAATGCTGTGCGGTCGCTCCTGGGGGTGGGGGTGATGCCGAGTAAGCAGGAAGAGGGTGCTGAGGCTGAGGGAGTCCAGAAGAATCTGTGCATGTGAGGAGATGTGGAGAAGGAGAGAGGGCGTCGTGGGGAGGGCAGAGAAGGCGCTGACAGCAGCTGTTTATTGAGTGTCTAGTGTTTCCCGGGTCCACCAGGTCTTAGCGATGGTCAGCTCTCTGGGGCTGCTGCTTCCGGTGTTCATGACCAAGACCGGTGGCACAGTGCAGCTGAGAACAAGCCACTGTTCTTAACCTCAGGCAGCTGACCTTCCAGGGCCTTTGGGACATTTGAACTCTCCCAGCTGGGCTTTGGTGTCAGAAGCAACTTGAAGTAGCAGGAAAGCCCTGGGCCTTAACAGCTAACCTGCTATCAATCTGATAGTTAGCCTCTGTGCAACCTGATAGATAGCCTTTCTCCCCACTTGTCAAATGGGGGCCTTGGACAAGATGCTCTGTGAGGGCCCTGGTTTCCTGCTCCTTCCCAAATGCACTTGATTGAGAATTTCATCCTGAACCAACACCCTCTCATCCCCTGGGCAGCACCCCGTGGTCCCAAAAGAGTTTTCCTTCCTCGTCTTCAAGAACATGGAAGCCTACAGATCTTTGAACTGCCCCTTGAATGATAGGTCACTGTATGTGGGCAGAATGTCGAGTCGGGGAGTGGGTGAGTGGTTGGAGGGGGTAGGTCAATGGATGAATGGATAGATGGATGGACGAATTCACCGAACGTTTATCAGGCACTTCGCAGGTGTTGGCACTGCTGTAGGGGCTGGAGGATAGAAGTGAACAAGTGGGTCCCTTGCTTCTGAGAAGTTTAAATGGGGGCTGAGTGGTTAGGTGGAAGAGGGTTGAGTGGGTGGATGGGTAAATGAGGGGAGACAGATGGGCAGACACATGGGTGAATAGAATGTGTGCGTGGGTAGAATGATGGGTAGATATGTGGGTGGAAACACCTGGATGGATGGATGGTGAATGCGTGGGGGGGGGGGAATGGGGAATGGTGGATGGAGAGAGAGATGAGTGGGGGATTGGGGTTGGATGGAGAGGTGAAGGACAGAAGGAGAAGAGAGGAGTGTTGGGGCCAAAGAGTCAGAGGTTCTTTCTCTTCTCTAGGGAGCTCTGCTTAGCAGCTTGACATCTGGAGGATGACCCCAGTAGTCTTTGGTGCTGCTCGTGGCCTCTCATGTTCTCCCCCATTGTGTCCTTCTAGAACATGCATCAGAGCTCCTCGTTCACAAGTCACTAACGCTTCAGTTTGCTGGGGTCTCCTGGTCATGAGCAGCAGCACACTCAAAGCCTCCCAGGTGTTCTGGAACCATCTCACGCCTTTCCACCCTCAGCTGGCAAGGACATCACCGGAAGTCAGAGGCTTTAATAAAAAGACAGAGAGAGGTCCTTCCCTCCTCCCAACCCAGGCCGTGCTCTGGAGTGGCTTCTCTGAGGGTGGAGATGTGAGAGGGTGGCCCTTTTTCTTCCTTCTTTTTCTTCTCTCTCTCTCTCTCTTTTTTTTTTCTTGCCAGATGTGTGGGCATATGGGTGAAATGGCATACATAGTCCACGTTACTGGAATAGCTTTAATTCGGGCAGTTAACGACCTGTTTTCTGTCAGCCTTTTGGTGGAGATGAGCTCATGGATCTGAACTCAGCCTCCTAGTCACACTCCAGCCCCTTCCTGTCTAGCCTTGGGCATATGAGGGGGTCCCCCCGGCTTCTGAGGAGCCACTTCTGCCATCAACGCCAGTGCTGAGGCCTCTCCTCCAGGCTCTGGGGCCTCATGCCTGGGGACACATGTCACAGCCATTGCTAGCCAGAAGGGAATCCAGCCGCCTTGGTAGAATCTGCATTTAAGTCTGAATCTGGCCGCTTATTCGAGACTCCTGAGGAAGTCCATTCTCATCTCTGAGCCTCAGTTTTCTTATCTGAGAAATGGGAATGATTATCCCTGTCTCGAGGGCTCCTCCTAGAGGTTAAAAACAACGAGTACAAAGTGCTTAGCACCAGGCCTGGCACAGAATAAAGGCCCAGAAGTGCAGGCTATACATTATAAGGCTCAGTTGGCGTCGCGTTCTAAAATTCAGCCTCCTCGGAGGATTTCAGTGTCCTCTGGAGTGTCCTAAAAATGTTGAATTATACTTAAATATGAGATTTGAGTGAAGTGAAATTCAATTAATTTGGAGACTCTTTAGCCAAATGGGCCAAAATTCCTTATAATGTTCAAAAGTGGATACACTGGAAAAGGACCCCCACAGGGTACAAAACAAGCTCATTCTTTATGAAATGCTACAAATCTGACCATTACTTAGTAGACACATAACAGCGGATATACTTATAGGTCCAAAAAAATTGGGGGAAAAAAGAATGGCATACTTGGATGGATACAAACATTTTCTCAAAAGGAGAGTGCATTTTAGGTGAACTGGTCATGAAATGGAGGGCTGTTTGTGTCCTGCCAAGCGGGGGAGTTGGCTACAGTTGTCTCCTGGCCAGAAGAGCCTAGAAGCGTCAAGCAAGGGGTGGGGGATAGATAGAGACAGCTGAGGCCCAGAGGGGGCTCTTGACATCGTCTGGTCCCATCTTGGAACTCTACCTTTTTCCCAAATCGTTCCCCTTTCCTCAGGCCTCTCTCCAGGCCACTCTGTGACCCACCTTCCCACACCCCACCAGCCTAATTACAAATGGTGGTTTTCTGTTTATTGCTCAAAACCAAAAATCCAGAAGCGAAGGTGGGGAGACTGTGGGTTGGGAGATGGCGCGAAGTGGGTAGGGGGCCGTGCCCCTGCTTTCCCCCTTCATCCCTCTTCTGACCCTCCAGAGCCCAGGGGTGAGGCCCCGGGCCAGAGCATCTGGGAAAAGCCTTCAAGGCCAAAAGGAACAATGGAGCTCTCAGGCAGTCCTTGGGGGGGTACCCTGGGCCGGAGGGGCCCCAGGAGTTGCAGGGGGGCTGAGTTCCCCTCCCGGGGTCCAAAAGCCAGTAGGGCAGGAGGGGAGGGGCAGGCCCCCTGTTTGGCAACTGAGAAGAGGAGGCTTGGGCGGCAGGATGCTGGTTTATTTACGGTAGGGTCCCCAGGGCCATCAAAGCCCCCTTGTGGGACCAGGAGACTATTTACACAGCAGGGAGAAAAGGAGCCAGAGACAAGGTCCTGTACTCCTCCCTGCCCAGAATGGGAAGAGGAGGGGCGTCCTGGGTCCTGCAGCCTTAGTCTGGGCTTCAGATGGAAACTTCATACTCCCGTGTATCCTGGAGAGAGAGAGGGGATCAGTTGCTAGAGCGGGATGGGGATGGAGAAGCGAACAAAATGGGAGGAGGCATCCACCAGGGAGGGGAAAGACCCTGGGTTTTTAAAATAACATTGACCATGAGGTTTGGGAGCCATGGGGGGAGCAGGGAACAGGGCTGTACCTGGCCCTAGGGATACCTGGTTCATCTTACGGTCTCTTAAAAATCACACACAAATTTGAGTTTCTGGGTTGTCCCGAGCAACCGGAAGACCTGGCAGTTGGGCCTAAGTTTCCACTGCAGACCAGATGGGGCACAAGTTGGCCACTTAGCCCCAGTCCCCACCACGCCGCCACTCCCCACCGTGCACGCCTGACTCGCTGTGTTCACTGGTGTGGCCTTTGTAGGTAGCTGAGTTTGAAATCCCCAAGACGGGTAGTACAGAGACTTTGAGAGAAAGTTCTGGAGCCCTGGGGGAGCTGAGAGATGGGGCTCTCCAGGGGAGAAGGGGAAGGGCTCTCAGGGGAAGGGCTCACCCCAGCTTCATACAGTGGGTTGCTGAAGTCTGACTCCACAGTGATGGGGCTGTAGGAATGGGAGCCCGAGAAGCCGAAGAGGGATTTTCCCTGTAGTCTGCGAGAGGGAGGAGATAGAGGGGCTTATCCAGAGGTGAGACCCCAACCCCCACCTCACCCTGTCTTCTGCGCCAGGCAGGCAGGATGGCTGCCCTGGCTAGCAGCTCCCCGAGCAGGGTCCTTACTTGGTGTAGTATATGTAAACGCCACTGCCGAGGACAATGACCAGGCCTAGGGGCAGCAGGATGGCCAAGGCGAGGTTCCCCCCCTCCAGCTGCCTCGACGGGTCTGTGGTCTGGGTCACTAGGGAGAGGAGAGGCCAGTGAGCTGGGGCTGGGCCCAGCCCACTGGCCTCTCCCAGCCTCTTGCCCTGGGCCTCGAACCCTGGGCTTCACCCCTCCGGGGCCTGGCCTCCTGCCCCCGGCCTCTGCCTTGCCCTCCCGACTCAGCCAGGCCTGGGTCTCCACCTGTGCCCTCACTGACCTTCCAGTTTTCGGTTGTCCAGGAGCTCCTCATAGGCCACTGCAGGGAGAGGAGGGGGAGGGGACGGGGTCTGAGCCAGGGAGGGAAGGAGGCTGGGTAGAGGCCGGGAGCCCAGTGGGGCTGGGCTGGACAGCCTGGTTCTCTCTGCCCTCTGCTCAACCTAAACTTTATCCTTCCCTTGGTGGGGGCGGGGGAAGACTGGTCAAGGCAGGGCCTTCTTCCTCTTTCTCCAGACCCCTAAAATTTCAGGTTTCTTGGGTGGTCCAAACTAATCGGTCTGTAGAATTTGTCAGAAATGGGGGAAACTTGAGACCTATCCAGAGGGCAAGGAGACTTCCAAGCCAAGGCCCGCTCTGCTACATCCCTTAGGACAGTTCCATGACCTTGAGGTTCCCCAGGACCACTGGATGTTCCTGTGAGGACCAGAGCCCACAGGAGGTGAATGGGGAGCTTGGTCAGTCGTTCTCAAATTTGCTGCTCCCTGACTTTCCCAGTCCCGTCGCTCCCCAGACCCTGCTGTGCCCCCTCCTGCCCGGTCTGCCCAGGCACCTTTGCAGAGTGGGGGCTGGCTGGTCCACTGGGAGGGGTGGCCGGGCACACAGGTGATGGTGACCTCGCCGATGAGCTCAAAGCCCTCATAGCAGAAGAAGCGCAGAGACTCGCCCGCCTGGTAGTGATGCTTGTACAGCGTCTGATAGCCGTTCTCCGGCACCCCTGGGTTCAGGCACGGCTCATACTTCACTGCGGGGCATAACATCCGTCAGCTGCCGGACCCCTGCTGAGCAGGCCACCCAGCCACCCTTCCCAGGGTGTCCCCAGACTCACAGGCACACTTGGGGACCCGGTCGCTCCACTTGGGTGTGCCCGTGTCCCGGCTGTAGCAAGTGAGTACTGCCGCCCCTTCCAGGCTGTACCCTGGCAGACAGCGGTACTGGACGTGGGAGCCCACCGGGAAGCCGGCGTCGGAGGTGGTACGGTGCCCGTTGGTGATCTCACCAGGGTCGGCACAAGTCATGACTGTCGGCGGGAAAGCAAGTTCAGGGGGAGCCTTAAAAGCTCTCCGGGAAGCTGAGGATGGGGAGACGCCTGAGCAGTGGGCCATCTTCCCGCTAAGCACCTCCCCATCTCCCACCATTTCCTCCAGATGGAGAGATCAGAGGTTGGAAAAATGTAAAATTCGGTGCATTTTAGATTTCGGGCTTCTTCCAGAAAAGAGCGGTGGGGACAAGCCAGACCCCCATCTGAGAATGAAATGTGAAGTCTTCTGTCCCTGTTACCAGAGCCTAGGAGCTACACCCTGACGCCACCAGCCCCACACAGTGGCTCTTAGGCGGGACAGCAGCCCAGCCCTCCTGCTCCCCTCCTTCCTCATTCCCGGCATCCCCAGTGCCCTCTGCTCATTTGCATAGCCTGCCCTTTACAACCTTGTTGTGCAAGTAACAATCAGAGCCATTTCTTGTATACGGACCTCTGCTAAGTGCTTTACAAGCACAGCATCTCTACCCTGATGATCCTGAGGTCAGCGTGACTCATCTCGCAGGGCTCAGGGTGGGGAAATAATTGGTCCATGGTCCCAGAGCACTGGGCTGACATTCAGAGACTTGGCTCTCAGCTCAGCTTCAGGCTCAGTGTGCTGCCTTGGCCACAGAGCTTGTCCCCCCTGGGTCCTGGCTGGGTTTCAGACTGGACATCCTGTCAGTCCTTCTAGAGATGTGGAGCTGTCTCAACCAGAAAGTTTTCCTCGTGTCCAGTCCAAACCTGCCTTCCTGAACTTAACTTCATTGGTCCCACCATTGCCCCCCAGGGCCAGGTGGAAGACCAACAGTCCCATATCCTGGCAGCAGCTTCCCAAAATTTGGAGAAAATGACAAGACGCCACCCCTTTCTGCTATTCTAAGAGATAGACGCTCCCAGCTCCTTCAAATATCACCTCCTCAGTGAAATCTCCCCTGCCTGAAACAATGAACCCCCTTGCCCCCCTTCCCATAGTGCTTCTTATTTATAGCACCTGCTAAACTGTTCGCACGCACAGGTACTGTGTGAAAACTCAGATGTTAAGTCCTTTGCCCGGAAATACCCTGCAGTTACAGCTTTGGAATACCCTGAGCTGTTTAAGGGTCCGCCTTCCGAACTGTGAGCTCCGCCTGGGTCAGGAGGGACCCCAGCCCCACTGCATAACCCCAACCCAGCATGCGGCTTCAATGACTGCAGTAAAATAAACCAAGTTCTCTGACCAGCCTAGGCCCCAGCAAACTGACTCCCTGTAACGTCCAGGGTGGGAGATTGAGACTGGAGAAGAGAATAGAAGGGGAAGAGCGGAGCGGAGAGTCGACGGGGCGGGGCTGGGGGTGGGCGGGACTCTGACGCGGGGCTAGGAGGTGATGGGGGCGGGACCAGGAGAAAGTGAGGCGCGACCCAGAGGAAACCCGGTCAGACCTCAGAATAGTGCACGAGAGAGGGACACAGCCCGGAGGCGAGAGTGGGGTCCGGAGGGGGCAGTTTCGGGACACCGAGGATCAGAGGGGTGGAACCCAAAGGGTTAAAGGGACGGGGCCTGAGTAAGATCCGGGCAGAATCCAGAGGGAAGGGATGTGAAACTCGGCCGGGCCGGGAGCCGGGGCAAAAAGGAACTTTAGCCAGACGCAGAGGGGTTGCGGAGCGGCGAAACCCCGACGGGCAGGGGCGGGGCCCGAGCTCACTCTTTTGGCAGGCGGGCGGCGCTGCGCTCCAGGACAGGTCCCATTGGCAGGTGAGAATGTCGGAGCCGAGCAGCTCATAGCCAGGCTCACACTGGTAGGTAAGCACCGTGCCCCGGATCAGGTCCCCGTGGGAAGCCGTCCTCCAGCCCCACTCTGGAGGTGGCAGCTCCGGGCACGTGTCGTTCCTCGGGACCTCTGCAGGGGAGAGACAGCGAGTTTGGAGGCTGTCCTGCGACTGACTCGGGGCGCCCTTCCAGACGCGGGGGCCTTGCTCCTCCCGGGATCTCTGGCTTGCCGAGCCCCTGGGCATTTCAGGACCCTAGACCTCGGTACCTTTGAAATGCAACACGAAACCCTGCCCCAGGCCCGGGTTTGGGGGCCCTGGCGGTGCCTGGAACTGTAGCGTGAGGTCGGGCCCAGAGGAGAGGAGGCGGCGGCGCGGTTGAGGTCCCCGCAGCTGGGCCAGGACTCGGGCGCTGGGACCGTCCCCATCGAAGAGTGTCAGCATGTCCCCTTCACGCACATTCAGGCTGCAGAGATTGGAACCAGATGTGCGGGGTGGGTTACGATTCGCCCCTCCTATGCGGGTCTGCCCAGTCAGTAACTCAGTTCATTAGGAACCCCACCTACTCTCCAGCCCTGTCCACATTTCCCCATCCCAAGTCTGGCCACCCTTTAAGCAATTATGGGCTTCTCTATACTAGCCCCTCCGGGTTCCACTTGTTCTGCGGCTCTTGTTTCCTGATTCCCAGCCCAGCTCCTCAGGAACTCCTATCACTCTCCGGTCCCTCCTCCCTCCGCGGTGATGCACAGTCTCTCTCTCAAGTCCAGCTCCGACCAGTCACAGGCCATGTTCTTTTACCACCGGCCCAACTCCAGGAGCCGCTGGGACTATCCGCCTTGGGGCCATGCCCACTCCTTGTTCCAACCGGTCGCATGGCCATCTCATCTCAAATCAGCTCACTGGCTTCTCCCCACACCCACCACCACCTCCTGTGCTGGTGACCAGGCCACAGTTTGGGCCTGGGTTCCTGGAAACCGCTCCAGGGGCAGCCTCGAAACAGCCAAAGAGCGAGAGACACAGGACCAGAGCCCTCTTTTCACTACCGCCCCTGCAGAAGCCCCTGCGTGACCCATGTCCTTGTCCAGAGTCGCCTGGACAAATCAAAAGCGATTTGTTCCTAGGTCTCCTTGACACCCCACAACCCTGTCCTGAACCCTGAGACACCTCTTTCATCTTGGGTAGCCAGCCAGGCTCAAGCCGCAGGCTACAGTGTTGTCATACCACACTTCACGGAGCCCGCACCCATCACCACCCCACCCCCCCGCCCCCGCCAGCACCCTAACGTACATTTCAACTTGGAGCAAGATGCGCTTCTCCTCCTGGACGTGCAGGCCCCACACGCAGTCCTGGCCGGGGCTGTAGCTCTGGGGCCAGTCGGGAGAGAGGACCACACCAGCCGCCTCTGACAGCTCCCCTCCGCACATGGCTGGGGGAGAAGGGGATGCAGATTCCGAACTCCCCGTCTTCATTTCACCGAGGGTCTACCTACTCCCAGCTGTGGGCACCATACTGCCTCACAGGCTCCCTCTTAATTACCTGTGCCCAATCCCCGCCTTGCTCTCACTTAGCCCCGCCCACCTAGCCCCGCCCACTCTCCAGCCTATGCATTACCCCGCCCATCCCAAGACTTAGCTCCAGCTAGAGCTCTTCAAGACATTTGGGTCGCGACCCCTAAATTCTGTAACAAACCCACCAATTATTCAGCTGAGAAAAACGATCTCTGAGAAGGACAAGGATTTACCCAAGGTCTGGGTTTACTGGGTTTGGATATGCAAGTCTCCTTCCCGAATGGCCTTCCTAAGATCTCCAGCTGGGGGGTGGGGGGTGGCTGGAGACCGGGGAGGGGGGGGGCTAGTCTGCAGACAGAGGGAGCTCCTAGGGATGTGGGGGGCTCACCCTTGCAGGCTGGCTCTGTGTCATTCCAGTGGGGTTCTGTGGGATCCACACATTCGATGGCATTTGGGGGGCCAGGGGGCTCCAGGGCATATCCTGGGAGGCACGAGAAGGTGGCCAGTGCCCCTGGGCGGTACTCTGGGTCTGTGGTGGTGACATTGCCGTGTGCCAGGAAGGGAGCGAAGCAGCGATCTTCTTCAAAGGCTAGAGAGGGGTCAGTCACAGAAAGTAAGCATGAGGACAGGCCTCGGGGATCTCAGACTGGGGGGTCTTGGGCTGAGTTCAAGTGTCGTTTGGCTGCTCAGTGGGTTGTTTAAAATGGAATGCCTTTGGGCCTAGCTTTCACTCTCCAGTCTCCCCCAAATCCTAACCCTTCTCACTCACACATTTATGTTACCTTCCTGGCCGCTGACGGGAAACCCCTAAGCTAGTCAAATCCCAGCCCCCATTCTATAGATGAGGAAACTGAGGTCCACAGACCAAAAAACCACTTGCCCAATGTCACACATATTCAGGTCTCAAACCCAGATTGCTTGAATCCTAGCCAGAGTCACTTGGTTTTGGAAATTGCAGAGGAGGGAGGGGAAAGGGTGCCTTTGGAGAACCAGCTCACACAGGTGTGTTCTCTCCTCAAAAATAAGAGTTAGAGGGGCGCCTGAGTGGCTCAGTCGGTTATGGGTCCAACTCCCGGTTTTAGCTCATGGACTCTTAGTTTTGGCTCAGGTCATGACCTTGGGGTCATGAGACCCAGTGGAGGCCGCACTGAGCTCTGCACTCATCGGAGAGTCTGCTTGTGGATTCTCACTCTCCCTCTGTGAGCACCGCCCCCCCCAACTCCCGCTCATGCTCTCTGTGTGTGTGTCTCTCTCTCTAAAATAAATAAATAAATCTTAGAGGGAGAGAGAGTGTGCAGTGGTGGGGAGGGGCAGAGAGAGGTGGGAATCTCATGTAGACTCCCCGCTGAGAGCTGAGCCCGACTTGGGGTTTGATCTCACAACCCTGAGATCATGACCTGAGCTGAAACCAAGAGTTGTCCAATTAAACAACTGAGCCACCCAGGCAGTCCATAAAGAAATCGTTAAAAAAAAAAAAAAAAAAAAAAAAAAGATTCTCCCCACCTATGTTGATTACCCATGTTGTGGCTAGAATCCCAAAGTACAACAAATGCAGAAGCTACTCAATTTTGACTTTGGACTAACTCAGCAGAAAAGAACATTTGGAAAGCATTTTCGCTTTTGCCCACATGATCGTAGCTCAGCTGCAGAACGATCGGTGGGGAGGAGTGTGAAGCTCATAGAGTAGCAATGGCCCACAACCAGGGAGGCAGACCTCAGACCTCGAAATTCTTTGCACATTTGCAAGTCTAACAGGCAGTTTATTTTTCAGATCTGCTGTTCTAGTTCACTGTTCCTTACAACCAGATGAGGTCTCAAGTCCAAATCCTATGTGTCCATCAGGGCCCAGTGCCAAATCCATTGCTCCTTTGATTCACACCAGAAACCAGCCCCTCCTGTCTCTGAGTATTTCACTTTCTTTATCTCTCTCCTGCTACTGCTTGCACAGATCCTCTACTCTAGTCACGCTGAAATTCCCTCTTTCCCAAACATACCAGGCCCTTCTCTACCTCTTTACTGTTGCTCTCACCGTTCCTTTCACCTGAGGTGCTCACCCCTAATCTCCCTCTTTTAAAATGCTCTCTATCCTAGGGGCACCTAGGGTCTGGCTCTTGGTCACCGCTCAGGTCATGGTCTCAGGGTTGTGAGACTGAGCCCCTTGTCAGGCTCTACACTGAGCGTGAAGTTCTGCTTGGGATTCTCTCTCTCCCTCTGCCCCTCCCCACTCCTCTCTCTCACTCTCTAAAAAATAAATAAAATAAAATATAGTAAAATAAAATAAATTCTCTCTATCCAGTAAGGCCCAGCTCAAATGCCTCTTCTCCCACAATCACTGATCTCCTTGTTTCTGCCTGTCCAGCATCTAGACCGCCGTCTTCTGTTTAAGACACTCCTACTTTCATTTTGGGACACAAGCCTCCTCCAGTCTAGGAGGTCCAGTTGGGGCCAACTATGGATGGTCATGTGATACGGGTCTGCCAATCAACACCACCCGCCCTTCCCTTCCGTGATTGGCTAATGACCTCAGCCAGAGAAATGAGAGCCCTCCCTGGCATTTTTGCTGAAGCTCTTGGGAAAGCGGTACCCTTTCTCTTTCTGCTGAACTTGCTATGTTGGTGGCATGTCAGTTTGAACTGCTAGGAGCACCACAGACTGAGAGCCTGACTGACGGTGAAGCCGACACGGAGGAAAGCACTGAGAGGTGAAGGTGCCTGGTCTCTTGGCTGTGTACCTGGATCCAGCCATCCCTGAAACTTAAATGGGAAGAGCCACCCAGGAATCGGAAGAGGTCCACAGGAGGGGATCCTTGTAGTTTGGGGGTGGGGAGGAAGTTAGTTTCCAGAGATCCAAACAGAGATGAGCAGGGACAGGGTATGTGTTTGTGACCATACCCAGCCATCAGCAAGATGGCAAAGTGCAGGAGTTGGGATCCCTGGGGGCGGGGGGGACACTTACCTTCAAATCGGAGGCTTAGCAGCAGGGGGTTGGCGGGTGTCTCTGAAAGCAGCTCCACATAAAGGGACTGGGCGTCACTGATGAGACCCCGCTCTGGGACGTCATCCATGTCCGAGTCATAGATGACTGGGGAGAGGGGGCTGCCCCCTGAGCGCACCATCAGCCTGGGATGGACAGAAGTTTCCCCTCGGAAGCTGGCTCGTCTCTTGCTGGCTCTCCTAACTTGCTTTCACAGCTGTTATTTTCAAGCGTCAACTACGTCCCATGTATGCTAAATCTTCGCACATTTTGTCTCATTACTTTTCACAAGAGCCCTTGAGTCAGCATGATTTATCATCCCTGATTTTATAGATGAGGAAATGGAGGCCCAGAGTCACCTGCCCCACATCACATAGCAACTAGTGGCAGAGCTGAGGTAGTGGTTCGTCAGGCGAGACGGGGTACCAGTGATGATGGCGAGGACAGACACATTTCCAGGGCTCGCTCCCTTCCAAGCACTTCCCGTAACTCAACACCTTTATCCCCACAGAAACCTTCGGAGGAGGTCCTGTGATCTCCATTCTACTGAAGAGGAAACTGAGGCACAGACAGGGCCAGCAACTCGTCTGTGTTTGCACAGCTATACCGCCTAAGAAAGGGGAAGGACTGATCTGTGTTTGACACACATTTTAACTGGGACCCACCCCAGGTCTGTCTGACTCCCCACTGCAGCCTTCCTATTTCCCACAGGTGGGGACCTCTGAGCCAAGACCCAGACCCTCACCGGTCATTGTCCTCATCCAATGAGACCCTCTCGAAGTGCAGGTGAAGGCGGCGTCCCTCAGCTGCTTCGATGACCCACCGGCAGGTGAGGTTGGGCCCTGCTGCTCCTCCGGGCTCAGGGGACACAATGCGACCCAGTGTAGCATTGTGGATGGTGCCACCACAGGATGCTGGGGGTAGAGGAGGGACATGGGAAGGTGACTTGTCCTCCTGTCTTCACAGCTGTTACATCCACACCTTCGGTTGGGACTCAGCCTCAGAGTGCTTTCTGCCTTATAGGCTCACCCCGGAGGATGGGACCTTCTCCAAGGCCACCACCCAGGTAGGGAACCAGCGCCCCCAGCATGGACCCTCCCTAGGACGGAAAGCCTGCTGATATGAACACTCCCCAGGTATGGACACCCTGGCATGGGGAGTATGAGGGATCCCCAAAATTGAAGCCCTCAAATGGAGAATCTTCAAGATGGGATCCCCAGGATAAAGATTCTTCACCATAGGGAACCTCTAGATATGGATCTCCAGAATGGTTTCCTTGAGCATGAGGAGTCTCTGAAAGAAGACACCTCCAGAATGGCGACTCCCCATATGGAAACCCTTTAGGCAGGACATCCCCAGATGGAGACCACCCCCTTGCCCCCGCCACCGCCAAGGATGGCAATTCTCCAAGGGTCGACACCTTCTGTGTGAAGAGCTCCAGATGGAGACACCAGGATAGGGACTCTTCCAGGCCTAAACCCCTTCAAGATGGGTGTTGGCCAAAGATAGAGACCCCCAAGATAGTACCCGCCCAATGGGGCTCCCAGGACGGAAGCCCCATCTAGCGTGCAGGAGACTCACCCACGCAGCTGGGGGGTTCGCCACTCCAGGCTGGTCGGGTGCCGTTGAGGCAGATAAGGGTCTCCTCGCCCTGCAGCTGGTAGCCTGAATCACAGTGGAAGGTGGCAGTACCCCCAGGGTGCAAGTCTGTCACGCTCACGTCCCCGTGGGCCGGCCGGGGAGGGAAGCCGCAGCTCAGGAGGTAGGCTGGATCAGGCAGAGCCGGGAGAAGGGAGACTGGTTTTCCCATGCCAACCTCTCTCACCGATCCCCTCGCACACGCTTCCCTTTTCTCAGGTCCCCTGGTGGCAGAGAGGGCTCCCTACTGGAGCTCTCACACGGCCACTTGGTCTCAGGAAGAGGTCATCCCAACATCCCTTCTGTCCCCTAGTCTTTATAATCAATCTACCCACTTCGGCCTCCATTTTATAGATGAAGTATCTGAGACTCAAAGAAATTCTACCTCTCGAACTCACTTGCCAGGGCAACCTCGGGCAAGTCAGTTGGCCACCGCGAACCCAGCCAGCTCTAAAAATAACAAATAGTGTCTGCAGAACTTGTTCAGCTTCTAAAATGAGCTCATGCAGTGCTTCTGAGGTAGCCACAGGAAGGCTGTGATCCATTTTCCAGATGTCGCAATGGGTTGTTAAGTGACTCCTAGTGATTTCTCCCCGCTGAGGCGCGTGGCGGGAGCAGAGCCTCAGCTTTCCTCCAGAGGAGCCCGCGTGAAGCTCCTTTGGGAAGTTGGGCTATCTTGTCATTGGAGACCTTAGTACTCGGTGCCCCCTCCGTGAATCCCCCAGGGAAGGCGAAGGGCTAGGAAAGGCTTTGCTCTCCTTAAAGAACTGGTTTCTCTTCTCCTCTCTTGCAATGAGAACTGAGTGATCTCTCTTTTTGTGCTGCTAAGAAGCTCGGAACCAGATCAAGGCTTGTTCCGAGCAACAGTGGCTTGTCCATCCACATTCTATTTTTGTCATCTTTAATAAGCACTTCCTGGTACCCATTTCCTTCTTATTTTATTTAATTTTGCTGCATTCTTTTTTGAAAGCCTCCTGAAATTCTTGTGGAATCACAGGAGATAAAACAAAGAAATAGAAAGTGACTTGGGGCCGGATTGGGGGGGTGGGTGCTGGCAGGCTTAGTCGGAAGAGCGTGGGACTCTTGATCTTGGGGTCATGTGTTTGAGCTCCATGTTACTCGTGGAGTAAAGATTACTTAAATATCTAAACTTAAAAAGGAAGGAAAGAGGAAGGAAGGGAGGGAGGGAGGGAACAAGGGAGGAAGGAAGTGACTTGGCAGTAGACAATGGACTCTAAATTTGGTCCTGACATAGTTCTATGTGTCTGTTTCAGACCAGGCAGAGTTCATCAAGAAGGGCTTCCTGGAGGAGATGTACCAAAGCTGGGTCTCTGTAGGAGGGGCAGGCTCTGGGTAGCCATGCTTGGGAGATGCCGGCTCGCCTGGGCCTTTGCTAACTGTACGGCCTTGAGTGATTAAGTCAGAGACCTGGTCTCCCTACTTCAAAATTCAGTAAGCATTTCCTTGGCTGGGTGCTATTGCAGAGAGGTGAAAAGGACCCAGGTCTTGTCCTTTAGGAGTCTGCAGTCTACTGAGATAGACCCCAAAAGTTTCTCAAACACAGTGGTTTAAATAAATATTAGCCTCTTGATGGCTCTCCATGACCGACAGAATCAAGCCCAAATGCTTTGGATTGACATTCCAGCCCCTTCCATCACTGCACCCAGCCCAAAACCTCCAGCTTCAGTTCTTAAACCCACAACCCTACACAAGGTAGTTTTGTGACTTCATATTTTTTCGCATCATTTCCCCTACCTGCGAGGTCCTTTTCCCGGTCTTTCTCATCTTTCAAGGAGTAACTTAAGTACCACCTCTTCCAGGAAGTCTTCCTGGCCCCTCCCCTCTCCCACAGAGTTAGTTTCTTTCTTGCCTCCACACCTGTGCACGCGTACTTTTATCATCACATGAACTGCTGTCTATTGCCATGGTGAGACTGAACTGGCCTCACTTGTTTTGTGTCCCAAAAACCTCGCCAAGCCGATCCACCGATGCGGCCCAAACTGGACCGGGAGATGGGCACACCTGACTTCCAGTTCTAGCTCCATGACTTATTTGCTGTATGACCTTGGGCAGGTGATACCCCCTCAGGGGCCTGTCACCTGTCAACAGCAGTAGTAAGTCCTACCATTGGCCAACCAGCCTTCCAGATAAAGGAAAGAAACACGCAAAGCACCTCACACAGAGAAAGTGGTCAGAAAATCTGAAGCCCTTGTCCCTCAGGCTCGATGAATGAATGACTGGGAGTCGGGGCTGCCGATCTGCCTTCTGACTCTGCAGCACACCTGTGGGTGGCTGGGCCATCCCTAGAACCCTTCTTCCTCTTGGAGGTAGAGTGGCCAACGGCCACCCTTGGGGGTGCCCCGAGAAGCACACAAAACAACCGTTGGCTCCAGGGTTGTGTAAATGGGAACGTTTGCTGGGCTTGGGGCGAGCAGTGATGGAGCCTTTGGCCTTTCAGAGAAGCTAACGAGGCCACTCTGGACCAGAGGCCCCAGCTAGTGGAGACTGGGGAGGGCTTAAACAGGGCCTCGGTCCCAGAGGGGCGCAGAGAAGCCGCAAAGCAGGGAAGACCGAGGCAGGTAATGAAGGCCAATTTATGCAACAGCCCTGCTTCCCCGGATGTTCCACTTTGTCTGAAGAGTCCTATTTTCAGGGCCCGAGGGAAGTGGCTGCTTAAGGGAGCCGGCGGGGAGCCATTTTGTAATGTTGGAAGGGCAGTCCCCCCAACCCCCGCCCTAGGCGCTCGGGCATGACCTTGCTCCCTGCCAACCCGACCACCAACTACGTGGCCCCCCATCTCACTGGCCCCTCCACCTTGCACATAGGAGTCCCTGGGGCCCAAGCAGAGGCCTCAGGAGAAACTGGAGAGGGTGTGAGGCAGGGATCCGTGTTGCATGTGTCCTGGGCAAGGCCCACAAGGGGCAGGCAAGGCCATGAGGTGATGTGAAGGGGACATTGGCCCCAAACCCAGTTCCCTCTCTGTTTCTGAGGAGCACAGGAAGGGACTTTGGAGATGGCAGCAGTGTCTGGAATGGGACAGCAGGCTGCCATGCACACACACGTGCTAGAGGGTATGCTCACTCTGTGGGAAGGTTCCTGCACACACAGGCGAGTACGGGTACTGTACTGTACTGTACTCACCTGTGTGTGCACCTGCGTGTAGGCTGTCTGTGGGGGGTGCTCCTGAGTGCAGTCGTGCACGGATACCATCCCCTCCTACACCCCCAAAGTCAGCAGGATCTTTCTAGGTCACACCTGAGGTTGTCACTACCTTGCTTCAAACATTTCAAAATGTCTCCATGTCCCTTGCAGGGTAAGTAGTCTGTACCCCTTACTGAATTTGATGAAGCCCTTCCTGATCTGAATCCAACCTCCTAGTCTGGTTTCTTTTTTCTTTTTTTTTTTTAAGATTTTACCCACTTATCTGACAGACAGAGATCACAAGTAGGCAGAGAGGCAGGCAGAGAGAGAGGAAAGCAGACTCCCTGCTCAGCAGCTCCATCCCAGGACCCCAGGACTACGACCCAAGCTGAAGGCAGAGGCTTCAACCCACTGAGCCACTCAGGCGCCCCCTTAGTCTGGTTTCTTATAGCCTGCTTTTCTCCCACCACTTTCTGGGCTTTTCTGTAGCAGTGACTGACATTCCTGAGCTCTCATTGTGGACCAGATACTATTTTAAGCACTTGACATGTGTTATTAGTTAATTTGGTCTTCCTAATAATACCATGAGCCAAGTATTATGGTTCCCATTTTTCAGATGAGACCATGAGGCACAGAAAGGTTAAGTAAGTCACCCCAGGTCACACAGCTAGGGCAATTCTATCTTCCATGCTGAATTACTTCAACTCCTCAAGGGGATCATGCTTTTTCATCCAGCTAGACACCTGTCTTCCTCATTCTTCCCTTCCCACCCTTCCCCTTGTAGCTTCGTTACCTCCTCCAAGAAGGTGTCCCTATATTCCTTAGGAGAAATGTATGTCCCTTTGAAATTTGTTCCCTCTGCCTGTGTTTCCTTCATCATAGGGCTATGGGTCCTTATCTCATTGAATTATAATCATCCTGATTACTTGTCCATGTCTTTAGCTAGATTCTGAGTTCCTGGAAGATCTACGTCTGGCTTGTTCATCGCTCTCCCTACGGACAACACAGGGCCGGTATGAATGGGTGTTCAGTAAACGTTTGTTGAGTGAATCAATAACCCGCCACTCTGATGTGTGCACACTGAGTCTCTGAGTGTGCAAAATAAGTGTGCACAGATCTCCTCTGAGGGCTCTGCCTGCCCCCAACCAGGTCCTAGACAGGAGGAAAAGCCCCTGACATCTCCTTAAGCTCAGATGCCTCCCAGAGATGTCTCTTGTGCCCAGTGTGGCCCCTCCCCTTCCACCAGCTCCCCAGACTCCTCACCCTGATAGTGGATCCTGAAGCCACCGCCCCTTGGGACCCGTGGGCTCTGGAAGTGCAGGAGCAGCCGGTTGGTTGGACTCCGAAGCACCTGTCCTTCTCCCAGCATGGAGGAGTTAGCCAGGAGTCGGGGGGCCAGGCCTGGGGATCCCCCACCAGCCAGCACCAGGAGTTCCTCCTCCCGAGATAGGTTCAGCGTCTGTACCTAAAGAAGGCCAGACCCAGACCGCCGCCCCCCACCCCACAGGACAAGTCAGTCAAGGTGGGTGACCCCTAAGCCCCCCACCGTCTGCCTCCCTTTCTCCTGTGTGTGGCAGCCCAGATACCACCGTGACATTGGCCACATTATAGAACTCCAGGAGAATCTCTGAGATCCTCAGAAAACAGGCCCACTGAGTCAGGTAAGTTTCCCAGGCCAAAACTGTGCACACACCTGGGCCCAGAGGAAAGGGCTTGGGGGCTTCAAAGTCCAGTTACCTGGATCTCAATGCCGTAGCCAGGGTAGACATGGATGCTGTAGGTGCAGTCCAAGAGCCCCACAGTGCGGCTGGCGGCGCTGCCCAGATCGGGAGACTCCACATGCCCTTCGCCCTCAGAGATGTTGTTATTACACAGAACTAAAGAGAAACAAGTGGCTGGAGCTGACTGATTCCCTGTGCTCTTGCCCTCCGAGCCAAGCAACTCTGGGGGCCCTCGCCTGTCTTGTCCCCTGCACCCCTCACCTTCTTTTTCGGCGGCTCCCTCTCCCCCTCCCTCCCCCCGTGCCCACAACTCCCTTCCCCAACTGTAGTAGAGATAAAACACACAGAACGGTGCTGGCCCACCGCAAGGGTAGACACACGCCCACCATAATAATAATCAAATAATAATAAAAAAATGATTGAGCAGGGGTGCCTGGGTGACTCAGTGGGTTAAAGCGTCTGCCGTCAGCTCAGGTCATGATCCCAGAGTCCTGGGATCGAGCCCCACTTCAGGCTCTTCCCACATCAGGCTCTCTGCTTAGTGGGAAGCCTGCTTCCCTTCCTCTCTCTGCCTGCCTCTCTGCCTAATTGTGATCTCTGTCTGTCAAATAAATAAATAAAATCTTAAAAAAAAAAATGATTGAGCAGAGGCCCCTTTCTCATCTGTACCCAGACCCCTACTTCCACACTTTTCCAGCAGCCTCTCCCCGGGCATCCCACCCTCCTCTCCCACATTCATGCTCCTGCACACTGTTCCCGCCCCCTTTCAGACGCCTCACCTGGGCTGGTCACCGTGGTGGTAACAGTGGTCGTGGTGATGATGGTGGTCGTGGTCTCCTCCTCTCCTCCCTCAGGCCCGAGGGGCGGGCCTGGGGAGGCGGGGCCAGGAAGGGGCGGGGCCGTAGTTCCCGGGGGCGGGGTCAGCAGCTCTGGCGCGGTGGGGCCTGCCCCCCTTCCCCCTTTAGGGGTTACAGCGGTTGTCAGAGGCCCCGTCCCTGGCTCAGTGGTCCGTGGCAGGGAGGGTGCTGCAAGAGTCTGGCCGGCTGGAGGGGTGGCTAGTGTGGGGTCTGGATCAGATCCTGGGACAGTGCAAGGTAAGTCAGGGCGCAGAAAGAGCAAATTGGTGGGTCATGGGTGGGGAGCAGGGCTGAGGGAAACTGGGGGCTCCCCCCACTGAACCCAAGAGTTGCAAGCCTCCCACCTCTCCCTTCCGCACCCGAACTCTACACGTCCTCCCAAGGTTCCCACAGCCCGACCTCCCCACCCCTCCCTCTCCACCTCTCCACCCAGGCCCTTCCACTGGGTCAGTCTCCTTGAGACTCTCCACGCTTCCCCATTCAGGTCTGGCTCCCTTTCCTGCGCACCCTTCCTCCCTCCTCTTTCTCTCTTTTGCTCTGTCTGGAACTCTTCTTCTCTGTTTAGTATTCTTGTGGCTCTCTGATTTTATGATTCTAAATCTGCTACTCTCTGCATTTCTCTCTCTTTCTAGGTCTCTCTCCCCCGATTCCTCAGACTCTGGTTCTCTGAGTTTCCATCTGTCTTTCTCTCTCATGGTCTGTTTTTCTGTCTGGCTCTGGCTCTTGATCATTCAGCCTCAACTGCCCTGGTTCTCTGTCTATGCCGTTTTGACTCTCTCTAACCATATCTTGCTGAATGTCACTGGCTTGGGTCCCCATCTCCTCGAGTTAATGTCCCTCCCTCTTTCTCTGTGTCACTTCTGCCACTCTGGGGCCTCACCCGGCAGGTAGCCCATCTCTGGACCTCTCCTCAGCAGGGCCCCATGGAGCAGCTCCGCCAAAACCTCAGAGGCTACTGTGGGGGCCTCACTTCCAGGCTCTGGTAGTGCCTCTTCTTCCTTCAGGGGCAGACCTAGGAGATGAAGTTGTGTGAGCCCTTCCACTGCCCCACACTCCTTCCTTCTCCAGAAAGATCTTTGCCAGAGCTCTTCCTCCCCTCTCAGTCAGCTGGGCCTGCAGGAGCTCAGAGGGTCCCAGACTGGGCTGAGAGCCAAGAGTAGAGGAGGGGCTCCCAGCTGTCCCCGGCACCCCTACACCTTCCTCTCCACCCCACTCCCCTCCCACACTGTGTGGGCCTTCCGTGAGCATCTTGGCTCTTATGAACCCTGGACAGCGCCAGCCGAGTGGAGAGGGGCCCCGGTGCTACCTTCCTTTCCCCCTCGCTGGTGCTCTTCCCCCAGCCCTGGAGCTCTGCAGAGGGTCTGGCAGCACCTCCCAGCCCTTGCTTCCGCAATGCCCAGCTTTATCTCTGGGTTTCTATCTCTGCAGTGTGGTTCCCTCTCTCTCTCTCTCTTTCATTCTCTGCAGTCTCTGCCCGCTTCCCTGGAGGCTGGCGAGGGGTCAGAGTAGAGAACTGAATATCTGGACTCTGAGCACTGCCTCTGTTCATCTGTCTTTGTCCATACGTCCAAGAACATTTGTGCGTGCAGTGCCTGGCGTCTCTCCCAGCACCTCCATCTCCCACCCAGGTACCCTGCATGCTTCTGCCGCCTCCGCAGACATCCCCCAACTTCCCCAGCCCTTCTTCCTGGATTTAACCCCTGAGACGCTGGTAAAAGCTCCCCTCATTCATTTCCCCACCTTCTCAATATTGGGGGTTAGGGCTCCAGGTACAAGTCAGAATGCCCTGGCTTGCCCCTTCCCTGTCAGCTGTACCCCTCCTCCCCCAGAAGCTCAGAAAGCCCAGGATGTTCAGAGAAAGGATGGTAGAGGACCCAGGTGGGGACCATCCCAGGGCCTACCCCCACGCTCCCATGTCCTTACCCTGAATCCAGGGACAGCTCAGCAGAATTAGGAACAGCAGCTGGGGAGGCGGCGGGTGCTGGGCCCTGGGAGTCCCCATGGCGACTCACACCGATTTCTCTTCTCTGCGCCTCTCCTAAATAATCTAGTTGTCACCTTTCCTCCGTCTCCTTTTATCTTTCCCTTTAATTTTCTTTTTTCTTTTTCTTTTTTTCCTGCTAGCAGTTAGCAAGGAAGACAATTTCTCTGTCCCTTGGGATGGAGGGGCAGAATTGGGCTGGGGGTCGCCGGGATCCCACCCCTCCTTGCCCAATCTCCTCTGTCCTCTGCTATCGGGTCTGTGGGAGAGGGGGCGCGGCTCCGGCTGCAGGGGGTGGGACCGAGAAGGCCGAAGGGGCTGGGTCGCCTGGGTTACCCTCTCGCTCGGGCGCGTGGGTCCATCGAGCTAGCTGGATCCCAGGCTGGGGGAGTAGGGAAAGGCAAGACAGCTTCTGGGGGTCTGGGGTGGGGTCGAGGATCGGGAGGGTCCCTACTGTGCTCTAGCGGGGCTTGGTGGGGACGGGAGGGGGTTGCGGAACCTGGAGAGCCGAAGCTCGGGCACTGGAGCTGCGGGAGGGAGAAGCTGAGAAAGGTGTCGAGCCCACGTCAGATCCTGGGGACGGGCGAAGGGAGGGGCCTGGGATTTATTTGGGGGCGATGGGGGGGGGGGAGGCAGAAGGAGGAAGTGCAGATGGAGGAAGGAGGGACCACATGAGCCAGACCGTAATCCTCACTCCCGCGGCCCCTAGGGGAGGCAAAGGAAACTCTGGTCCTAGCTGTAATTACAGCCCCTTCCCCCAGCCTTTCCAGCACATCTGGAATCTGAATCTCCTCTTCCCAGGGGGCCGAGGGGCGGCACCGCAGGGTTCACGCTTGCTCAGCTCCCCAGTATGCCCCCTGCCTACATCCAGACACCTCCCCCCTCCCCACGGGACTTCCCTTTCCCTTTTACAGCTGCTGTGAAATGGGCTTTTCCCTCCTCCAGGAGAATGACACATTTCCACGTTTATGAGAAGTCTAAGGGGCGACAGTCCGAGATCTGGGGAGGAGAGACCCCCTTCTCTTGCGTATATGACCCCGGCCAGCTGCCAGGCAGCTTCAACTTTGATTTTTTTTTCCCCTCCTGGTCTCCCTCAGAACGCCTCTGGGCGCCCTTTTCAGCACCACGAGCTGGCGGACAGCTCTTCCCGGCCTAGCCGGAGCGGGCCCGGCCCCCGACGCCGCGGGCGATTGGCTGAAGCCGCCCTCACTATCAATCCGGCTCCCGGGGGTGGGGGTGGGGGTCTCGCTCTAGTGGAGGCGGAGGGGGGATGGGAGCCACAGGCTGACTGGTCAAGGGATCAGCAGACCTACGGACAGGCCGCAGTGTCCCTGTCCTCAGTCCGCCAGCGCCAGCCCTGTCTGTCAGTCTAAGCGCTCGCCCCGCCCCTTGCTTGCCACGCCCCCCCAGCCCCCGCCCCTTCTTTTCGCATTGCGGGGCGGCTGGAGGTTGGCACAGTGCCCCCTGCGCCCCACGTGGCGCCCCGTCGGGGCGGGGAGGGAAGGCGAATCCGGAGACCACCCCCCTCCTCCGGCTGAGATGCGACTGCCCCTGGGTGGGGGCGGGGGTAGCTAAGCTGAGATGACTGTGGGGAGGGGTGACGTCAGGGTGAGTGGGAGCCAAGGAAGGAACGAGTAGGAGAGAAGGAGGGAGGGGAAGGAGAGAGAGACAGAGAGAAAGAGAGAGAGCGGAGACCCGCGGGTCGGGTCGAGTGAGAAGCGAGGGCAGAAGGGGACGAGGGGTTGGAAGGAGAGAGAGAAGCCGCTGCGGAGGACAACTGGTTGCGGGCTCCCGGGGCTACGGGTCCAGGTGGGGGTAGGAACTGCTGTCCGGGGAAGCTAGAAGGGAGGGAGGGAGAGCTAAAAGAGGGGCGGGGAGGAGAGGGAGGCGAGAAGAAGGAGGAACAGAGAGGGTGGAGAAAGGAGAGGCTGAGGGAGAGAAACTGCCGGAAGGAGAAAGGAGGGGGGTGGGGGGAAAGGAAGAGGAGAGAGTTGAAGGAGAAAGAGGTAGAAGGGGAGAGAGAGAGAAGGAAAGAAAAGAGAAAGGAGGGTTGGGAGGTACTTGAAGGAGGTGAGAAAGAGGGAGATACAAGGTGAAGAGAAAACCTCAGGAGAGAGAACCAAGGAGTGGGAAATGTGGAGGGGAAACAGCCCAGGGGGTAACCCGGGAGCAGCCACAGAGGGAACTGGTGGAGAACTGGGAGGACAGGGGAACTGGGGTCTGGAAGATGCCCCTGGTCTGCTGGCCAGGGCTTCCCTGCCCATCATGCCTGCGTGGCCATTGCCCTTGGCCTCCTCAGCCCTCACCCTGCTCCTTGGAGCCCTCACTTCCCTTTTCCTCTGGTACTGTTACCGCCTGGGCTCCCAAGACATGCAGGCTCTGGGAGCTGGGAGTCGGGCTGCCAGTGTCAGCAGAGGGCATAGGGGATGCTCTGAGGCTGGCAGGCTGAGCCCAGGGAGCTCTGGGGAGCCTGGAGAAGGGCCCAGGGCAGAAGGCCTAGTGTGCCGTCGCCTGCGGGCCTACGCCAGGCGCTACTCCTGGGCGGGCATGGGTAGGGTGAGGCGGGCAGCTCAAGGTGGCCCAGGCCCTGGGGGAGGGCCAGGGGTTCTGGGCATTCAGCGCCCAGGCCTGCTTTTTTTGCCAGACCTGCCCTCAGCCCCCTTCGTGCCCCGGGACGCCCAGCGGCATGACGTGGAGCTCCTGGAGAGCAGCTTCCCTGCCATTTTGCGGGACTTTGGGGCTGTGAGCTGGGACTTCTCAGGGACTACTCCTCTGCCTCGGGGCTGGTCCCCGCCCCTGGCCCCTGGGTGCTACCAGCTCCTGCTGTACCAAGCAGGCCGGTGCCAACCCAGCAACTGCCGCCGGTGCCCGGGGGCCTATCGCGCACTGAGGGGGCTGCGGACCTTTATGAGTGCCAACACCTTCGGCAACGCTGGCTTTTCTGTCCTCCTGCCTGGGGCGCGGCTTGAGGGTCGCTGTGGGCCCACCAACGCAAGGGTCAGATGCCATCTGGGTAAGTAGATGCTGCCTACAACCTCCTTGCCTCCTCGATTCCTCCTGCCCCCAGAGCTTTCTCCACTGTGTTTCGGATCACACCTCCCTTCTCAGAAATCTTTCCTGATTCCCTGTTGCCCATAGCAGCATTTCCTAAGCTTCAGTCACCTACCTTCCAACCATCTTCATAAGCTTTGCCGTGGGCATTTAGCACCTGGACTCTTCTTTCTTGATACCGATTCCCTGACATTTTGTTTCACTTATTTATTTAAAAGGAATCTTTTTACAGAACAACGCTAATCAGTATTACTTGCACTTAAATAGAAAGTACTCCTAAAAACAAACTTACACTTAAAAAAAAAAAAGGCTTTAAAAATTCTAGCTAAATAAATTCTCTAGTCTGAAACCGAAGCCCACGCTGTCTTCCTTTAGAAAGGAGTGGAGTTAGTGGGCTGTTAAAGTTACAGTAGCACCAAACCGAGATTCCTTTCTTCATGTTTTAAAGACTGAGAGAAAATGGAAAAGGAAACAATTTTGTTATTTAATGCAGGGTTATTTAAAACCTTGTGTTGCCTAAAATCATTTCCTGTGCCACCAGTTGATGTGTCCCACACTGGCCTCAGGATCAAGTCCAGATTCTTTCTTCGTTTCCCACCCATTCCCTTCCTCCTCTCCCCTCCCACCGTGCATCAGATCAGGAGAGCCTTCTGGCTGATCCTGGCAGGTGCCACACTCGTGGGATCCTCAGTCTAAAATGTCTTTCTGCCTTATCACCTATCACCTCCTGGAATACTCCTACTCAGCCTTCAGGACTCCCACGTTCAAGGTCCACACCTCCTCTGGGAGGTCCTCCTATTCCCCATCACTTGAGCTGGCTGCTGAGTTTTCTTGCAGCACTTCACTCTGTCGTGGTCCTTGGGCAAAAACTGATCCATCCGTTTTATACGAATGAGGGTGGAGCACACAGTAAGTAGGTTCTTGAGCTAAACTGGCAGAAGCCCAAGAAGAGATGCCCCTTCCTCCAGGAAGCCTTCCCTTTTCTCTGGAACAAGTAGATTGTGCTTTGCACTGCCCTTCCCCTACCCCCCGCACTTCTTTCATCTGGTACTACATTGTAATTACATCGGGTCCCCTTCCAGAGGGCAAGGAGGGACACCACATGGGGCGTTTTAAGAGCTTCGAACTGCTTTTTGACTGAATGGGGTGGGCCCCTTTGATGGAGGCAGGAGAATTGGATGCCTGGGTCTCTTCCCATAGGCCTGAAGATTCCTCCTGGCTGTGAGCTGGTGGTCGGGGGTGAGCCCCAGTGCTGGGCTGAGGGACACTGTCTACTGGTGGACGACTCCTTCCTGCACACAGTGGCTCATAATGGTAATGGGCTCCCGTTCTGCTAGGAGAAATGAGAGACTGAGTGGAGGGGGATAGAATCGAGGCTGTGGGATCAAGCCCAACTGGCTCCCGGTCCCAGCACTACTGTTTCCCAGCTGCATGACCTTGAACAAGTCATATAACTTCCCCCAACACCTGTGAAGTGTGGAAGCCACCTTCTTTATCAGGTGACTGCAAGGATTAAATGAGGTCTTGGAGGTGCACAGCAAAGTGGCCAACAAGACCCTGGGCCTGGACCACCCGGGTCCCTGTCCTACCTCTGTCACTTACTAGCTGTGTGACCTTGGGCAAGTTATTTAACCTCTTTGTGTCCCAGTGACTTCGTATACAATGGGAGTAATCATGGTACTGAGTTGCAGTTTGTTTTGAGGACTAGGAGTTAACACATATAAGGGGTTAGAATAGAGCCTGGCACTTAATTACAGAGTGTTAGCTGTTATGAGTATGTGGCGAGTGCTCTGGCAAATAAGTAGTTAATGTCAGTCCTTCTCTTGTCTCCATCCCCATATGCCTCAGGCTCCCCAGAAGATGGGCCTCGAGTGGTCTTCATCGTGGACCTCTGGCACCCCAACGTGGCCGGGGCCGAGCGCCAGGCCCTTGATTTTGTCTTCGCACCAGACCCTTGAAGGAAGGGGCTCCCTTCAGACACCTGGGCTGGAGAGGTGCTGTGCTCACTCACGGATGGCTTGAGTGGTAGCCAGGACCGCCTCTAGGCTGCAGGGGGTGGGGGGAGGGCTGAGGGGGGGAACTGGCCAGCCTGCACTGAAATAGACTCGATGGCCTCTCCTCGCTCTTGACTACCTTATTCCAGCTGCCCAGCCCAGTGAAAGGCTTGGGGCAGGGGCTTCCGTACTCTCCCATCCGGCTAGCCAAGTACCTCGTCAACACAAGCCATCTCCTTGATCCTCTCCCCCGGAGGCAGCACCAGTCCCTCAACTCAGTTTTATTCCAATAATTTAATAGAAAATTAAAATAAATAATATGAAATAGATTGAGAAGACAGCTGAGCTGGTGCAAGCCCAGGCCAGCCTAGTACAAAGTTAAAGGGGTGAGGGGACCGGTTGGGGAAGGAGGAGGGAGAGAAGCTACCCTGCACGATGGTGGGGAGGTGGCTCAGAACATGGTGGGTGTTGGTAAGGGCCGGCTGGACACTTTGGCGTGTACAGTGTGCTAAAAAAGAGAGAGAGAGACAGAGAGAAAGAAAAAGGGAAT